>NC_137116.1:44814193-45167875 GCF_949357685.1 Gobio gobio | reverse complement strand
AAGGTCGCTACAACCTGCTGCTTTTATTGGATGTATAAAACAAGACAGCCATTATTAACTTTCTGAAGTGCAGTACATCAGCATGACTCCGCTAGCAAATGCCGCTTAATTGTTGGGATCAATCTCCATTTTTAGTGCCACCAGATCTCATTTCTTAAACATGCTTACACACTTTGGCACGTAGATGTGCTGGAGGTTTATTCATAACCTAGTTTAAGACAACGCCAGTTATCAGCACACCCAGAAAGTATATCTGTTGACTTTTCAGAGCCAATTTTGGAAATTCTACAGAATAGGCCGGTGAAAGCATAATCAAATTAGCCAAAACATTCAACAAAAGGAGCATGTGTAGCCTTTTTTTTTTTTTAAGAAAATCTGAAGCTTTCCATGCACATTCTGTGTGGGCCTGGTTACCAGACATGCCTAATATCAGACAACGGTTATCGAACACGGCTAATATCAGATAGAGCGTGACTAAGGAAATTACAGTCCTGTTCACTCTCTGATTGCTAGTGTCAAGATTTAGCCGCTGTTCATGGTCCTAATCACTATCATTAATGAGCATGGTAATGCAATGCAGAGAAATGGCTTCAGGTCAGCTCAGCTGGAGCCCAAGGGATCCCTGGAGAGCTGGGTCCTCATCAAGAAACAAAGTCTTTGTTTCTGCAAAACCTGACAACCATAATAAAGTAAGGGTAGAAACATACTCTAGTCTGCACAATTGTGCAAATGCTTAGACAATGCATTGTGTGTGTTTCTTACTGTACGTTCTTCACTAACAAACCAACTTTCAGCTGTTGCATGGGTGTGACAGTAGTTAACCTAAAGGAGAACTAACCATACACTATTTCTCAACAAATTAACCTATAAAAGATTGTGACTTTCTCATTTTATTGCTGTCACATACACTATCATTCAAAAGTTTGGGGTCAGTAAGATTTTTTAAATTTTTTTAAGAAATTAATACTTTTAGTCAGCAAGGATGCATTAAATGAATCAAAAGTGACAGAAAAGACTTTTGATATTTGGATACATTAATACAAAAGAACTGTTCTTTTCAACTTTCTATTCAAAGAATCCTGCAAAAAAATAGTTGATTCCCTTTCAGTTTCCACAAAATTATTAAGCAGCAAAATGTTTTCAAGATTGATAATGAAAAGAAATGTTTATTGAACATCAAATCAGCATATTAGAATGATTTCTGAAGGATCATGTGACAGACTGGAGTAACGATAGTGAAAAATGAAAAATTCAGTTTGCCATCACAGGAATAAATTACATTTTAAATTATATTAAAATACAAAAACAGTTATTTTAAATTGTAAGGATATATTTTACTGATTTTTTTTTTAATAAAATGCAGCCATGGCGAGATTCCATTCAAAAACAATCTAACCCACCCCAAACTTTTAAATAGTATTATATTTGATTAGCATTATCAAGTATTCTTACACATTTCATAGCTAGAAGCATCAAGAATTCCCAAACTTGTAAGCTTAATTTTAGTTTGGCAAACTGAAATTGATGGTGGGCACGTTTTGCTCAGCCAAGATTACAAAATTACTGTTTTTATAAACTTGCACCATTCAAGAGAGAGAGAAAAAAAGAGAAAGTGTGTGATTAAGGAGAAAGGTGACTCTCTCAGGATTTGGCTTGGAAAGAATTAATCAGTAAGGTTTAGCAGGGGAACAGACCTGAATACACAACTGACTCACATCTCCATTCACACATCTACACAGCCAGTCTGAGATACAAGACTCTAATCTAGCATGCTTAGGTCTTCTAATAAAACAGGCTTTTCCTCTTGCAGGCGCCAGCTCTGCTGTCCACTTTATTCTGCAAAAGCACTCTAGATTCAAACGATATCACCACCCTACTCAGTCGTACTTACAGCAAGTTGTCTAAGTGGGTCAAGGGGGTCTCCGCAGGATCTCATAAGCCACACGGGCTGTCAAGAAGCAGCAAGGTACGGCTGATAAGACCCTCGCAGCGACAGGCGAGAACCCTGCTGCTTCATTACTGAGCCAGACATCCAGGCCAGGATGAACACTGAGCTCCAGCACCCAGAATCACACTAAAGCAAGTTCTGCATCCATCATTCCACATGGGTACTAGGACTGCACAATTGAAAAGAATTGTGAAAAAAAGGGAAAAAAAACTCATGTGCAAATGCAAATCAGAGGTGTAAACTAGACTTTTAGCCATGAGTAGACTTTTTATTTTTAACTTCTAAACTTAAGGTGAAACTGTACAAACCTGCAGTGACAGCTTCAGTGAGTGTAATGGGATGGCAGTGTTCTGATATGGTCATGTTGCTCACTTTCTGTGTATAATTTATTCAAAATGTGAATATTTTTGTTTTTCCTGGTGCTAAGTGGGCCAATGTGAAGTCGGCCATAGACACATTCAATTTGGTCTTGATTTACTGATGTACAAAATAGCAATAAATAAATTCAGGAACACAGTACTCAGCGTGTTTTTTGATGCATAACCTACTTAAAGAATATGGCATGCACTACAGGTAAAAACCTAGTACACTGTGTCTACATCGGACACGGGCGTAAAGATGCGACGCGACAAAGGACAATAGAACCCCATCATAATCAGTGATGTTGTCTACACTGGATGCGGCGCAATGCAACGCAGATGCCTCATTCGATTTATGACGTACTGACACAAAGGACAATTACTTTGCAACAGGTGCTTTGTTGCATCCAGTGTAGACAGCTTTAAGCTGTTGCGGTGAGTTTGGTGTAGACATGGTGTTATAGTAAAAAAAAAACTGTAAAATGGATATTTAATGTAATTTACAGTAAAATGCTGTTAAACGTACAGCTTCTTGGAAGTGAAAAAATTCCAAATACTTTACAAATAATTACATTTAATTTACAGTAACAATATTAATAATCTACAGTGAAAAAATTAGATTTCCCTGTGTATAATAGTTTCTTAGTTTCTTGTTGTTAAATTAATGTTTATTACTGCATTATTTTAGTGACACCATGACTGTTTAATATTTGTGTCAATGACACATGCTGCACCTTTTATAATTAAAATTAATATAATATAATATAATATAATTAATATAATTAATATAATATAATATAATATAATATAATAAATATAATATAATATAATATAATATAATATAATATAATATAATATAATATAATATAATATAATATAATATAATATAATATAATATAATACATAGAGCCCAACCGATTTATCATTCTGCCGATTTTATAGGCCTTTATGAGCCTGTCGCAGATATATTGGCATTGGCGTATATGCCGCAGATATGCCACTGATATGAACGTGTGCCCATGTGTCTCAGCGCACAAATTTTCACACAAAATTATGTCAAAATGACGTCTTGTTGAGTATCATCTTCACATAGTTGGTTATGTCTTAAGTGAACGTAAACATGAAAACATGCCAGTCACCACCAGCATTTTTGGTAATTTTCATCAAGTTTCATGGCCCACATAATATCTTCTTGTATGAATACCTGAACACGCAATATATCAAAAGAAAGAACAGACCCTCTGTTTTATTCTAGCTTCGTGCATTCTTTTTTTTAAATCAACACTTGAATGTGGGTAAGTTTCATGAAAAAAAACAACATTCTGAGAAAAAAAGCTGAGAAAAATCGTAACTAATTTACATCCAGATGGGATTCAGAGCGATGATCAAAACACAGATGGAGTCCATCAACACCCCCAAAGCTTCACAGTCCTATAGCTTGTCCTGGGTCGACATTTTGATTTATATGCTGTTTAATGTTGATGATCGGGTTATTTTTCATACGCATCTGCTTATATGAGATCGCTCTTTTCTGCTTCTTCTTCGCCTGTGTTTTGATCAGAGTCAGTACTCGTTCAGAAGATGTGTAATAGCGCCCCCTATCGAAATCTCGTCAATGGCAGGGAAGCGTTTTCTCATAAAAGACGAGATAAAAGACAGAAAAAAAAAATCACTCACGGCTCTTGACTGAAAAACTTTAATAAGGGTTAATCTATATACTGAAGATTATGAAGTGATATTTTACATTTGATTACCATTTCTGTACCTGAAAGTTTAGACCTACATGAAAAACCTAGAATAGAAAATAGAAATAGTTTTTCATTTGTATGTTTGTTCTGTTGTATTTATGTACAATGTATGTATATACTGTATTCTATATACAGTTACCAGTCAAAAATTAGGACACACCAATGGGAAAGTGTTCAGACTTTTGACTGGTACTGTACTATAATATACACAAAGAATATCTGATATAGATATCAGAATTTTTTTCCTCCCTAAATATCAGTATCGGCCCCCAAAACGGTCGGGCTCTAAATATAATATAATATATTGTTTACCATTCATGAACAAAGCTGATTAGAACTGATACTCATGCTGATAATATCTAATAAATGACTAAATATTAGTCTGCGATTAATCTGCCTGGATGATAAATCTGTCAAACTAACTACACTGGACTTCTTTTTGAGCACATTCTATTAAATCGCAATTAATAATCACAATTATATCATCAACAGAAATAATCTACAATTATAATTTGTCATAATCATGCCGCCTTACTGGGTACAAACGCAGAGGGGCCTGTCTAATCAAAACCTCGGATCATTAACACGTATCCTCTAATTAACCTGTTAAAGTGTGAGACCGGCCTGCAAATGTGGCTCACGGACTCCAGAGACCAGCGCGTATGTGCGCACACACAACTACAAGGTCGTAGGGGTTTGAGCTTTGTGCTCTGCAACTGGCACTTTGTTCTTGAGGTACAAAGGGAGAAAACTAAATAGGAAAAGCAAGAGAAAGACAGAAGCTCATTTGATGCAAAAAAAACATTACATTATCTCTTCACCATGAAACAAATAGCACACAGATGAAGAATGAGTCTAAAGAGAGGGAGAGATCAAGAATGAAAGAGACGAAAAAGCTCAGATGTTGACTTTGGGGTATAAACATAAAAGACAAGTGACATACTGAGTGAAACTCCTCCAGGTTCGGGTCTGAACGCTCCTCAGCTTCACACGGCTCCACCAGCGGTGAACTCTCACAGAGGGGTGAGAAAGAGAGAGAGGCTGAAGAGAAATACAGAGCTGAGTTATTATATTAATGAATGGCTCCAAGCAGCAGTTGCCTGCAGAGATGCTGAAGCTGTGCTCAGCCGTTCCCTTTTTCAGAGGCTGCCGTTTTCAATCTGACAGGCAAATGGGGCAGTGCCACAACACCAGCAGCTGCTGCTGATGCAGAACGCTCATCTTCAAACATACTTTCTCCTTCTCTCATCTCTTGCTCTTTCTCAATAACCCCAGCTCCAAGATAAGCAGTAATGTAAAGAGGCAGATGAAAGCAAACAATGATTTTTAGTTTTCCTTACATGATAAATACCACATTTGCTTCTCCAGTGTTTACTAGTAGTGTCATTCTAATGAATTTTTCAAAAAGACACAGGGTTCATCATTTGAATCCGTTTGGACCTGGCTATTTTTAATTAATTTAACGTAATACTGAAGGTTACTTGTACAGCAAAAGCTGACAGAAAATGTATTTCATATGTAAGCAAAATATGGTAAACGACATACACTACCATTGGGGTCAGTAAGTACTTTTATTCAGCAAGGTTCCATTCCATTAAATTCATCAAAGGTCAAAGTCAAGACATTTATTCAGTGTTCTAAGGGTTTCAAATAAATGCTTCTTTTTTTTTTTTACTCTTACTATTCACCAAAATATTCCGAATGTCTGAAAACATGCTGAGCATAAGAGACTTCGTTTCAAAAACATTAAAAAAAATCTTTGAACAGTAGTATATTCCCAAATGAGACCAGAATCCAACTGAGAGCTTGTGAATTTGTGTCAAATCGAATCAAATAATAGATACCATACCAGCAGCCACTCTCTCAAGCCACTCAGCCAATCTTTCACTTTCACCACAATTTTAGGCTCAATTAATTTTCACAGTTGGGAATTCTGATGTTTTTCATTGACGCCACATGATAATTACTCTTTCATCTCCTTTATGTGTGCTTTTTGAGTTCAGTAGCGGGGGTTTATTATGCCTGTGTGTCGCATGTTTGACGTCCGCTGACAAATTTGACTTTCAAGCATTTGTTAGGTTTAGCTTACAGTCTGTTTACAGAACTAAACATCGCAGCGTAGAGACTGTTTACTTTCAGTGGACCCGTGTGAAACGCTAAGAGGGGGCATGAGAGAATGAACGAGTGCGCGGTTGTGAAAATGAACAACTGACCCAGCTGTCCGGAGAGTCTTATCTCATAAAAGAGAGGAGAAATCTGACCCAAGTAGCCCCAAGCTGTTCCCCCATAACTAGCGTGAACACCAGGCTGCTCTACTGCTGCGCTGCTTCAAAGGAACTTTGCTGTCACTACTTGTGGTACCGACGACAGTCATTAGAAACCAGGCAGGTGAAATCGCCTGCGTGAGAGAAAGAAAAGCAACGGCCTTAAAAGCCCAAGTGCCATCTTTAACATTTGGCAGAGCCAGTGCTCTCCCGTGTCGGAGAGATTGTGCAGTCGACCCTGCGGCTATGCAATTAAACTCCCTCATACTGAGATTCATCAATAAACCTAGCATTAAAAAATGCTTGAGATTGTTTACCACAACATAGTTCTAGCGTGATCTGGAGAGGTTTAAATATCCCAGCCAATTTGCTCAGTATTTCCACACCAGCCGCAGCGGCTCCCTTGGCGCAGAGAGGAGCCGCATTTCGACCACCACTAATGTGGTGACCCGGTGCCACGCAGTGTTGTGCTTCATGTAACCCCTTGCAGATCCCGCGGTCATGACAGACAGGGAGCAGGAGGACAGATCGGAGAGTTCTCAGGGGCGATGGTCTCTGCCTGATCGCTTCTAGAGTTTACACTGACGGTATCAAGTTTCCTTGACGACAGCGATGGCGACGGTGCTGGGTAGGCTGAGAGAGAGGGTGAAATAAAGCAGGAGTGACATGCTATGCTATTTATACTGAGCAAGTAGATAATTGTTTAAAGGTTAGGCAGTGAGCAAAGCATAAACAAGCATTCTGTGATTGTGCGTGTGTGTGTGTGAGTGTGAGATGTCCCTGCGGCACAAAGAGGAAGAGTGTGTCACATGATTGCCAGGCTGCTTGCCCGGGATACAAGGCTCTCTTATGCCAAAGGTCTGTCTGTGCTGAGAAGGGAGGCGGAGGGACTAATTCTGCTCTTTAAGATAACAGAATAAAAAAAATATGAGCTACAAGTATTTATAGATCACTCAAAAGCTTTTTAAAAGGGAGTTTCAGCCAAAAAAATACAATTCTATCATCATTTACTCACTCTCATGTCATTCCAAACCGACATGATGTTGTATTTATTGTGTCAGGCTGTAAAAATGACAATCAACACCATAAAAGAAATCCAAGTATTATTCATTTATAACCTTGCCATCCAGTGAGCATTTAATAACAGAGTCAGTGAACTCTGAAAACTGACTCAAAAGAATGATTTTCACAAATTGGACTAATTGGGTTCTCAAATCTCAGTGATTAAATAGAATTAAATTTAAGTTACCTGATGATAATCTAGTGAAAACCAGTTCATTGAGTTCAAGTTTTGTAGCAGTATAAATATCACACTTACTCAAAGCAAAAACTGCATGCCATATTAAGACTTGCTTTCAGAAAAATCTTACCTCCTTTGAAAATCATCTTTTTCGTGTTTAAAGATATTTTGAGAAATGTCTGAGTGTATTTGTCCATACTTTGGAAGCCAATGGTAACAAAACTGTTTGGTTACCAACATTCAGCAGGTTTGGAACGACATGAAAAATTTATAAATAATTACAGAAATGTATATTTTTGGGTAAACTATCCCTTTAAGAATATTTAGTTTAAAGGATTATGTTAAATGTTTGTTTTGCAGTGTGACCTTGTGCTCTGTAAAGGACAAAAAAATGACAAAACCAAAGAAACACTTCCAGGATGCTGTGGCAGGAGTTAGCTATGCTAGCGGCTGAGCTAAGCTTCACAGCTCAACGGTCACTCTCTCTCTCTTTCTCTATTCGGCCTGACACAGAAATGCCAGACGCCTCTGATGCTGACCACAAAAACAAGTTATTAAAAAGGCTTGAAAGGGGGTATGAATATTCACATGGGGGATTTGAGAGGAAAGGAAACAGAAGCCTGACAGCGGGGTGAGCAGTCAGGCTCCTGTTTCACTAAACGATTCCAACACAAATCCATTCAGGTCCTTATGAGCACACCGGGGTGAAAAACATTTACATACAAATACAAATATGCCACCCCCCACACACACACACACATACGTGCATGCACATACAGAGGGCTACAGCAACTGATTAGCATTATTCCTCTTCACTGGAGCAAAATCCATCACTGTGAATGTGCTGCAATTGATTCGAAATACATTAGCAAATTGTCATCTGAAACCAAGAATTGTAATCCCTAATCAAACGGATAAGAGCTCTCTCTTTCCATTTTCCCTCTCTTCTGTTTATGTGCGCAAGCCCAAAGTTGCTGTGTTTTCCCCACACAGAGAAGTGCTCTTAATAAGCGAGGATGCTCAACATCAAAGATTTTTGGCTTTTTGTCAGGGCGTTTCAGCTGAACGCCAGATTGATTCGTATGGTGTCTATGTGTGTGTGTGTGTGTGTCTGACATCATCCCAAGGGAGCACCAGACTGTGTTACAGCAACTGCCCGCTGACACTAGACCTGTTGCCTCCAGATGGCCTCCACCACACACTCTCTCTCTCTCTCTCTCAAACCGTTCTCCTCAGCACAAGAGAGATATCTTTTCATCTCTGGTTCAATATTAAGAGGTCTCTTTCATCCTCCATAAGCTCCAATCACTACAAATCTATAACTTGCTACTACATTATTATGTATGTAGTTAAAGTCATAAATATATTTACATTGTACTGTATTACAGTAGTTGTGCCAATAAAGCTTTATTGAACGTGTAGAGAGACAGTCAGAGACAGTCAGAGAGAAAGAAAGGGATTCATCTCCAAAAGACATTGCATTACAGTGCATATACCATAAAGAAAAACTAGATAAATGAAATAAAAGTCATTATTGTAATGTGAAAAAATATATATATATATTATTTGAAGGGTCATGATTACACAACCTCACGTCTCCAGAAAATCATTTTGCTTCCTAAGAGTCAGTCATACGGGTATTTGAGAGAGGGAGAAAGGGGTAGTCGCCAGAGTTCTGTTCGGCTCTGTAAGCTGATTTGTGCAGGAACTCAGACGTTTCTATACATTAATTGGTTCCTCCGAGTTCTTGATTTAAATGTTTTTAAGCTGCCAGCATCCCGCCCGCCCGTCCGTCCGTTAAACACCCACAATACCTCTCCAGAGCCCCATCTCTTGCTCATTTTTCTCATCCGCTCTCAGGATTACCTCACTGGCTGGCATCTCTCTTTCTGCCCTCCGTCCTTTGCCCTTCTCCCTCTTTCTCCCTTTCCCATCTTGAGCCCCACATTCATTTCAGGGATACTTTGTTCAGTCTCTCTCCCTCGCTCATGCATGATTGCATCCTGCGGGTCACAGAATGCAGTACGCTGTTAATTACCTTGAGGCTGAGAACGAGCCGCTCGGACAGAGACAGAAAAAAGTGAATTAGAGCAAAAGGAAAGTCACAGAGATAGTTAAACATTTAACAGTGGTGCAGCACTGTGCAAACAACCCTGTCCAGTAGAGTGGAAAGATGGAGTTGTGTTCTAGGTAAAAGCACCTCTGTGGGGACAAAAAAGGCTCTAAAATGAACATCCTCAGGTGTTTTAACCACCAAAAAGCAGGAATGTGTCCTCAGAGGCTCAGTGAGTCATCTATGGCTTTATCCTCCTCATCAACAAACACACGCTTCCTGTCTACCTGAGAGACTGTGTTCTCACACCAGCTGCAGAGGAGCACCAGCCAAAAACAGCAAGCAACAATGTGAGAATTTTTGTGTTGGTGTGTGTGTGTGTAAGTGAAAGTGAGAGTGATAGACAGATGCAGCCTGAGGTGAGATGAAGAGAAAAAAAACAGATGTAGTGTGTGTAAATCTGTTTAATATGACACCTGGTATTAAAATACGTCTTGGATGAAGGGCGTGGTGTTAAATATGGGTGTTATAGAGTTCAAATGTTTTGTGATCTGATCATTCCGACCATATTCAGAGAGTAGTCAAAAACACAAGGTCATATCATCAACACTAAAGGTTCAATCAATCAAACCTTCAGTTCACCCGTCAATCAATCATTGGACAAAAACTTGGGTTCTTGGGGAATTGCAGGGGTTTATGAGTTCATGAAAAGCTACTAATTGATTACATTCCAAAACAACATTAAATAAACCATTAACTAAAACCATGAACATTCAAATGTGCTGCTAAATAACTAAAGTATTAGGGCTGTGCGATATTGAAGAAAAATGCGATATGCGATATCCTTGTTAAATAATGCGATATTCGATACGATATTGCTTTAAGTGTGTAAAATCTATTTATTTCCCCAACTGATATCTTTCACTTAAAACATAACTGACTGTGTTTACATGAATACTCATCAAGACAGCCATTTTGACACAACTGTGTGTGTATTTGACAGTTCGAGTGTGTAACAAGACACGGAAAAAAGAACGTCTTGTGTGCACGTTTCGGTGTGTGTGGCAGTTTTTCGCAAGTTATTGCGTTTAATAACTCTTTTTAACGTCAAGCAAGTCACATAAGTAACAGTCATGTGCCCAGTCTATTCTCTGCTATATGAGTCAACCTAAAACGTACACTTTTCACAATGTTGCCTATTAAAATCATTAAGATATTGCGTGCCCTTGCGATATGCATATTGCGATATGTACATTTGTGATATTTCGATATATTGCGTAGCCCTATAATGTAATATTCGATATGCAATACAATATTGCTTTAAGTGTGTAAAATCGATTTAAATTATCTAAAAAAAAATATTTACAAACTGAGAATGATACCATTTATGCGTTTCACATTCTTTCAGGGAAAAGAAAGCATCGCTACAACTTCTGAAAGTGACGAGCAATGTTTTAGCAAAAATAAATGTCACAAATCTGACAATATAATTTAACATTGTAAACAAAACAAAAATTGAATGCCAATATTTAAATACCAAAAACTCTTTGCTTGACTTGGTAATATATAGTTATTTCCTATATAGTTATAACCTAAAACTTAACTTCAAGAACATCCAGGTAAACAAACACACCTGAACTAGGGGGGATGATTATTTTAGTTATTTTCATTTATCTTTGATTTTAAAAAATAAGAACTAAAAACAGTAGTCTTCACATTAATTAAATATACACTGACACATAAAGCTACAAAGGTTATTCAGCCAAGAGCACTGAGTGATTTTCTCTTTTTCTTTTGTTGTTTGACAGACAGCAGCAGGTTTACTGTATTAGCAGGTTTACTGTATTGCTATGGATCCTATTGACACGCATTCGGTTTCTTTCCCCAACTGATATTGTTCACTTAAAGCATAACCGACTGTGATTACATACTCATCAACACACGAAAAAAAGAACGGCTTGTGCGCACGTTTCGGTGTACGTGTCAGACAGCAGACAGCGCGAGACTGCAAGGAGTTGTTTTACGCAAATTATTGTATTTAATAACTCTTTTTAACGTCAAACAAGTCACATAAGTAACAGTCGTATTCCCAGTCTATTCTCCGCTATATGCATCGACCTAAAACTTACAATTTTCAAAAATGTTGAAGTAGCGTATTAAAATCATTCAGATATTGCGTGGCATTGCTATATGCATATATTGCGATATGTACATTTGCGATATTTTGTATATCCTGTTCCTATAAAGTATTAACATGGGGTTCTTTGTGGGTTTGGTGTGCCAAATTTCTCCATCAGTGGAGGGGGAGGGGGGATGTGGGATGAGGGAGCGGACCCCCTGTCTGACCAGGACCCTTAGAATCGTCCTAATCTTCCCCCCGTTACGGCGCCCCTGATCAAATGGATTCACAGAACTTCTCCGGTTTGCCTGACATCAACATGCAGCAACACCGATCACGCAAAGCATTATCTGAAAATTAGACTAATATATTTAGCATATTTGAAAGAAATCGTTTTTTTCAGCATGCAACAAGAGACGTGACAAAAGGCACCAAATTAGAGACCCTCCCTTGAAATCTGATCACAAGTGGTCACAGGAGACACATTTGAGATGCAAATAAAAACCAGGTATAAACAGCGTTGTCTCATTTGACCACTTGAGATGGATGTTAATATCAGGTGTGAACTATGTGAGTATGTGGATAAACAGCATCCTGTCTTTCTACTCTGACTGGTAATGTTTTTCCCAGGTCCTCATTGTAAGCATCTCCCCTCGTTAACAAATCTTCCTGCTGCCACTCCGTGAGAAAGATGTGACTGGGCCTCAGAGAATGAGCAAAGGCGCAATGAAACACATTCACACACATACAGTTTTTTCTATTTCTCTTTCTTACTTTCACACATCCGCTGTCTGTCTCTTTTGCTCTCTCTCTCACACACACACACACACACACTTGCCCTGTTTATTCACGCCCATGCAGGCTAACAATCTCCTGTCGCCCACCATCTTTTCTCATCACCTCGTTCTCGCAGCCGAAGGCCTGGAATCGCATTCAGCATCTCCTTTCACAGCCCTCTCTGTGTTCTGAAGGAGTCATACACAGCCCCCCTGCACACAAAACTCTTTCATTCTCTGATATCCTGCCTGCTGTTTACGCATTGAGGTGGTATTTATGCAGCTTATGCAATGACTGTAAAGAATTTATCAGCTTGGATGAAATGGAAGGGTGGAACAAAAAGGTAAGGGGAAGGAAAAGAGAAAGCAAGAAACAAAAATTACATGAAAATGAGAAGGAAATGGAAATGAAAGGCAAATAAAAAGAACTAATGGAAAAGGAAGTAAAAGCAAAAGAAGAGTAAAGGGGGGAAAGGAGAAAGGAAGAAGTAGTAGTAAAAGGAAACGTATAGAAAGCACAAGAAAAGTAAAGGGAAAAGGAGAAAGGAAAAAGAAAATGAGGTAGAAGTAAAAGGAAACGGAAAACTAAAGAAAAGGAAAGGAAATGAGATGCAAGTAAAAAGAAAGGAAAGGAAAGGAAAAATTAAGAAAAGGGAGAGAAGGGAAATCAAAAAGGAAAAGAGGAGAGAATGAAAAGAATGGAGAGCAGGAAATAAAAGAAACAATAGAAAATTAAAGGCAATTAAAAGGAACAGGGAAAAACACCTTGTTAAGTGACATTGGACCAAGGAACGATGCCCCCACACTCACCTAATTATGGGCTTTTTTTCGGGGTAAATTCGGAATTCACTTATTCTTTTTGACGTGAAAGATGTGGCAGATCAGTTGAACAGAAAAAGATGAAAGATAGAGGCTGTGGATGTGTGATTAAACTGAAGGGAGAAAGGCTCTTCGCTGAGAGGGAATGGAAGAGTAGCTCTATTACATTTTAATGGGAGGAGCCGTGACCTCCAGCACCACCTTATGGCAGGTCAGGAGAGGGGTTAACCCTCCAGGGGCAGGAGGATCATGGGAAATGAGGTTCTTTAGGTCACTGGTTAATGCGTTTACTGCTCCTTCACTGCAGCTCCTATACTAACCTTTAACAGACACATAAATGCATGAAACCGGGAATTGCTGGACCAGGCCGGTGAAAGACCGGGTGGGCATCTCAACTTGCGGGCCCAGCGTGCTTCTCACCTTCTCTTTCGGCAAGCTCAACATGCTAAGTGAGAGCATTGTTCCGGTCAATTTGTTCCTTTCAGCGTCCCAGTGGGCAGTGTCCTTTAGCCTGACAGCACACTGAGAGAAAGCACTCTGTCTGGAAGGGTCTGACATCAAGACAAGAGTGAGGGAGAGACAGAGAGAAGTAGGGAGAGAAAGAAAGAGCGAGCGCTGTGCCAAAAAGGGAGGGACCGTTTGAGATATGGAGAAATCGAGTGCTGACAAAAGGAAAAAAAGAAAAGGGAAGGAAACCGGATGACAGTAAAAGACCAATAAAGTGGACAAAAAAAATGACAGGGAGGGAGTTAAGGGGCCCTGTGACGGGGAGTGACAGTGAACGGCGCCCCTCCGGCCATGGACCGCCTCGATAAGGGTCCATGCGGCGGGATGGGGGGTGTTAAGCAGCCGCAGGTGACGCAAAACCCCAAGGGCAACTGTAAGCGTGCATGTGTGTGTGTCTGCGCGTGTGCCCCCTGTGCCCGCAGCACCTGTTCCCTCGGCACACTGGCCTCAACACTTGCACTGAGGGGTGAAGTGCGGCTGTTGGGGGGAAAAGGGCGCACTTGAACAGGGCACCTATTCAAGAAAACTTGGAACACACTCCATTTCCCTCCTCTTCTAATCCACCCAATAACATTTCAGAATATCCTCCAAATTACATCCCAGTAAAAATCAGCAGGAGGTTTGCTCAGGCTCGGTGCATGTTGGGAAAGTTGCACATCTCGACCTTAAGTAAGGCTGGTAATAAAACAGCTCTATGTTTGTTGAGGATTAAAACAGCTCCGCTGAACAGTCTGTTAAGATGTGAAGTGCATTAAAGACGTACAAAGAACAACGGCAGCAGCAGCAGAATTGAAATTGTTGAGAATGAGAACAGAAACATAACTGGGTCAATGATGTGACTAACTTTTTGTCCTATCAAATTATTCAAAAATACATTAAAAATGCAATCCACACATACAGCGACTTGAATACACCTCTACCAACTCATTTTGATGAATTTATGATCAATTTTGGGGGGCATAAAGCCAAAAATGTCAGCGTGAAATCATAATGAAGATTTTTTATTTTTTTTTATATTCAATTATTATTTCCTAGGGGCAAAAAAAACAAGTCATGTGGTCCAACCAACTTGAAATTTAACAGAAACATTTTATGGACTATCTGGCAAGGTCGAGAAGTCTCTTGTTTACCGTTATTGTAAAAGAAAAAATCCAGTTACCCTGAAAATAATATTTAACATTTTGGGGGGGGGAAATATGTATGGGGTGAAATAATGATTAAGATGTGTAGACTTGCATGTACTGTAAGGAAAACATTACATTTTTTTCAATTTGTTGATTACACCACATAACATTTTTAGCCTCATTAAATTTAAACTTTTCTTGAAAATTGTATAAAAGTGTTGTTTTGAAAACAATGAATACAAAGAGTATATTTCTAAGAATGTGGCATGTGTTTAAACTAGATTTTTAAAGTGACAGCTTAATTTGTTGCTCATAAAAAAAAAACTGTACAGCACAACAAATTAGAGTAAAAAAAACACTGAAACCTATCTATTCTGAGTTGTACACTTCCTGTGCACTTCACACATTGTGTGCTGTGTGCTAATGATAATTCAGTGTGTAATGAGTGGTTTTGTATGTGCGCTCGAAGAGGTCAGTGGCACTCTCATACAAATGCCCCCCTCAGTCATGAATCATGGGCCTCAGGGACTGTCGAAATGAAAAAATGTGAACGCTTAAGCTGGAGTGAAACCAAACAAAGAAGATGGATGATAACCCAATTCACAATGCAAAAACTGAACAGTCCTAATGACTGCTATTGAGCTTGAGACCTTTAGTCATGTAGACAGTGAAAATGTTTTAGATTTTTGCATCAAAGAACAATTCTTGTTCAGTAAGCTTGAGATGTTGGTGGAGAAACCAGGCTGCTATCCTATCTACATCTTACCTTTCTTTCCCTAAAGGACATCGTCTCCACTGGCAAATCCCCTTTTCACCTCCTTTCTCATCTGCTCTCTCTCCTGGGTTCTTTTAAAATGCTCTCACCCTTAGGGACTTCACTCACTTCTTTCTCTTTTTCCAGTCCACAAACCTTGAAGGATAACAAAAGACAGCGCAATGGCTATTTGAATTTGAAACAGGGGGACTACGACAAAAACCGCGTCTCACAGCGAGGCGGCAGAGGGACTGAGCCGAGGAGCCAGCCATTCATGAAAGTTCACCCTCGCGTTGAGAAAGCAGAATGAAAAATACTATCCTGAAACAATGCAACTCACTTAGTGTGGTCAAATATGAACAGCTGCTAAATGGGTGTACGTTCAAACACCTGGATGATATGGCACATGTCAACCATACACATACCCTCTCTACTCCTACCATCTTCAATGGTTCCTTGGCTTTATATTCAAGGTTTCTATCAAGAAATGCATTGGGCTGTATGAGCTATGTGGGAGACTAAAAGATCAGTGTACTGGTATCTGGGTTGTAAAAGCACTGAAACATATGGGTTTCTAAAAGACGTACAGAATAAAAAGCTCTTTGTGGAACTTAAATAGGTTCTGCTATGAAATCTGACTGTAAACACCTTTTGGTTGTTATTGGAACCTTTATTTTTAAGAGTGCCGCTTTAAATGTCAGTTCTTGAGAAACAGTGTGAATGAGAAAAGAACAGTGACATCTAGATTTACGTGCTTTCCATTTAACAGCTACTGTTCACAGTTTACAATTGGTTTTGGTCAAAAGTGCATTTCTACTATAGTTCACTTCTCAAAAGTTTTCAGACAGCCAATGCAACATAAGCGTATATTAAAGGGGCTATATGCGTTTTTCTGAAATTTAAACTCGCAACTGACACCTGTGGCCAAAAAACAGAACTGCTCTCATTTTCTGCTCGCTCTCGCAGCGGTGGTGACGTCACATCCGCAGACAGCGCGGGAAAAGACGACCCGCCAGAAAATAGGAAAAATAGGATACAGGCTTATAGGTGCACCCACTGTGAGCGGACAAGGTGTCAGTATGCTCATCAGGAGATGTTTGAGTCATAAATGGTAAAATAAAAAGGCTATTGTTACGTTTATTTTGGGGAAAAAGTTGCATATAGCCCCTTTAACTATAGATAGTTTTGTTATTGCATTCATTGACCACATCTTTCAAAACTTTTCTCACTCAGACAACTATGCAAAACGTTATGTATCTACACACTCAAAACTGTTAAATCAATGTACAGTAATCTGCTATTTATGTGTACAGAAATTTCATACTGAGGACATTTTAATATCTAAAAAAAAAGAAGAAAAGCAACTACCACAGTTAATGCCCCTTCCAACTGACAGCCTTTTTGCTATGTCAATTTCATTATAATCAATTCAAAAGAGCCCATCTTTGAAATGTCATGTAAACATGCCTGACTTTAAATGGATTAGACAAGCCAACACATTTTTCTATGTGTAGCAACAGAGAAGAATGTTGATTATGATTGTCATGTTTCAATATTGGTGTCAATCTATTTGGTTAAAGTTGGATATGTGCAGACACACGTTTTGTTTTCCAGCATCAGGGCTACATTTTATGGTAGAATTACCATATGCGAAAAGTAAGGCATGCTGAAGCATGAAATTTGTAATTTTCTCTTGTACTGCAAAACATATAAACACAATTAACGAGATGTCATTCTTGTTTTACTAAGGACTCCTGTTTTTGTTTTGTTTTTAATCTTGCTCAAAGTGTTCTGATAGGTTATAGCAGAATGAGTTCATTTGTTTTGGTGATTTAAGTGCATTTGAGATGAATTGCTGTGTCAAGTTGAAAAGGTAGCAAAGTTTGGAGAAAGGCTCTTAACTGTAAAAGTGTGTACATACGCAGGCGACCTGAGAGCAAAAAGCTACATAAAATAATAAATAGAGGCATGCGAGAGAACTAAAATGAAGACAAAAGCTGCATTTGATAAAATAATTAATATTGCTGTCGATGCGTAAATGTTTTCAAGACAAATTAATCTCAACTAGCCTACCGTCAAATGTGAAGAATTGTTAATTATTTAATTCTGTTGTTCCATCATTCGTACAGCAAGCCTTCAACACAACCCGAATGTCATGGGCAAAATCAAGTCATGACCAACAACTCTCTACATCATGTCTAAATAAAAAATAAAACAAATATTTCTTTAAGACATACGCGGAATCCCTCGTTTAAAACAATTATAGCACGACTACAGTGAACAATATTATAAGACTTGTATACTTTGGAGTAGAAACAGCACAATTCAGGGGAGCACGCAGAACCAAACCCATCATCGCAACACAGAGATGGAGAGGAAAAACCCGTAACAACTAGTATTACAATTCAGAACAGAAGCGTATCGTTTGGTAAACCAGCATACTCACCGATAACAGCAGCGGGAAACGGTGAGTCCGGTTCTCTGTGAATGACTCGCCTCCTCGGGACTATAATCCAGAATGACTGAGAGGAGAAGAGGAGAGGAGGGGTCCGCGTGAAATCTACTCCTCTCTATCGCACCTGTCTCTGTGTAGATCTGATCCCTGATCTGACATCCTTAAGACAACTGTGTCCAAACCCCCAACAACTAACTAACCCCCTACCCCTACGTACACAACGACACCTGTCCCCGGGCAAAAAACACCGCGCGACAAAGCTCGTCTATGCTGCTCGTGAACAAATGGCATTCCCGACTTGGTCCTGCAGCCGCTGTATTCCCCTTCGGACAGCCTTCTAGAATCCAAGAAGTCGCTTGGAGTAAGCGGGGATAAACTGCCTTATGTCAAGCAAATGATGGAAAAAACAGTCCACGCCAGCGCAACCAGCTGTGCCTTATGAAAACGTGTCTGTCTGGGCTGGAAACATTTGCCTTATCAATCACCCACCGCTACAATACTTATTCAGTGCTGCGCCAGTAGAATGTACGCGCTCCTGAGCGCGTGGACAAAAAGGCACGTTCGTTTGTTTGGTGCGCGCGCCGCTGCCTTCAATTTGAGTCCAGCCTTTGGAATCCGTTGAGAGAAACTCTTATTGTCCGGGAGAAATGTAATATTTCCTGCAATCCCCGGCATGTAGCCCACGGCGTTTGGTCTGAGAGAGAAAGATCACGCGTTTGCTATCTCAGCGCTGTTGTAAGTCTGTCACCCACAGCAATTGAAACGCAAGTCAATGCCAAAACCTGACGCAGAATAGAGCTGCAGACTGGAGCGGAATTAATTTGTTGTTAATCATTTGGGGTCAGGAAATAGATCAGCGATACTTGGTTGAGTGGATTAGTCCTCGTATAGTCATGCAAGTGGCAAAGTAAGTGAATTTAATTTGGAGATCCAAAGAGCGAGCTTAAGCATTAAGATAAAGTCATCTTTACACTGCAATGGCAGTTTAAAATGTTTTAATTCTGAAACATGAAATGAGCTATAAATAAAAATACCAATAATAGAGTATAGCCTATAGCTAATCTGTCGTGATTTCATTTTAAGGCTTTTATTTTAAATCAAATCATATTTTACACACACACACACACATAGCCTATATATATATATATATATATATATATATTTATTATTATTATTATTATAATTTTTTTTATATTCCCTCAAAATCCTTAAAGGGGTTCTTCAGCACCGGGAAGATGAATGTGTATTTAAACTTGGTCATTTATGTAGTAGAAATGTGAAGTTATTTTTGAATTTGGTGCCTTCTAGACTGAGAAAAGACAGAAAATTAATTTGTCTCATGTGGATGAAAGACAACAACTCCCAGAATGCACTTGCTTCGCTGCCCGAGGCCACTCCCAAAGCCACGGTCACTGGTTATCGCTTGCCCACCATGACACCGTCCCCACCGTCGTTTTGATTTTCATAATAATAAAATAATTTCGTTCAGTTAGAGAATAGACACTACAATTAAAAACTGAATGTTTCTTTTCAATAACGTGTGAGTGAGCCGAACGAAAGTCACGGCGCAAACGCAGTAGGAGTCAGATTTCATTCATCACGAGAGCGAAGAGCTGAGCAGAGCTGAGGTAAGCGCGGCAGTCATTCACGACGCGTGTCCAGTCTGGCGCGTTTTCAGATCATGCCTATGGAAGCTTAACTTTCATAGGAATTCATTGAAAAGTTGAAACACTCACTTTGCTCCGCACTGCTCCGTTATTAATGCCCGAGCTGAGTGGCCGAGGCATTTACATTCTGTGAGTGAGATCCCTCCCCTGTGGGCGGGTTGATAACATGTGGAACTAGCTCCTACTACAGGCTGTAGTCTCTAGCCTCTGGACAAAAAATCCTCAGATGACGTAAAATGACGATATTTGCGTCATCTGAGGATTTTTTTCCAGAAATAAAATGCATAATTCTCTCGTCTCGGGGGGACATGAGGGGGGGAAGTATGATAATTTGAATATACTACCGGGTTTCTACTGATACAAAGCTTAATGCTAATCGCTGAAGTTACCCTTTAATCAACACAGATTAAGCGAACAACAATGATCGCAGCAATTACCAAACACTGGTTCTACAATCCAATTCCCAGTGGAAAAAATCTATTCTATTCTAACCTATTCTCCATTTTGTCTTGTTCGAAAAGTCGCTTCACTCGGATATACGTTACAATAGTGAAGAAAAGATGATAGCAACTTCCATTTCATGCCGACTTTAAATACCTGTTGCCAGGTCTGCAAGATCTTGTAAGACCTGTAAGATCTTCGTTCATCTTCGGAACACAAATAAAGATATTTTTGATGAAATCCGAGAGCTCTCTGATCCCTCCGCAATGTAATTACCACTTTCAAGGCCCAGAAAGGTAGCGAAGACATCGTTACAATAGTCCATGTGACTCCAGTGGTTCAACCTTAATTTTATGACGCGACGAGAATACTTTTTGTCCGCAAAAAACAAACAAAAATAACGACAATTCAACAATTTCTTCTTGCCTGTGCCAGGCTCTTATGCAGTTTTCATTGTAAATATACAGTGCAGCGCTTTCTGTTCTACGGCAGAACGGCGGCTCAGCTCCTGCGTCAGCATCATGCATGTGTTGTGGTGCTCACGTGAACAGCATCGGCCAATGGTGAGCCACTGTTCTGCCGTAGAACTCGAAAGCGCTGCACTGTATTTTTCACTGTACTTTCCTACCTTTCTGGGCCTTGAAAGTGGTAATTACATTGCTGTCTATGGAGGGGTCAGAGAGCTCTCGGATTTCATCAAAAATGATGGTGAGTAATTAATGACAGAATTAAAATTTTTGGGTGAACTAACTCTTTATGGTAGCTTGACGTCGTAATACTCAGATTCTAGTCAGAATATGAGTCTGATACTGCTCCATTGGGCTGTGATTATGAGGCGTGTTTCAACCGAACCAGGAAAGAAAATGCCTCTGCACTCAATTGGATAGACCTACAACTAATCAGAGCAACGGAGCGACTCATAGTTGTCAACAGAACCAAACTGCATGCATGCTGGAAGAAGGAGAAGAAGAAGAGTGTAAATGATCTTTGCCGGTGTTGTAAAAAGGAATTTAAGGATACACAGAGTACTTACAAACACAAATAGTAAATATAAATAGTAAAGGTGAATGCATATACGAACAAGTTCTCCGTTTAGGATTCGAACAAATTCAACCCAATCACTTTGGTGACGTGGATGATTACGTCCACATAGTTGCTCCACAACAGATGAAGTCCAGACCGAACTTCCCGACCTCAAATGTCGTGGGCGGGGCTAAGCTCGGCTGGCATCATCCAGGCTACCTTTACGGCCCATTCACACCAAGGATGATAAACACTGACAGTCAATCAGAATTCACCCAAATTGATTATTCAAAGAAGTAGTCAACATAACTGCAGCGTGTGCTACTGATACACAAAACATTATCGTGCATTGATGTAAACTAGATATCCTTATAGTTATGGATTCTGACGTGAATGGGCCTTCATAGTATAGTTTTCAATGCAGAGCCAAAGCAGCTAGAGAGAGACATCTTTTTAGTGCTAAATAGCTTTATGCTGCATTGTCTTTACACTGAATATGAAACAAGTATGCCTAAAATGCCTAAAGGCCCTTAAAACAGAATGATAAATAATAGCCTATATCTGTGTCAATTAAAACACTCCAGTATATATTATATATTCTTTTCTGGGGCTTTTTGAAGCCAGTGTCATGCAGATTTACATACATTTAAAGGTCCCATGGCATTAAATTTTCATTTTATGAGGTTTTTCAACATTAATATGAGTTCCCCTAGCCTGTATATGGTCCCCAAGTGGCTAGAAATTTTGATCGGTGTAAACCGAGTTCTGGCTGTCTGTCTCTGCCTTTGAGAAAATGACAGCCCAGACGAGCTGATCTTGAATTCTCCTGTTATGACGTCATAACAGGAACGGTTACCTCCCTTTCCTCCGCCCAGAGAATTTGGCGCGTATTTATTTGTCCTCGAGAGATCATGGCTTGTGAACGAGTGAATGCTGGCAGTTTCTCAGTGTTTGGATGTAAAAATGCTTTTTTCAGTTCCTCCTGATCTGTGATCAGTGATTTCTGATGTGTAGCTAATTATTCAAGTTCACACAGAACTTTATTATTCGTGCACACGCTGCGGCTTCTCTCTATTCCCGACAGAACGGTGTTTTCTATCTTACTCGTAACTCGTTCATCTCGACAGCTGTAATGGTACATTACATGTGTTACAAAGTTGGTAATAAGGAGGAAGGCGGGCTCGACGTGACTGAACTCTCAGATACAAACAAAATAAACTTGCGCTGACAGCGTGCTCACAACTCTTAGCAATCTCTCCGTCTCTGGTCCATTGATGTCCGGTTCGTGAACGAATCGTGAACAAATCGTTTTTTTGAACCGGTTCTTTTTAGTGAACCGAACCAGTTCAATCGGACTGAATCGTTCTAAACGGTTCGCGTCTCGAGTCAGCGCTGATCCATCATTTACTAAAGTTACTAACTTTTTGACATGAGTGACAGTCCCTCCAACTAGAAATAAACTAATAACCTGAAGTATATGCTAGTAACTACAACAGTTCACTGAACTTAGACGTGCTGAGAGAAACTGATGAGACGTGACATCCGTCTCTCTGGCAGCAGGCTTGTGCCTCGTAGACCTCGTTAAACTACGCCCCCTCCGCTCAATTCAAATGCAAAGATGTCAGCCAATAACAACAGTGGGCGTTTTTACTGAAGTCTCACAGCAGACACGCCCCTTGAAACAGGGCATTCACCCAGAGGGCAAACATCAGTATAGAAAAAATGCCTTTTATTTCTAAATTATGACATTTTATGATGTAAAAATCATACTAACAATATAAGTACACCTCAGAATACATTATAAAATAAAATAAAAAATCCATGCCATGGGACCTTTAAATCTCAATGTCAAAACAATTTATATAGGTGAGGTTTTCATAAGACAGTTAGGGAGGGTAATAATAACATCCTCTCTTGTCTCCTGTCCCTTCTTCTTTTCCTCATTCCTCTATCTGTGATCATACTCTTCCAAGTTATTGTAAGGACTCCACTCCAGACAACAATAGATGAGTCGAGACAGTGCAAACAGCAATGTTCATTCAGCAGTTGGTGACTTCATTAGTTAAGCTGAAGATGCCTTGAGCAGGTACATGAATGACAAATAGACTGACATTGTCAGACAGATAATAAACACACCTGAAAAAGTCCCTCTTAATAAACTGAGCATTTCCTCACTGTGACTCAAAACTAATTATGTTTGCATAGACAAAAGAAAAACCTAGGTGTGTGGTTTATGTATAGTGCAGCGCACAGACTCTTCATAGTTGTGAAATTGCTGTTTTGTTTTGCACCGGTAGTGATAGGGTTAACACAGGGAGTTCAGAGGGGCGGGGGGGAAAGCGAGTGAGTTAGACGGGTGTGCTTGTGTGACAGTGTGTTTCTTCATTCCGATTAAGAAGTTCAGAAACAGAGCCTCCCTTGTCTGTCATTCTTCAGACATTACAATAGCATAAAATAAGTTAGAGTAATTAGACAGGATTGTGACAATTCAGGACCTTCCACACACCAAGTCAATTTGATTTGCTGCTGTCGCAATTGGGGTAATTGAGTTGGCTAAGCCCCAATGGTTCACAATTATTACAGCGTAAGATTCTCCTTATTGTGATCTTTAAAAAAAAGTATCAAATTAGGCCAAAGAAACTTTGAGGGGAAACATCTTGCTTTGTTCGCTTTTCCATATTTGATCTGAAGTCAAGCTCTCGCAAGAGAGCGATGTGGAACTGACAACAAATAAATAAACAAAAGAGAAGCTCAGTTTTGTTCTTCCTGGCTTTCATCCCACACTGCCTCTCTGAAACGGAGCATTTGCTTCAAACCCGGGCCACGAAACCGTGTTGGGAACACGAAACGAGGCAGTTTATCAGAGACAAAGACCTTTGAAGAGCAGCATTTTTTAGCTTTCACTCCTGCTAGAGAAGCAACCAAAGATCACCCTGAATGAGCGCAGTGCTAACTCTGAAACAGTCGTCATTCTTAGTCGTGATGCTAAAATAATGGTCTTCCGCTCCAGGCTAAAGCCGGTTGCCAGGTGTATATAGGCGAATGGGCGAGATAAGAACGATGAGGTCGCCATTACGAAATGAAATGTGATCTCTCTCTGTGTAATGACATATATCGTAGCTCTAGGGGTACATTGCATGTGATCAAGCACAATCGAATTACTTGCAGTCACAAGCCAACCATCATGTCTCCATTTCCTTGTGATTTGATTGCAGGTCCCGATAGCAGCCGGCGAATAGCCAAGCAGTTTATTCCATGTTGATATCCATTATTAGAGATCTAGGTTTTAATGGGATGGAATACTTCAGTTTCGGCCCATTGCTTCAAGTACACAGTGGCATTACAGTAGCATTGCTTTTGTTCTTGCAGTAACAGGATTTCCCTCCATAATTCCATATCGTAAAGCACCATATAGATCATTGTGCTGGCTGGAAACCCAACAGCCTAATAGCCTACACATTCTCAATCATATAGCTGTCTAAAAGCTCCAAAGCCTTATTTGTTCATGAGCAAAAATCCATGCAAGATGTGCCAAATGCAACAATAAGCTGAGCCCAAGGTGACTTTTGTCAACCACCCAAATCCAAACCTCCTCCTTTACTGTTTTCACTATAATCGCAAGCACATGTACAAATCGAATCAACAGCCATTATTACTTGCGTCTCAATAAACATATTCTCCATGGAGTCTTGACTCAACGTTTGTGAATGCAAATGCAATTACAGGTCATTTGAACTTGGTAGATGTCCAGTGCTGATAAAAACAGAGCTGGTTTGGACCAGTCTGACAATCTATTGCGCTACTACACTGGAGTTTGGTAGTGCGGTCAATGACTTTGTGCTCATTTTTTGGTCTTATTTAAGAATTTATTAGAAAACAACAACATTATAAATACAATTCATACATACACAACAACTTGAACACACCTCTTCTATGATAAGTAATGTAATAATATTGTAATAAATGGGGGGTGGGCATAAAGTTTAAAATGTCAGGGTAATAACAGTGGTTAGATCGATATCATAATGAAGAAAAAGAACAAATAGGTAAGAAAAAGGTATTAAAAGAATGAAATTCTTGAAAGAAATCCTTATAAAGTAGTTTGGCATAACAAAACTGCTTCACTGCTTATTAAATTCTGGAGAGAAAAAAAGTGTTTGCCACATCAAAGTCATGTGGTCCAATGAACATGCATAAACATGAAGGGGAAACATAAAACAGAAAATGATGTCATAGAGAGGACTCCTGCAGACTATCATGACAATGCGTCAAGGTCAATAAGTCTCTTAAAATATTGAATGATTTGACCTTTTCATGACAATGCAGTAAAAATCTCATGTGGAGTGACTTTCCAATAAGCTTAATATTTATGAATATATACACTCAACTAAAGGATTATTAGGAACACCTGTTCAATTTCTCATTAATGCAATTATCTAATCAACCAATCACATGGCAGTTGCTTCAATGCATTTAGGGGTGTGGTCCTGGTCAAGACAATCTCCTGAACTCCAAACTGAATGTCAGAATGGGAAAGAAAGGTGATTTAAGTAATTTCAAGCGTGGCATGGTTGTTGGTGCCAGACGGGCCGGTCTGAGTATTTCACAATCTGCTCAGTTACTGGGATTTTCACGCACAACCATTTCTAGGGTTTACAAAGAATGGTGTGAAAAGGGAAAAACCATCCAGTATGCGGCAGTCCTGTGGGCGAAAATGCCTTGTTGATGCTAGAGGTCAGAGGAGAATGGGCCGAATGATTCAAGCTGATAGAAGAGCAACTTTGACTGAAATAACCACTCGTTACAACCGAGGTATGTAGCAAAGCATTTGTGAAGCCACAACACGCACAACCTTGAGGCAGATGGGCTACAACAGCAGAAGACCCCACCGGGTACCACTCATCTCCACTACAAATAGGAAAAAGAGGCTACAATTTGCACAAGCTCACCAAAATTGGACAGTTGAAGACTGGAAAAATGTTGCCTGGTCTGATGAGTCTGTTGACACATTCAGATGGTAGAGTCAGAATTTGGCGTGAACAGAATGAGAACATGGATCCATCATGCCTTGTTACCACTGTGCAGGCTGGTGGTGGTGGTGTAATGGTGTGGGGGATGTTTTCTTGGCACCCTTTAGGCCCCTTAGTGCCAATTGGGCATCGTTTAAATACCACGGCCTACCTGAGCATTGTTTCTGACCATGTCCATCCCTTTATGACCACCATGTACCCATCCTCTGATGGCTACTTCCAGCAGGATAATGCACCATGTCACAAAGCTCGAATCATTTCAAATTGGTTTCTTAAACATGACAATGAGTTCACTGTACTAAAATGGCCCCCACAATCACCAGATCTTAACCCAATAGAGCATCTTTGGGATGTGGTGGAACGGGAGCTTCGTGCCCTGGATGTGCATCCCACAAATCTCCATCAACTGCAAGATGCTATCCTATCAATATGGGTCAACATTTCTAAAGAATGCTTTCAGCACCTTGTTGAATCAATGCCACGTAGAATTAAGGCAGTTCTGAAGGCGAAAGGGGGTCAAACACAGTATTAGTATGGTGTTCCTAATAATCCTTTAGGTGAGTGTACATTGATGTGAGCTCCAGGTCGTCAGCGGGCGTTCAGCGGTCATGTACTGATCGAGAACAGTCCTTCGAGAATTTTCCTATGGCCTAATCACAGCTAATCACAGAGCCATGCTAATATATAGAGCCATATCACACTCCTACTCATCTGATATTGATATTGCTCATTAAAACTTTTTAAAAGTTGTATGATGTAGTGATTACACCATACAAGGAAAATATGTTAGCACAGCTAAAACCATATGAAACCACAAAAACTTTTAGTTTTAAAAGTTTCTCTCTTTATATTATGGTCAACACTCTTTACGTCCATGACGCTACAATCAGGCTGTCTGTGTAAAATATTGGAGAAGATGAGGGCAGCACAAAAGAGCCTCATCTCTCGTTTCTCAGTGGTCTGTGTGCCACAGTTGAAGGCCTTGTTTGGTAAGGCAGCTGCGGTCTGTGATGAGGTCGTCACGGCGGTCGAACTGCGAGCAGATTAAAGATCTCACCTCACCCCGAGTGCTGAACACGCACCGCGGCCACTGACCCACCAGCAACCCACACCTGACATGATCTCAGAGCAATAAACAGGGGCTGGCGTGAGTGTCAGGAACATTAAAAGCCTCTAGGAGAAAAAAAAAGCATACAGAAAACTGGATTCATTTATTTATCTTTAACAGCCTGCTGAATGATATGCCTGACTGTTTTCTTGCCGTAGCCTACTCTGTCTGAAAATACACAATGAGTTCCTGTAACCGTTTAGCTTTCGTTGTGTTGCCCTGGAGACAACGGTTTTCATTTCACCTCTCTATAAATGTTCAGATGAGTTCGGTAAAACGCTTCTAAAAATGTCAGCCCGGGAGCAGAGGAGTATATTTCTAGGCATCATGCTTGCTGCCCACTCAGGGACGGTTTGATGAGTTCCCGTGATTGTGTAATGGAACCCGACTGTTAACAGCACAGGACATTTTGGAGATTCCGGAGTTTTGTGCAACACTGGACTTGTTCCAAAAAACACAGCGAAAACATTCCAGAGAACTTCATGGAACGACAAAGAAATGTAAACACCAAAATCACGACAGATTTTCTGTGATGATGAATTACACGGCTTTGTCAGAGTGATAAATTCACAGTGTTTGTGTAAAGTCGTCTGAGGTTTATTTAAAGTTTATATCTTAAATCTATGGAGATGGAATGTTTTAGATTAATGAGGGATTCAAATAATAAACTGATCTATCTAGGCAGCTATTGGCCACTACTGTGGATATTTACAAATTGTAATATATTTATTGAATAAAAATGACAAAAGTGTGAGAATCAATATATGAAAATATTATAATTATTATAACAAACATTTCTAAATTTTAAAGGCACAGTATGTAGGTTTTGCCATTAGAGGTCGCTCATTCAAAACAAAGGCGTAGCTTGATGGCGTTGTGATTATACTTTTTGAAAGTATGCAGATTATACTTTTTGAAAGTATGTATGACCAACATAAGAATTTTCACCGGAAAATGTAATCTGAACAAGTAAGTAGATAACATCCACTTTTGTTCAGACCAACTAAGGTGAAAAGCATTGCAGTAGGCTAAATCGCAATGATTAAATCTAATGATCGCTTATCATATCACGTCAAACCATGCAGATTATACTTTGTTTATAAATTGTTAGTGTTAACAACATCAGCATAGCGTGACTACATTTAATGTGTATTAGGGCTAACGTTACCTGTAGTTCAGTTTCCATTTCTGTGCAGTCTAATTTATAATCTTCATATACCAACAAATGAATGTGGAGTAGCTTAGAGGTGAATTGCTCCCTCTCATAGCTAGCGCAAAATAATTGATATTTACCATAATAGTAAATACCATAGCAAAACGAGAAAGGCACAACAAAGAAAACTCTGTAACTGTATGAATTAAGCGAACAAGTGTGCTTCTATTACATAATTTAACCATTGAAATGTCTTGTCCAGCTGAAAAAAAGCGGTCTCTGCATCTGTTTTGAACCCTTTAAAACACGGTGTTCATATAGCCACTCCGAGGGTGTGTCTCAATCAGCTCCCTAGTTCAGTAGTCAGGGCATTGATCAGGGAGTCAGCCCATTGACTTATGTCCTGATCAGTGCCCTGAATACTGAACAAGGTATTAATAATAAAAACATTATTACAAGCTTACCGTTGTATATCGAGCTAAGGTAAGCAGATAGTATTGAACACTGGCTGGTTATGTACTTGCTCAAAATTTTATATTGGATCATAACCCAAAAAAGTTACGGACTGCAGCTTTAACATTATGGTGGTATGAGCAGGACGCGCCGAGAGCCTTTGGGAGCAAATACTAAGAGAGACCTGAGTGAGAGACCTACATGAGAGACCTACGTGAGAGACCTACGTGAAACACCGGTCTCTGAGCTTTTATTATACTTATGCCTTTTCATTGCATATATGGGGATTGCAACGAAATGCAGTGCTGTTTTACATGGTTAAAACAATCGTACTAAATACATTTGAGTGCGTTGAAAGACACCTCGACACTTGGTCAGGTGGAACCAGGGATTGAACCACTAACCTTCCGGTTTGTAGACAACCATGAACCATAGAGCCACTGATACCTGTATGATGGAGAAAGCTCTCTCTGATTATGCTATGTTAGCCACTTGACAAAATATTGTCTCTGAGGCATGGTAAAAACGTTACTCGCGGAGAATCATGAAAACAAGCGATTTAAACAATAAGACTAACCGTGTTGCGCTGTATAACAATGATTTGTTTTCTGTTGATGAATGTATCCATTCAGTTGCTCGCCTGTCTAATAAAATACATACTATATTAAAGCATCTTTGTTGTTTCCATGTATTCTACGGAAATCAAGGAAAGCGCGGATATTGACAGGCGACGCAACACTGGTTAAAATAGCTGATTTCTCTGGATTTAGACATAGTTTGAAACATTTGGGATAAGTACGCAGGTCAACAAAATATATAACATTGTTTTAGTGTTTTTTTAATTTAAATCTTACATATTGTGCCTTTAACTTTAGTTTGGTAGATATAAGCTTGAACGCTTGACACAAGACTCATTATTTTTTAAATTACAGGAATGTTACTTGTGTTCAACTTGTGTTTGCAATCTGGTGCAATCTTGTGCCAAACACTAATATTTTGCCTTATCTTTCTGTGAATCTTAATCTGGCTCTTTATGTGTGAGAGTGTAAAAAGAAAGAATGATTAAAAAAAATAACAAAGCCTAAAAAAATCATATCACACACAGAAAATCACTGAACAGAACAGATGTGGCAGGTGAATTATTTTTTACTGCTGATGCAAGGCAAAGTCTTGGAAGTTATATTAAATCCACATGAAATATGTTTAGGTCCAAATCCTGTATCTGCCCGGCCAAGGTCACACACTAATATGTTATTAAATGATAAATGGTCTCAGGGCAGAAGTTTATGTATCATGTTTCATCTTTGTCATGATTTGTTTCTCTAACCTCTATGTTACTGATACCGAATGTAGCAGGCACATACATGATTCCAGACATGAGATATGAGAGAAAAAGATAGAGCGATGACATCTCACGCCAGAACCAGATGGCGGAGAGTTCGAGGGGTATAGCCTACAATATAGCTCTCATGACCTTGACGTTGATATCGAGAAAGAATATAATCTGTTCATCCATATAAAAGTCAAACCAAAATAACTTTCAGCATTCTATACGCACTTCATTCGCAACAAAAATGTATGTTGTTCATGATGTCAAAGATAATGTTGATTAAAACAATCAAGAACACATCTAACAAAAATATGTTTCAAATAACGTTTTACTAACATTCCATTGGTGTTAAGTTATGAAAAAGTTATTTTTGAATGTTCTCTGAACTCCAGTTTTAAAAAAAAAAATGTTTGAAAAATGTTTTTTCGAACGTTGAGGGAACATTTCATTTTATTATTCTGCAAACATTATGAGAACGTTACTTAAATGTTGTACTCTAAACATTTTGAAACAAGTAACATTTAAAAAATCCTAACCCTACGTTGAACAAATGTTCATGAACAATGTATAAACAATGTTTCTCTGCTACAACATTATTAAAAGACCAGATCATTTTGGACAAACGTTCTAGTAGGCCTAACATTACTGGAATAGGCCTACTGTTTGTTCATAACTTTACCAGAACCTTTTTTTGCTGTTTGCTGGGAATACAAATGAGCATGCTAATAAACATCATTCAGGCAATGTCACTAACGTTACTATTCTAAACAGAAAATCTTTATAACTAGGTTGTGGTTTGATGTACAGTATGCAAACGTGCACTAAAGCACACCATCGATCAGATCATATGCGATCATACGACATAAGAGGCTGCCGATATTGTCAACAGGGCAGGAATAACCTCATATCCTCAGGCAGATTTCGCCTGCTGTCCCAGAATCTTCAGTCACCCAATATCCAGGTCAATTTGGACCACAATAAATCGACCCAACAAAGCTCAATGCGAGCAAAGCAGAACCAGATGACAGCGCTGGCCTCTGGGCCGTAGCTGGTCTTGGGAAAAATTACTCAAGAAAAATACACAAAACAATAACCGTGACAAATGCGACGTGTAATATTCCCTCTCGGTTGGTTTCCATGAGCGCACTGGGTTATATTTGTTTGTTTAGAAGTGTGCTAGACGGAGACACAAACACAGACTTTAGTGAGGACTAAACACATATTTCTGATGTTTTCCCCTTTCACAGTGAGAGTGCAGCACAGACTTTTTTAATAGCAGAGAGATGCAGACCTCAGGTGACAGTGAGGATATGAAACACTCTGTAATAAAGTGCAAGTGGATGCGGCGAGGAAGGACGATATTTTACCAGTGATGCTAATTACAGCGTGTAGTTTAAAAAAAGTTTTACAAAAAGTCAATGCACACCACATCGCATGACTCAAAAATCAAATGTAGCCTACTGCCTTGTTGCATCTACCAAAAAAAACTTTTTTTTTAAACTGATAGCTACTCAAAAAGCTACTTCCAGCATTATTATTGCAATCAAGGCATTTCCATGATGGATCTGTCAGATCTGGGCTATAGATGAAGATCTTTATTCATGTCACTGACAGAGATGCCTCATTAAAATGGCCTTCCTGATGAATGCTGGAAATGGCTTTTAGAATAGCTAGCTATCAGTTTCAAAAACAGGTTATTTTTGCTTTTTTTATTATTATTATCAGATCATCCAAGTTCGATATCCATCACACTAACACAGCATATATTCTTTCACATTTATGTCTAGCAGAAGAGTGTTAATTGAGTATAACGATTTGTTCGATTTAGTCCATTGTGAATGTAGTTTGTGCCCCCTAGTGGTCGGATCTGAACTCTGCACTGCATCTCCCCCTAGCAAGCCTCGGGCAAACTGTCACACAAACTCGAGAGACAGCGGATGACATAGCTATGGTAAAAACAATAACATCTCCTGAAGCAAACAATGATACATGTCTCATTTTCTTCCAGTCATCTACGTTTGGAGTGTGCTGAAAATAAAGACGTAAAATAATAAAACGTGCACTGACAAAACAAAGAGCTAACTTAGACTGTGTGTTTACAGGAATTCTGAATGTTCTACAAAGACATTGATTGAAACAGGACGTAATAGTGTGCTAAAATGCCATGATGTTGATTAACACACACACAAACATTCAAGATTACTGTGACCCTTACAAAAATATGTATACTTCAAGTTAATTGTATTATTTTTTCTCAAGTATATTTAAGTAGGTATACTTTGTACTATAAGTATACCTGTAAGTGTACTACTTGGGACTAAATTGGCCCATTTTTTAGTGTGTGTATAAAAGTAGACTCTTAAGGAGCCTATAGTTTAAGTGTAACAGTAGTAAACTAGTTTTTCGTTTGTACTCTAGCCTATACTACAAATTAACTTATAGGAATACTGATAATTTACTAGTCAAATACTTGTAGCCCATTTTTTAGTACACGTTGAAGTATACTCTCAGTATGCCTACTAGTTTAGTAGTTTTATACTGCAAGTACTTTAAGTGAACATAATAGTTCCTATTATAGATAGCCTACTATTTAAATATTATTTTTGCACTTTTAGGGTGGGTTGCACCAAGAAGGATTCATCTTAAATCTAGATTAAATCAAGGTTTATCTAATAATTCTGTTGCACCAAACTTTAAACCTTGTTTAAAAATAAGCAGGTTTACATTTAAACCCTCATATTGATATAAGTATACTACAATGTTCCTATTTAGGTATTATTTCTTACATCTGAAAAAGGCTAACATTAGCTGTGGGTTACTTGTCTTTAACTCTTTCCATTTTTAAAAAAAAAATATTCTAGCTTCATGCATCCTTTTGATCAATACTTGAAAGTGGGTAAGTTTTAATTAAAAAAGCAATATTTGTCAGATATACATTTTGTCAGACTACTTACGGATCGGATTCAGAAAGATGATGAAAACATAGATGGAGTAGATCGAGTCCATCAACATCCCCAAAGCTTCACAGACGACCCTTCATTCGTTAAAGTACGGTCGTTTTGAATATGCTGTTTAACGTTTGATGATCGCGTTATTTTACGTAGGCAATCATCTATCGCTTGTTTCAGCTTCTTCTTCACCCGTGTTATGATCCGGAGATTCTTTCAGAAGATGTGTAATAGCGCCGCATATCGTAAACATTGAGTCATAAATTCCGACCAGTGGACTAAATGTTTGTTTTTGTTTTTTTTTGTGGGAGGATTTAAAAGCAAAAAATCGATTGTAACTCAACTAATTAGTCTAGTAGAACTTCTTATTTGAGCTACAAAGTTGTTGGTGTAGGCCTAGGCCTATTAAAGGGGTACTTCAGCGATTAGCATTAAGCTCTGTATCAGTAGGAACCCGGTAGTATATTATTCGAATTATCGTACTTTCCCCCCTCATGTCCCCCTGAGACGAGAGATTTATGTATTTTATTTCTGGAAAAAATCCTTTTGGCCAGAGGCTAGAGACTAGCCTGTAGTAGGAGCTAGTTCCGCATGTTATCAACCCGCCCACAGGGGTGGGATCTCACTCACAGAATGTAAATGCGCACGGCCGCTCGGGCATTAATAACGGAGCAGTGCGGAGCAAAGTGAGTGTTTCAACTTTTCAATGAATTCCTATGAAAGTTAAGCTTCCATAGGCATGATCTGAAAATACGCCAGACTGGACACGCGTCGTGAATGACTGCCGCGCTTACCTCAGCTCTGCTCAGCTCTTCGCTCTCGTGATGAATGAAATCTGACTCCTGCTGCGTTTCTGCCATGCCTTTCGTTCGGCTCACTCACACTTTATTGAAAAGACATGTCCAGTTTTTGATTGTAGTGTCTATTCTCTAACTGAACAAAATTATTTTATTACTATGAAAATCAAAATGACGGTAGGGGCGGTGTAATGGTGGGCTAGTGATAACCAGTAGCCGTGGCTTTGGGAGTGGCCTCGTTGGGCAGCGAAGCAAGTGCATTCTGGGAGTTGTTGTCTTTCATCCACATGAGACAAAAATACATTTTCTGTCTTTTCTCAGTCTAGAAGGCACCAAATTCAAAAATAATTTCACATTTCTACTACATAAATGACACAGTTTAAAAACACATTCATCTTCCCAGTGCTGAAGTGCAAAAGGTCCTGCCCTACACTTTTTCTTGTTTGAGAAGCCGTTTCACACAGATCTATGTCAATATGGAAGAAAAGACACTGTTACCAAATACTAGTCCAAATAAATTTTTGTGGTATCCTAATCAACATTATGCCGCACATGTTGTAGACTGAGCCTAAGTAAACCCGGAATATTCCTTTAATGTTCCATGTGTTTGGCATATCACATCTACAGCAGGTGTCAATAGCTTAAATAATGATTTGAATGTAAGCAAATGGGCATTGTGAGATTAATCCAAGTGTGATTAGACTGTTGAAACAAGGTTTTGTGTGCATATCCACATGCATGTTCAAAGATAGGCGTGCATGTGTGTTTAACAGAAGGCCTTAAAACCCATCTGGCTGTATTAATGCCTCTTGACTGTGGCTGTCACCGATAGGCTGGGTCATGCCAAAGCTCGCAGGGCAGTAATTAAAACGAGACAGATAATTGGAGATTTTTTGTTACAGATAATAAGAGAACCCATCTGTTGCTGCAGAAATCCTCTGCGACTCTTTTCTCTCTGTACACCCACACACATAGACTCTTGTACTGGTTTTGTTTTCCATAGGAAGATTCAAATCAAGGGTCTTGAGACCCGTTTGGCATTAACTGATGAATTGGAGACGACTACATAGATGAGAAGAGAAATGCAGCTACATGATGAATAAACAAAACACGGCCAACGGCAACAGTGTTATCCGTCACGCTCACACATAAGAATGTTTCTCTCTCTGCTTTGAATTATAAATGCCTCATCAATGATTGTTGGGGCTTAATGTCTATTCCACGGGAGTTGAGGATCACAATTTAATATGCAGGTCAGCTGCTACGATCGTTTTACGATTCTTGAGGATGTTTATAGCCCAAGGATTCTGGGAAACTCAGCCCAGCTCAGCCTGTAAAATATATCACCATATAAATGAGTGCAGTCACAAGAAAAGAGATTTACAATAACTAATCATTCATCAGATTAAATAAAAATACATCAAATATTAAAATAGATGTATTAAATGTGGATGTAAATAAATGTATTAAATAATTGAAAATGTGACTTAACAGCATGTTACATGAAAATAGATTTACAATAACAATAAATTAATATGTTCAAGTTCAAGATTGAATATTAATATATAACGTATAAATATATTCAGTTTAAATAAACATTTATTTAAAAATAAGCACTTTAAAATTAATCTTAATATGAATGCAAATATATCAGCATGCAAATGTGATAATCTGATTTCATATTACAAGAAAAATGATTTACAATAATAAAATCATAATGTCAAGTTCAAGATTAAATATATCAAATATTAAAATCTAAAAATAAACGTATTAAAGCAAATATTAAATGTAAATGTATATTGCTGTATAAATGTGATGTTAGAGGTTTACGACAATTTTCATTTCATAATAAATGTATTGAAACCAATATTAAATGCAGCTAAATAATTGCAAATGTGACTTAACAGCATGTTACATGAAAATAGATTTACAATAATTATCAATTAATATGGTCACGTTCAAGATTGAATTTAATACAAAAAAATAAATATATTTAGTTTAAATAAACATTACATTTATTTAAAAATAAGCGCTTAATACAAATCCAAATATGATCTAATTTCATATTACAAGAAAAATTATTTACAATTACAAAATAATGTCACGCTCAAAACTAAATATCAAATATTAAAATCTAAAAAATAAATGTATCAAAACAAAATATATTGCTGTATAAATGTGATGTTAGAAGAGGTTTACAATAATTTTCAATTCATAATAAATGTATTGAAACCAATATTAAATACATATGTAAAACAAACAATATGTATATTGCTATATAAACGTGACATTTCTGTGTGCAGTGACAAGAAAAGAGAAATACAACAATTATCAATTCATAATTTTATTTTCTAAGATCTCTTTTTTTTTTATTAATTCTGGAAAAGGAAAAAGGCATATTTAAAACTAAAAACAACAACATTAGAATAATGCATAAAAGGATAGAACAGTAACACCCCAATGACTTAGGCTACTCCCGATCCATTAAGATAAAAAACAGATTCTCAAACCTCAAGATTAAGCTTCTCAAACAATGTTATACAATACGTACATCTGATAGTTTTAAAAAGATATTTCTATAACTTACTTTCTTTAAACAAGAAAAAGAAAACCTTAATAAAAAGAGCTGAATCTGAATGTGTTGGGATGGGAGTCTCCGGGTAACTCCAGCCCTTCCCCAAGCAAACATCCTCCCCTCTTGTTTGAACACACAGAGCATCCCCACATCCAGTCTGCTGGCTCCAAGTCGGTATTGCTTCAGCCCTCCAAACACTTGTGTCTTACAGGAGGTAAACACGCACCAACAGTCCACACAAAAACTTCCCCTCGGCGGCATCAACAGCAGCCTGTATTGTGTGAGACCTGGCTCGGTCTGAACAGCCCAAGTCCACCGCCTGCTCCAATCCACATCTGAGCGCTGACAAATGGCAAATCGCAAATCCAACACCTGCCATCTTTGGTTAGAATGGAGAACGAACAAGCCCCTTTGTGTCCAACCCCAGATTACATACTTTAATACATGATGAAACATGAAATCAGGCTTTGGAAATTATGTACAAACCAGTGTTTTGTTTTCGGAATACATAATCACTTTGCGTTGTGCAGTAATGGGACCAAGTTTAACCAGAACGAATATGAACAGACCAAGGGGAGTGGATGGATAAAGGTTAACCCCCCCCCCCCCCCCCCCCCAAAAAAGAGAGGATATATAAAGATTAAATCTTCAGGCACCATAAAATCAGAATATTCATCTTGCATAAGCCTACCCCAAAAAGATACTGAACTTAATTAACATTAAACAAATTATTGAGTGAAATTCAGACTGACTGCAGCCCGAGCCTGCGGTGAATAAATCCCGCCCGCACGGGGACGCCGTCTTTTATCTCGCTGAAAAGGTTTGGACTTCTTTGACGAATCAGAAAACAACAAAAGATTGCAGGGTTCGGCCCTTTAATTTCATTGATACCATTCAATCGAGATCTGTAGCAGCAAGTTCCCTTGATAATTCACAGTTGAAAAACTTAGTCTACGAGAAAGACACTAGTGTTTTTCAAAGCTTTTACAATTTTTCTCAACATCAGATAACCTGATAGTTGCGTCCACATCATATCAGACTCCCTTTGAAAATGAGCAGCTTGACTAGAGAAGACATCACAGAAATAGGTTGTGGATGACCACATCGTTGTGCCTTTATTGCTAGTTATAATCTTTAAACTTGCCCCCAGCTGTCAGAACATTACTTAGATTTAACCATGTGCCACTAACTAGCAATTTGACGTGGAAAGAAAAAGGAAAATCCTTTATTATCATAAAGAGAAGGATTTCAATGATGTACTATGCTTTGAAATGATTTGTTTAAAAAACTAAATAATAAACCAAGAGACACCGAGTAAATGCATGACTATAGCTTCACCTCAGATGTGAATATGAAGAGTAACATTTCCATGATAGAAACATTCTTGACGTCAGGCTAAAAACGGGAAAAACCGGTTGCGAGTTGCGTCATTGCCACAGGGTACAGAAGTGATTTATGTTTTTATCTCGGACTGTGTTGTGTGCATTATTTGTTCTTACACAATCAGACCATTTATTGACCCAAAACCCATTTAAAAAGTTCAACTAATTGAGAATGAATGTGGAAATGCTACCCCGAAGATCTGGCTTCAGGAAAGTCCCAATGAGAGAATAAATCCTTGATCTTTCTATTGGCCCAACAGTTCAGAAACACGACGTATGGACGTACTCCGTATCGTGTCATCGCAAGTGCGGTGGTTTCATTGAAATATGATGAGGAGCGAGCAGCCCTCCCAGTTTCTGTCACCTCAGGGGGCTATGGACACCCTCACACGCTGAGAAGAAAGGAAAGAAACACCAAAGAGAAATAAAATAGACTGATAATGCTGGGAACAATTGCCAGCGTCCCAGGATTCGATCTTTCCCTGCCTGGAGCGGTGTACATCATCAGGCGTCATCTTATCCCAAGCTCATCTTTTACATAAAGGCAAAAACTCAAAAGGGAACGTCGGTGCATAGAGGTCAGCATCCCGCAGGGTATAATGAGAAGACCCACACACCTGGCCACAAGAGCCATCCAGAAAAGGCCAAATGATTAGACGAATGAATGATGCAGAGGTGGGCATCATTGCACCTGTGTAGGATGCTTCAAAACTCAATCCTGAAATCCTCTACCAAACAACCGGTTTTATTCCATCCCGCAGGGTCAGCAAGGCTAGGAAATTTGCCAGGCGCTGAGATTGAGCTATTTTAGCTCGCCTGATGAGAAGTGGGAAGTGAAAATCTCTCAGGCTGAGGCATCATGGGAGCAGGTTGGAGAAGCAAATCACTCAACTGACAGATGAATGCTCAGATATGGAGAAAGACAGTCTGGTTGGAGGTACAGGACTCCATCTGGCTTATTTCCTTGGACTGAATCCGGCAGAGGAATTCATCCATCCATTCTTGCCCCAGAGAAATTCCACTTCCACCCCCCAGGGTTCTCATGCACACACATACACACACATGTGTACAAGGAGATGACAAATAGAGGACACACACAAAAAAAAAGAAAACACTTAAGAAACCAAATCTGAGCTGTAGGGCATCCGTCAAGCTGCTCCGACAGTAACGTTGTCCATACAAAATGGCAGCCTTCAATAAGTTACTGATGCATCCATCTCACTCTTGCTTGGACTGGGAGATGGTGGGATGAAAAGAGGAAGAAGGAGAGCTTAGGCGTGTTGTGCGGCCAATTCCTGCCCAATGAAACGACGCAGGCGTTCCAGGTACTGGCTGTACAGTTCGATGTCATTGTGTCCGGCTCCCTCCACCCACAGCGGCTCCACAGCTTTGGGGCAGCGCTCGTACAGGGCCAGCCCGTGGGAAAAATCTATCACCTCATCCTCCGTCCCATGGATGATCAACACTGGAGATGTGATTTTAGACACTTTCTCAATGCTGAAGCAGGAACACACAAAGGGACACAGGGTGTTAGAAGAAAAACCACAATAATCCACACACACGAAGTAAATTAAAATAATAGTTTGAATAGCTCATTTCACACTTGATGTTTTTGATCAATGAATTACCATAAATTCAATTCAACTTCAACACATTTTTCAGTAGCATGATAACAGCACATTACTGGAAAGCCACAGTCTGAACTATTGTTATTTTTAAATTATGCTTTAAGCTTTTTTTTTATTATGCTTATGGTGTTTTTTGCGCCAGATATTTTAAATTTAATATATAGCGTAACATAACCGAATAAGTAATGTGTAATAATAAAGGAAATTGATACTTTTATTCAGGAAGGGGACATGAAAACAACCAAAAGTGCCATTTAAAATGTTAAAAAGAAATTGAATGCTGTTCTTTTTAACTATTTATCAATAAAACCTGAAAAAAAGATCAGAGTTTCCACAAAAATATTAAGCAGCACAACTGTTTTCAGCATTGATAATAATATGAAATGTTTCTTGAGCATCAAAACTGTAACATAAAACATTTTATATGTATAACATATAAAAACTTTAAAAAAAATTGTAATATTTCTGTTTGTACTGTATTTTTTGATCAAATAAATGCAGTCTTGGTGAACATAAGCGACTTTTCCAAAAACATACAAAAATCTCACCAACTCCAAACTGTTGAACGGTAGTACACAAATATTTATAAATAACAACAACAAAAATAACTTGCAATGTAACTAGGGCTGTCACTAATGATTATTTTGGTAATTGAGTAATCAGACCTAAGCCTTTAAAATTACTTAAAATACATATTGTAACAATGAAGCAAAAATATTTGATTCAAATAAAGTATCAAAAGCAAGTAAACCTATGGTTTTATAGAACAACACTGTTAAAATACATAATTACATAATATAAGCAATCATCTTAAGTGCATTATGAATTATGACATGCCAGCAGAGGGCGCCAGCGGCCTGGTGTTTTTACTCTTTACAGCAGATCAAATCCTTGATTAATATTGGCCAAATTAAATTTTATTAAAATGTTTATTTAATCTTAAATATTATTTAGCCACTTCTTTACAATATAACTGCTACAGCCAGAGTAACTTCTTGAAGAAGAATATGTGGACATCAAACTCAGAGCGAGAGTTTAAACTTTTATTTTGAAATCGCCACACAGTTTGCATGTTTAGAAACACACTAACTCTCCTGTGTTGGCGTAGATTTATTAATGATTTACCTTACAAATCTGATGTAATGGTCCACATTGCGTTCCCAGATGAACATTGTAAGGAACCTAAACTCGCAGCATATGCAGAGATGTAATGTCATGTAAATGATAACAGTTCACGTGGAGCAGCACATGGGGCAGCCATGGCCTGATGGTTAGAGAGTCCATGGAACCCGAAGATTCGATTCTCAATACCAGCAGGAAATGACTGAGATGCCCTTGAGCAAGGCACCTAACCACCAATAGCCGCCAATGGCAGCCCACTGCTCCAACAAGTGTGTGTGTCCATGGTTTGCAGTGTGTGTGTTTACTACTCACTGCTCCTAATGTGTGTGTACTAACTTGGATGGGTTAAATGTAGAGAGGACAAATTCTGAGTATGGGTTAACATACTTGGCCTTCATGTCATGTCACATTCACACTGAGACACACATAACCAACACATGTAAATAATTAAAGCGCATACATGTATATAAAACCCGCATGGCATATTTATATTTATTTAATTGAATTGTTGCCTTTGTGAATTCACAATAGCACTATAGTATGGTTTTTAAATGGTTTAAATACATCATGCAGCCTTATAAAATGATCTAATGTGGTTGATGGATTCTCATCTGTAGAATTCGCCACTTACACTATTTTGCTGGTTACCTGACACGGGTAAATTCCAATCAAGGTTTTTTTTTTTAATCGTGTACTCAAATTTAAATCGAGGAATCGTGACAGCCCTAAATGTAACTAAAAACATTTTGGAAAAGTGTGGTGCATGCGGTGTGTGTGTGGATGCCAGCAAACTAAACAGCTGCTAGCCAACTACACAGCACTTGTGTGAGAACAGTGGTGGTTTTGACTGCAGCTGTATGGCAACCATGTGTTCTACTACACTGGCACTGAGTGACACCACCCACCGAGTGCAGCCAACCTCCCTCTGAGCTCCACAACACCACTGTCACAGCCAAAATGCAATGAAAATGATTGTAATCAAACTTAAAGAATAAAAAGCTTTATTCCCATTTTGTGTCAAAACTAGAAGCTCAGTATAATCTCAGTCAGCAATCCACATCACAACAAACTCCCTTTGCTTTCGCCAAAACCAAAACCCAGTGAATTGCTCATAAATAGAGGCAATCTGTGCTGGCCATGAGCAGGCAAATCATCAGCTCATTAACAATGATGAGCCCGGTCAAACCTCTAGTGAAAATGGGAATAAGGCACAAATAATCGAGGACAAGCTAGAACCCAATGATTTTTGGTACTCACTTGGGAAATGCGTCAAAGCAGTAAGTCTTCTTAGTGTCGGGGAAGGCCACCCTCATGCCAGAGGTGAGAGGAGAGTGAAGAATAACAGCCGCACACTCATATCGTGATGCCAGGTCCACCGTGGGCACCGTCCCAATGCTCTGTCCATACAGGATAATATTCTCTGGGCTGATGCCATATCTGTTTGAAAGAGAGGAATCAAAGGCTAATTAAATGTCATACACAGAACAAATAACTGCCTCAATGTCAATGTAATTTACACCCTATTCACACCAAGAGCAGTATGATTTGCAGATAGCTGGCAAAAAATTGAGTGCAGTGTTAATTTTCATCTGCCTGTGAGAAAATTCTCATTCCTGAATAAACGAAAAATGTTCTGGTGATTTAGTTTCTTGAATGGTTTCTTACGGATTTCTTTAAGGATTCTTTTAGCACTTTTAGGAAAGGTTATATAGGCTATTAAACAAAAATGCTCAACCAAAAATAATACTATTTTAGGTTAATTCAAGTTTTTAGTAACATTGGCATTAAAAAAGGCTGTTGTAAATGTGTATCTTTAACATTGTCATATGAGGAACTAGTAAATAACTACACCAATTTAAATCTTAGTAACAGTTCTCGGTTCATGGCAAATGTAATAACTTCAGAAAGTCAAGAAATACTCCAACCAATTGAATTAATTGTTAGACTGATTCAAATCAACAACTCATGATGAGAAAGACTAATAAGTCTTTTGACCACTTTATTAAAACAAACTGGATTTGGATTTAAATATCCAAAAACCACTAGAACGGTGTTATATATTTTGTTGACTTGTGTACTTATATTATCCCAAATGATTCCAAGAATGTTTAAATCCAGAGAAAAAAAAAATATTTTAACCAGGACACGAAACATGTCCGTGCATCGCCTATCAATGACATCATACCCACGTTACCCTCGATTTCCACCAAAGATGCTTTAATATATTATGTTTTATTAGACAAGGGAACAACTGTTTGGAGACATTTATAGACAGAAAACGAATTATTGTACAGTAATGCAGCCTTTTCTCCATCACACAAAATGTTTTAAAAATGTAATCGCATGCCATTAAGACACACGCCATTAAGCATTTATTAATATGATATTCTAATATCGATCTAGCTTACTGCAGGGTGCAACAAGTGTCTCATAGCAGCCACGGAGCGAACGCACAGAGTAACATTTTAACATAATTTTCAACACACTCAAATGTATCTATATGATAAAACAGCGCTACGTTACCCAACATACGCTTGACCGGAAGAAGTGGAAGCGGTGACTGTGGCATAATAAAAGTTCCGCTGCTGTCTCCGTGCATCACGCTTGTCTCTCATTAGCAATGGCTTCAGCAGCCTTGTTCAGCTCCCAGAGCACTCGGCCCTGCTCTGCCTCATACTACAGTAACGTTAACAATCTGATCCATGAACATGATTTCTGCCCGCGTCCCATCACAATTCTTTTTCACCGGCTGTGAGGTGAAGAATACAACTACCAAGATTCCGCGCTCAATCTCGGCATCATCAAGCTACGCCTTTGTTTTGGATAGGCGACCTCTAATGGTGAAAAACTACATAGTGTGCCTTTAACTATAAGCAAAAATCTAGGATAGCAATTACCGGTAATATACACTACTGTTCAAAGTTTTGAGATTGGTAAGATTTTTTTTATTGAAAGTCTCTTAGGATCACCAAGGCTACATTTATTTAATCAAAACACATTACAAATAGTAAAATTGTAAAATATTATTATAATTTAAAATAACTGTTTTCCCTTTTAATTAGGGATTGTTCCGGGTTTGAACGCACTTCTTGTGTATGAAAAGTATCTGTAGGCATGACGGACGGCAAAAATCTCAAGAAAAGCAACTATGCATTATTTAAAGCTACACTATGTAACTTTTCCGTCCACTAGAGGTCGCCTGTTCAAAACAAAGGCTTAGTTTGATGACGCCACGTTTGAGTGCAGAATCTTGGGACATGTGGTCTTCACCTCACAGCCGGTGGAAAAGAGTCAGGATAGGACTCGGGCAGAAATCATGTTCATGGATGCGATTATTAAAGGTCCCGTTTTTCGTGTTTTTTTGAAGCTTTGATTGTGTTTACAGTGTGCAATATAACATGTGTTCATGTTTCATGTGTAAAAAAACACAGTATTTTTCACACAATTTACTTATCTGTATACCACTGTTTTCACTGTCCCCAAAACGGCTTGAAAGATTTCCCTGTTCTATGAAGTCCCTCCTTCAGAAACACGTAACGAGTTCTGATTGTGCCAGCGGTTCCCGTGTTGTGATTCGACAGCAGCATAGCGCACATTGCCCGGAAAGGTCACGCCTCTTACCATAACGGGGAGATGAACGCGCTCAAACTACAGCCCCTGAATGCCAAACAAAGGTTATTTGACTCCGGGATGAAAATAACAGCGTCTGAACGACATGGCGACAAACGCAACCGAACCGAACCGAACCGAACGCAACACTTCCTCTTCTCCACGAGGGAGCAACAAGACCACGCCCCCTTTTTCACGTATTCTTGTGTGCGGAGGTTAGTCGACAAACTGTTCTACTGACGTAATTAAAGCAGGATGTACAGGGATGTAGTCCAAACTGGCCGTTCGCTGTAGGCTTTGAAAGGGAACTTCTGTTAAATAAAATATCTCGCTTGGCATTGAACTTTGAGCTTTATAATTTTACAGGTATTATATATGCTCTAACAGCAACATTACACACTAACTAAAGTTTGAAAAATGGGATCACGAAGAACGGGACCTTTAACATTACTGTAGTATGAAGCAGAGCAGGACCGAGTGTTGTGGAGCTGAGCAAGGCCGCAGGAGCGATTGAAGAGTGGGACTGTTATTATGGCATAGTCGCCGGCGGGACTTTTATTATGACAAGGTCGCCAGCGCCACTTCCTCTTTTCCAGTCATGAGTATGAGGTAACGCAACTCTGTTTATCGTATTAGATATATCTGAGAGTGTTGAAAAGGAAGTTATGACGTTCGCTCGGCGGCTGCTATGACACTTGTTCACACTGCAGTGAGAGTAAAGCGTTTCTGCTAAATAAAACCGAGGGTAACGCAGATATGACGCAATCGACAGGCGACTGCCCCAAACGCATAGCTCACACGTCCCGGTTCCTTGGTTAAAATAGCAATTTCTCACGATTTACAAATAGTTGGAAACATTTGGGATATTCTAAGTACTCAACTGAACAAAATATATAACACTGGCCTAGTGGTTTTTGGATATTTTACTGCAAAAATCTTACATAGTTCACCTTTAACCATATTTTCTTATCGCTAGGACATTGATATTGCAACCGTTTAAGTGTCAAGCAAGTTTCATTCATTATGATTTGTCCCTCATAGCTGGTAGTAAAACAAGCCTATAAGCAAGTTTAATTGTTATATGCTAGTTTACCACGAGTCAAAATACTCCCTCACCTCGCTTCCGAGAGGACATTTCTCTAAACCCAACATGAGGAAAAACCAATGCATGCAAAATTAAATGATTTTGTTTTTCACTCTAGATATACACTTTAAAAAAATAATAGATAAATTATTATAGCCGATATTTGGCATTTTTCAAATTTCGGCATCTGCCGATAAGTTTTTCTGATTGGCCAATGTGTTAGAAGGACTTTTATCTTGACGGGCGGCACTGAAAGCAGCAGTGCCTGAGAACAGCAGCGCCTGATCACACTGCGCTCACATTCTTCTCGGTCTTCATACATTTGTTGGCTAGATGCTGCATTAGCAGGTAAAGAACAGCCGTGTGTATGTTTGTCGTCGAGGCTGAGAGGACGCTAACATTAGCAGTACCTCAACCAGGTAAAACAATGTGATAAAAACACACGCCAGCCTAAATGTTGCATATATAAAACTAGTGACGTGAGAAAGCAAACTGTATCGTCATGCTGCGGACAGAAATATAAACAAAGCAGAAACGCATTCATTTTTATTAGATAATATTAGATTATATTAGATAATATTAGATAATCGCCTTCTAAGAAAGCAGACTGTTTGGATTTATATGAAATGGTAACACTTTACATTAAGATTCCATTTGTAACATTAACTAAGGTTAATAAATGTTGTGGAAGTATTGTTCATTGTTAGTATGTTAATTTCAACATTACATTTTTATTTGTATCTGTTAACCTTGGTTAATGCACTATGAACTAACATGAATGATCAAGGTACAATTGTATTGCTCATATTAAAACATGCTGTAAAAATATTGCATAATGCTTATAGATCATGTCAGCTGATATATCCTTGTTAAATGGGACTTGCAAAGTTTTACCTATGAAATGTACATGCATGTTTCTAGGTTATAGCTAAAGAAACACATTTGACCTGTAATATTTTTATGTTTCAATTATGTTTTGAAGAATATGTTCTGTTAGAACTTCTCATTTTAATATATTCATAGTTATACTGTATATGTTTTTAATTTAGCACATTTTCATGGATCGGTACAGGTTTTTTTTTTTCTTGTAATAAAGTTCAGCACTGTTTTACTTATGGTTTTTTTTAATCCAGTGTCCATTTTAAAAACTATCTGTTGATTTATCGGTTATCAGCAAGTGTGGTCCAACCTAGTTATCGATATCGGTAAAATCCACTACCAGTCAACCTCTAATGATTGCAGAATCAAGAAGTTGCCATCTAAAGTACAAGCATGGTTATTTTAAAGATGGATTTTTTTTTTTATAATTTATTTTCATATTTCTAATTTATTAAACAATTAAAATAAATATAAATTATGTATATTATAAATCGGTCACCTGATCTCAGATGTCGACAGTAAAAAAAAAAACTATATCGGTCAACCACTAATTATCAGTGTTGAAGTTGTTCTGCTTGATATTTTTGTGGAAACCATGATACATTTATTTTCAGGATTCTTTGATGAATAGAAATTGAATTGAAACTAATTGCCATTTATTGCACCATAAGTGTTTTTAATGCCACCATAGACCAATTTAATGAGCCTAGCTAAATCAAATTATTAATTTCTTTCAAACTTTTAAATAGAGACACAGCACTTTAAATGGTAACTAAACCCCTGCTCAGAGCTTAACTCCACCCACAGACAAATTTTGAAAAATGCTGGAAAAGTGGGCAGAGCCCAGCGGAGACAGAGGGGACGAACCGAGGGCGGGACTGAGCGGAGGGTGTGCACCTGAGACCCGCAGTGACGGATTGATTGACAGCTGTCAGACTCGCAAGTCGCAAAGATGGAGAATGACTGGCGCCAGCTTTGCAACAGAGCGGTCATTTCTCCTACCTTCACCTGAAGTGGAGGAGGGTGGATTGTCTGTAGACACAAACCCGGAGCCTTATCAATGCGAGCCGCTGGCTCAAACTGCGTTAACTCCCGATGCTGACGATGCTAGTGAAGCAGCCGCGCAAGAGAACTGACCTAATCTATCTGCGTCCGAGGCAACCACTTGCGTGTCAGGGTTTGAAAGCGCGTCTCATGTATGAAAATTATCTGTACACATGACAGGCGGCAATAATATCGCAAGAAAAGCCTGATGTGTACTGACAACTGCTTTATTTAACCGTATTTTCTTCAATACAATGTTAAAGCAAGTGTCAAGTCAGTTTCATTCATAATGTTTCTACTTCATGTAATATGACAGTTCATACTGGAGTGAAGCCGTTCTCATCATGTGATTGGGGGAATCATTTCTGAGGGCGTGGTGAGCTCGTGCTAGGGGCGCGGATAGTGAGCCGTTGGAGGTACCATCCTACGTCACAATGTACCACAACGTCCAATAGGAAAATTCAACTGCAGTAGCCACCGTTCAACCTTAAGAGGGCAGCACTTTGGCGGTTTTACACCATATTTTATAGAATTAAAACACTTTATACTCAAATGTCAAAACATTTACTCGAATCAATGAACAGCATTAATAAAACCCCAGTATTACAGATCATTAACTAAAAAAAGTTGGTTTAGGGTTTAGTTACCCTTTAAAACTTGAGCTCTACTATGCACATGCAGTTGTTTTGGTTGTGCCTTGGTATTGAGTGTCTCACCTTGAGCGTAGAGCCTGCCACGCTGCATCTATGTCTGCATACAAATTCTTTTCCGAGGGCTTCCCCGTGCTGACCCCGTAGCCGGAGTAATCATAGGAGAATATGTTACAGTTGATTCGAGTGCCCAGGCCGATATAGAAGCTGCTCATCTGGCCTAGATCCACCGCGTTACCATGGGAGAACAGGACAGTGAACCTGAGGAGGGAGATAGAGAAAAGGGATGATGGAATTTGTAGTACAAAGTCACTCTCTAGTTTGCTCATTACGCCATTTCAGGGTCTGACTCAACATCTAAGTCAAGACAGATCCACAAAGAGACTTAATAACCTATAATTACATTCGCTGAATCACTGTGCATGTAGGCACATCTGCAGTGAGCCTGAGCCAGATACGCCGCAGGGAAAGGTTTCATAACTAACATGGGTGTCAGGACTCGACATTAACGCTTGTCCGGGACAAGTGGATTTTTTGAAGGGGCAAGTGAAAGAGAATTTTACTTGTCTTACCGGACAAGTATCCCGATTAAAATGTCAAAAAATAACTAGAGAATCAACAAAATGCAAGAATGATTCTAAAATAATTTAGTGCAAATGGCGATCGATAGTGGATAATATATAATGTATAATAATAAACTGACGGTAACAATGTTGTGCTGTTGAGGATCGCGCAGCCTCTCGAGGTGAAATAAAAACAAATGAGTGGCGCTCATACAAAGAAACTCTGTTAACATACACGGTTAAAATTACAAATCGTTTAGTTTTTATATTTATAACATATGATAGCCTACAGTTAAGCAACATCACAGAACCAAGATTGCGGTTTTCCTGAATACCATCATGACTGAAAATGACAATATTGACGTTGTTTTTTTTTTCGATTTCAGCAGCAAAAAGAGTTCCAAACAAAGATCACAGTAGAACCATAACGCATCTCAAAGCAACAGTGTGTTACTGAATGATTCAGCGTTTTGAATGAATTGGTTGAATCAAAGATTCAATGACCCATTCATTGGCTGCATCCGAAAACCTAGCCAGCTGACTCGTTGCCTCGCTGCCTTATCAGACAATGGCTTGTAAGGGAGCGTTTGTGCATGAAGGCACCTCACGAAACTAATTTCGGACAGACTTCTTAGGCAGTGTAACCGTTTAATGATCTACAGCAAAATAGAGAGAGCTTCGGTGAGAACTAAAATATTTCTCGCTAGAAATCACATCAGAAGTAGAAAATTGACCAGCAAACGCAACTATCGGACACCATCTTATTTTTACCAGCTCAACTGTCACAGAATGGAAAGCACAGGATTGTGGCATATCAAAGGCAGCGAAGGATAGAAATATCGATCAGATGAAGGTATCTCAGGAGACAGGAAGTGAAGCTAACATTAGATTCGGACATGCCTTGGTGCCTTCCTGCCTTGAAATGGGTCCTCCGAAGGCAGGATTTTCCAGGTTTCGGACGCAGCCATTAATAACTGCCTTGTTCTTAAATTAATCATCCGTTTGAATGAATTGTTTGAATGAATCGTTTAAATTAATGACTCACTCATTAAGACGGTCACCTGCTGCAAACTACTGGTGGTTTAGTTTATTTCTTATTTGTATATTCAAACATATTTAAAACAATCTCATACCATTATTTAATGCAGTTGTAATTTTGTTGGTGTAAATTATTTAATTTGATTGGTAACAGCCTAATAGTGTCTTATTCTAAATTAATTTATTGATCAAAATGTAAGAATATATAATTAAAGCTGAAGCATAGCCTATATTTAATAAGATAATGGAAAAAAGTACCTTAATAAAATATAAAAATATGTCAAAGCAGATTGAACACTGGTGAGAATATTGCTTCAGAATAAATTATATTTAAAACACTTTTTTTTTTTTTTTTTTTTCTGGACAAGCACATTTTTTACTCGGACAAGTGAGGGACAGATTTACTTGTCCGATGGACAAGCATGTGAACAGGCTTAATGTCGAGCCCTGGGTGTGTATGAGTGTAGAATCATTTTCAAATAATCCGGCGGCAAAAAACACGGTTGACTGTATATCAATGTTATTTAATACTATTATATTATTTATTAATATATTGAATGATCTTTTATATTTTAGTAGTTTTCATTTTAGGAACTTATTGTCATTTTTCTTCTTTTTTTAACATTTCTATTTAGCTTTAATCTATTTTTATTTCAGTTTGTTTTAGTAATTTTACTACTTCAAACTAAACTTATTTCAGTTAGTTGCCAAAGCAACATTTTTCATTTTCGTTTAACTTTTGTCATCTACTATCTACATTTTATTTCAGCTTTTTTTTAATTGCTTTAGTAAATAATAACAAAACTAATATCAAATCCAGACTTTCAAAATTAAATAACACGTACTTTGTGTAGAGAAGAGAAGACATCTATTGTGAAAAGACGTCCACAATATGGAGCACAACAAAAACCTCTGTACTCATCCAATGGAAATCACTCTTAAAGAGGAAATAAAGGAACAAAGGGACAAGTAACAACAGTAGGGAAAAAAGTGGTGTGTGATAAAGAAAGAATGCGTCCAGGAAGGAGTGGCTTCTGGGTAGAGATAGCAGACAAACTCTGAGAGGGAAGCAGGAAATGGGACAAAGGAAAGATGGAAAAAGAATGAAGGAATGTAAATGACCCTTGGGAGGAAAAGGGGGGTCCATCAGAGGAAACGTGACACTTTGAGTACAACATGTATTTTTGTAAAAACTACAAATAAGGCCCCTCCAAACGTTACTGATCCAAAAATGCATCCATCCTACCTGGCAGTGGGGGCACAGCGGATATACATGCACCCCACTCTGTTCCCCCGACTGGAGCGAGTTAGGAACACTTCCGTGGCATCCAGTTCCCGTTGGGAGTACTGGAATTCTGCACGCTCTGTGAGGTGGAGCTTCCAGCGCCCCTCTACCGTGGTATTGCCGCCCCCTATCGAACTCCCGCCACTGCCACCTGCTCCCCGGGAGCGCAAGCCTGACGTCCCCGTGGGTCCGGCCGGTACCGGCCCAGCCTCCAGATCGGGCACGAGGGCATAGGTTGGTTCAGGGGGCAGGAAGGCAAGCTTGGCAGCGATGCGGCTGGGGCAGGGGGGGCAACAGAACAGGCAGCACAGCTCACTCACAGAAAGCCCATTCATTGTCAGCTGCAAGAGAGAAGACAGGAGTTCTTGCTCAATACATATTCAACACAAAACATTTCCTGTATTTTTATACTTATTCAGTTTTAACCAGGCTCTGTTTTATGTTTATTGCGTTTGGTGTTATGCTAGTTTTGTTATGCGTTCCGCCTTGAGCACTGATTGAAAGCATAATATATGAGTACATTTTTATTATCTGCCACCACTTGTCATGTGATCTCAACATGGCGGCACCCATAGGGGAGCGACCCTCACCCTGTACAATTAAACAGCATTTTCTAGAAGACTGACATGATCTCATGTGACTGAACATCAATTTATTGACATTTCTCAAAAGTGCTGCTGACTTCTGTTTAAAACTCTTTTTACACAAATAACTAATTTAAGTGATTATTTATTTGAAAAATTATAATACATTCAGGCTCCTTTGCAAAAACAAAACTAAAACCAAGCATATTTTTATATGTTTCTTAAGCTGAATTCTCTCCTATGACGACTAGGCAAAAAACACCACAGTAAACAAATGGTTAATAAGTAATACCCAGGTAGAATTAACACAGTCATCCAGTAAACCTATCTCCCAGCTATACTGTTCATGTCAGCTTAAAACTGATAGTCTATCTGCTATCGGACACTGTATAGACTAGAAACATAAATAATATATATTGTCAGATATTGTCGGTTTAAGAGGCTCCAATATAACATATCCACCAGTGGTCACATCAGTCCCAACAGACCCGCTCACCGCTAACTTAAAATGTACACCTCATTTCAACTGCTAACGAACAATATATTGCTAACAAGAACATGAATATATATATATTTTTTCCACATACGTGTCGTTCTCTTGACCACAGCCTGCCAAAGCCGGATTTCTTTATATTTTCACACCTATGTCGCTAAGTAGCTAGCTCGTAGTGAGGGGGTAGGGAGGAGTTAGCCAGCTAGCCAGTCAGCTACGACTCCTCTCAGATAACAAATAAAGGCCTGGACGCCGTCGAGGACATGTCTCATCCGCGAATAAAAAGGAGAGCCCTCCAGGAATAAAACTCAATTTCTGGTTTGTCGTTCCGAGTTGATTCCCAGCTACCGTCCTGGCATGTAATAATCTGTGCTGGTATAGGCTAATAGAGCTGTGTTTTTTCCACTCCAGACAAAGATGTTAGTTAGCACTCCCACTCTTCATTGCGTCTCGCAGTGATACCGCTTTGAAGTGGGAGGCGCTAGAGGAGGGAAATAGTAAACATGGACTAAAAACTTGTTGGGTTGAAGGATAAAAAGATGATTATTTTTACCCCCCCCCCCCCCCCCCCCCCAATTATATTATACAATACCTTAATATACTTAAATGTGGAAAAAAATTAAATACAAACTATATATATAAACGATTTGAATAAAACACTATTTTTCTCTTTCTTGATTAATTTAATAGATCGTGTTTGCCGTGAAATGGAATAGGTTATATTAGCATTTACATAGATTCTATATTTTGGGATATAGAATGAGTTAGTTACAGCTAACTTTAAACAAGCATCTTTAAAATGAATAAGGAAAATGTTTATGAGAGGATATCGCGTAAAGTGTCCCAATTTCTCGCTTTTTTTGAAATGCAAAGTTTGTATGGGCAGTAAACAGACATCATATAGCTTAGTATAATCAGTTTATCACCGATTACAATTCCATTAATATTTTCCCTTTGGAGTAACTTTTTTTAAGCATTTAAAAATGTATAAATACACCCACCCTTTACCTTAAAAAGAAATGAAAATCCTTTGTTTCAATTTTATTATTTTAAAATAGCGCAAACTGTCAGAATGCATGTGACCAATCAGACGGTCCGCTGAGTAGCACGTGCCTCGACGCTACGTCAGTGCGGAAAACATGCAGAGTGGACGATGTGCCTCCTGTTAAAACCTCTTTGCTCTACTGTATCGCATCCGGAAATTACGATGACATGACACCGCAGGAGGAGTATCCAAGGAACTTCGGTCAGATCTGCTGTTGTTGCTTTGTAAAATCTGCCAGACAGCTGACGAATAAAGTCACGCAAGAGACATATGCCAAATACCTCAATTTAAATAATGTTGTATAGCCCAGGGACGTCACTAGGATTGGAAGACTGGGGGGGCTTAGCCCCCAGGGTATTTGTAACTTTGCAAAATCTTTGCACTCTCATCTAGAGCTACACTTACGTCAACAACCAGTCAAGAAACCAAGATGTTAACAAGTAAAACGTGACAGACATATCCTCTTCTTCCATTTCTACTCTTTTAAAGAAAAGTTACTGTAATGTTAGCTTTTAGACACATCAAAGCTGCATGGGGGAATTTACTTAGGCCAGACTTTGCTCCTGATGCGTTACTATAAGCAATGACTTAAATGCTATCTGCTCATGTAAATGTAAGAAAAATTAATACTATAATTAATTCCTCTCTATATAAGATAAGTTTTCCACAGAATGCTATTTAATTACACAGAACCGCATGCATTCAACCGATTTGAGCTAAAATACAAATCCTACAGCTAAACCTAAATTGAGTTAAACCTATACAAATACCACAGCTGTACAATTTTCACACCCTATACTAAATTTACCCTATACAATAGCCTAATGACATAACATTATTTAATATTTGAATCACAGCTTATATTGTGTTTTGACATCGACAACCCAAGTGCATTTTACCTCAAACTTGCGACTAGTTAACTTTCTAAAGTAGCAATCGCTTCTCGGGTCGACATTAACACACTGACAAAATTATATTCTGAATTAAAAATATTTTATACCACTTTTTAATGTGTGATTGTGTAAAGGTGTTCACGAGATACCAACCTTTCGCGAACTAGCTTTCAACGTCGAACACTCGTTCTCAAGAAGACAGCGGTGTGCACGGAGGGGAGGGGCTGTGTGTGTGTGTGTGTGTGTGTGTGTGTGTGTGTGTGTGTGTGTGTGTGTGTGTGTTGGGGGGCCCGCGTGAGTAAGAGACGCAGCGAAAGGAAATGCAGCTGAACGTTATTTGCTCTATGAAAGACATTGATAAAGACGAAAACTAAGGACATTTAATCTATCATTTTATTTTAGTTAGTTTTGCCAAACACATTACAGATTTGGTAAGTTATCGTTTTTTTTGTAATGCCTTTTTATTTTACAGTTAATTGCAGTAGCGCTCCAGTCTGCAACGCTCTGAAGGCTGCCACAGTTCACACCAATATGCAACGAGACGCGGTGCATCATCTTCATAGCACAACACTTTTTGTACTTCTGTCCAACTTCCGACTTTTCGGCTATTTTTTTGTAGCTGGATATATATAATTTGTTGCATCTAAATATGAATGAGGATACGGTTATTGATAAATCAAATTGTTATTGTTGTTCTTATTATCATTTAGGGGGGCTTAGGAACATTTTGGGGTAGCTTCAGCCCCCCTAAAATAGGCCTAACGACGTCCCTGGTATAGCCTATGTATTATATACCAAACCGTTTCATTCCAAGTCACACAATACACTGATTCTTCTTGAGACAACCACAAATTACGGCTTATAGATAAAACCCAACACAAAATATGCATTAGGCCTATTAAAAAGACACTATTGGTCTTGACAAAAATAAAATGTTAAGTATGCATCTTTTTTTAAGGTGCCATAGCTGTCTATATTTGTCTCAAATAGGTCTACTTATGAAAACATTTGATCAATAAATAAACATCAATAAATAACCTTTGGTATGTTTATTAAAAAAAGTAAATAATTTGTTATGCCAGCTTTGTCTCATAAGTGAAAAACTTTACATGTGTGACAATTAAGAATGACAAAGAAATAACTGATGTGAAAAGGGTGGAGATGTTGACATGCCTTTGCAGAGAAGAGCACTTCCAGAGATAACATTATATGAACATCATATAACATTTATATGAAACTGAAAAAAACTGAAACTGATCAAATAAAAACACTCTTTCCTTCTACTGCTCTACTGATAGATGATGACACTCGTTTAACAAGCCTATAAAGTGTAAACAAAAGTCTTTGGTGTAGTAAATGAATGCAATGGAATCATGCTAACACAGATGTTAACCCTTTTAAACCTGCAGACTTACGGTAAGTGCGCACAGACAGTAGCCAGCTGTGAAGGAAGACAAGCTGTCTGTGTTGGGCAATAACACAGGATGATTCATAAGCAGACACAGGGCATCTTCACTGTTTACTCATTTAATATCACAGCATGAAAGAACATTCTGCTTGGAGAAATGTCAGAGGAGGGCTAGGAGATGTTCAGCTGAAGTTGGGTGAGTGATCAGTTATTACCTACACAATTTGCTGAAGTCAACTATTTCAAAGTTTTCCATTTCTGAGTCATTTGGGCTGTAAAGGTACAAGAGTTAGATTCACTTCAAGTCAAGTCAACTTTATTTATATAATGCAGATTGTTTTAAAGCACCTTCACAGTGTTAAACAGGAAAATAATGCAACAGAATTTTATTTGGCTGTATAGCCGTTCTGAAGAAAACGGCGATGTCATCAGCTCATTTCAATTATCATACAGTAACAATGTGGGCATTAGAACAGTAATTTAGTTTATATGGTTAATTTAGTTGATAATTAGATTCATTTGGATATTTAGTTGAAAAATTTAGTGTCCCCAACTGAGCAAGCCAAGCCAGAGGCGACAGTGGCAAGGAAACCAAAACCCCATCAGGTGACCTAATGGAGAAAAATATACGTTGGGAGAAACCAGGCTCAGTCGGGGTGCCAGTTCTCCTCTGGCCAATTAACAAACCGCGTATGATTATTATTCTGGCAACTTTACAGGTCAGAGGTCTTAATAAATCGGAATATTCGAAAGATCGGAGGCAGCACGCCGGAGCCAACTTTTTTGAGGATGACATATCGATTTAACAATTATTCAATTGTAATATTCGAACAATCAGAGTCATCACGCCGGAGACGGGTTTATTGAGGATGACGTGTCGATGAGGCAATTTCAGGGGGTGTCTAATTGACATAGTCTCTGCAGACACTTCAGGGTCATGCGTTGGTCTTGTCTGGGCGCAGGTGCACCATCTGATCTGGATACGGCCTGGATCGGGCTGACTGCAGTAGACCTCGGGGTAAAACTATCATTAGCGTAGATGCCATTCTTCTGATGATGTAACGAGTACATCAGGTGTTATGGGAAGTGTTCCCGGTTCCGGCTGACCTAGTTAATGCAGCCTAACAATCATTTAATTAAAAAAGTATTTTATGTGTTTGCCATAGTACTTCAAGTATATTATCAGCAAATAAATGTTTCTTCTTGGCATTGATGGTTCCAAGAAGAACCTTTAATATCCACGAAATATTGCACATTGCACACAAGGTTTTGTATAGTGGGAAAAGTTTCTGCAAATTATTGAAATATTCTTCACAGACACATTTCTTTTAAGAACTATTAACAGAAAGGGCCCCAAGAGGGACCCCAAAATGGCTCTTCTATTGCAACCCTAAAAAAAAAAAGCTCCTTTCGGAACCTTTTTTTTAAACAGTGTAGATCAGTTATTAAAGGATTAGTTCACCCCAAAATTAAAATTTCCTGACAATTTACTCACCCCCATCTCATCCAATATGTTCATGTCTTTTTTTCTTCAGTCGAAAAGAAATTAAGTTTTCGGAAGAAAACATTCCAGGATTTTTCATCATATAATGGTTTTCAATTGCAACCAAAATGCTGAATGTCTACATGAATGTGTTTCAAAGGGCTTTGAAGTGCTTCAAATGGTACTGCGCGATCCCAGCTGAGGAATAGGGTCTTATCTAGCGAAACGATCGGTCATAAAAAAAAAAATGAGTATACCTTTTAACCTAAATTGTTCATCTTGCACAGCTCTGCGAGGTGCTAAGGATGACGTAATCACGTAGGAAAGGTCACACCAGACGTAGGCAGAAGTACCGCCCCCGTGTTTGTATTAGTCTTCACATGAGCGCTTTGTAAACATGGGGTTCTTCTGCCTACGTCTAGCGTGACCTTTCCGACATGATTACGTTATCCTTAGCACCTCGCAGAGCAGCAGAAGATGAGCAATTTAGGTTAAAAAGTATATTAATTTTTATTTTACATTTGAAAATGACCGATCGTTTCGGTAGATCAAGACCCTATTCCTGAGCTGGGATCATGCAGAGCCTCTGAAGCCCATCGAAGCGCTTTGAAACGGCATTGATTTGGACCTTCAGCATTTCCGTTGCCATTGAAAACCATTATATGATGAAAAATCCTGGAATGTTTTCTTCAAAAAACTGAATTTCTTTTCGACTGAAGAAAGAAAGACATGATCATCTCTTGGATGAGATGGGGGTGAGTAAATTATCAGGACATTTGCATTTTGGGCTGAACTAATCCTTTAACCTTTTTAAAGATGCACTGTGTAAATTTTAGCAGCATCTAACGGTGAGTTTATGAATTGCAACCGCTCATCCGTCCCTTTCGAAGCTCATAGAGAATCTACGGTGGCTGACACAGGACAAAACTGTTGTCGTCGTCGGAGAGAGCAGAGAGACTTCGGCTGCATGCCAGTTCATTTGTATTATGCCCTTCACTCGCTAACTTCCCTCCGTCTCGTTCACTCGGATGTGCATCAGTGATGCGCGGGTCAATGTATAAACAACCCGCACCCGACCGACGTTTTCAACTAACCCGCCCGCAACTCGGACCGCAAAAAAAAGAAGAAGAAAATATTGTACCCGACCCGCTTCCTGACCCGCATTTTTTAAAAGTAGTAAATGTTCATCGTAGCGTCATTGGGCCTTTGAGAAAATGTTTCAGGCCCTGACGCGGTGTCGCTCAGAGGTGCAGCGGCGAGAGCAGGCAGCTCTTGAGGCGGCCCATCATTTTCCATTTCAGCTCTAGATGCATATTATTGATGAACACGATGTTTATGTTTCAACCCGGCTTGAAGAATTAATCAGCAAGCCCTTAGGAGCGCAAACTGTTCTTTTTCTGAATGCTGTATGATATAGCCTAGTGTTATGTAAAACAGGCTTGATTTATTCATTTATTTAGTTTCATTTTCTTAACAATTAAGATGCTGCATGTGTTTATCCAGTCTAATCGAAGTGTGCGTCTCTCCCCCGACTTTCCCAGCAAAAATCCCGCCCCTTCTCAGAAAATACATAAAACTGACTTTTCGGAGCTATATGCGTTTAAAAGTAGCCTATTAAAATGGTACAATGGCATTGCAGTTCAACGTTTTGGGAAATAGGGCATTTTTGTCCCGCGTCAGCATTTATTCAAAAGTTAACGCTCAACATTCAAAAGGTAAATAAGGATTTATTGACGACCCGACCGACCGTGACCCGAATATCATTAAAAATATTTTTGGATGACTCGTAACCGCGGGTGACCGCAGGCACCCGCTCATTTTGGATAAACCCGCGCATCACTGATGTGCATCATCATTGCTTACATTGCATGAATGCCCACTACTGGCGGAATCTTTGCAATGGGCTGAATTGGAACGTCCTAAGTTCCATATGGAGTTCCACTATTTATTTTTTCCCCTTACAAAATTGTTTAATGCAGAATTCTATATATAGGTGTGTTTGGGTTGTTTTTTTTATATTTAAAAAAATATATATATATCAGATTTGTTTGTGGTGGCGTAAATTAAACGCAATATGCGGTGACGCCACAATCGTGTTTCATTGTGGTATATGAAGCTGCCTGAAGTGTACATATGAAGTAGGCTTACTCCCTTTGGTCAAAATCAAGGGAGTGAGGGTCTGTCCATATAAACTTCCCTCATCCACTTCACTAAGTGGAACACACTTCAAAATGGTGGCAGGGATTTCTGTCAAAAGATCCTCATAAACGCTACACACTGCACCTTTAAGTCCCCCTTTATCCAGATTCAGATTTTTCAATTTTATTTAATGCCATATCAGCATCTATGGCTATTTTCATGGCAAAAATTAAATTACAAAAATACAAACGTCATATAAATACAATAAAACCAAGCAAACAAACAAGTCATATTACACAAGATTTTTTCAAATTAACATATGATAAAAAAAATTGATCTTACTAAAGTCCTTAAGTGAAATAACTTCATAAAAGAGCCTTCTACTTGTTTTAAACACAGGACAGTCGAATAAAATATGTTTAACAGAGAAGGGAATCTTATAAAACATGCATAGAGTTGGGTCTTCACCTTTAAGCAAAGCAGCACGAGTCAAACATCTGGTGAAGACCACTTGATCAGATCTAGTTAAGAAATTTCCCCCCTTTATCCATGACAATATTCAAAGGTTGTCATATCCAAGCTCACATGTACCTCTAATACTTTTGTTTAAGCATTTTAATTGTTAATAGAGTTAAATGTATATACTTTTAAGACTTATCAGGGGCCCTTTGGAAGTTTGCCTGGTTGAGAACCGCAGCTTTGGATGTTCTGGAAATGTATTTGCATGACAAAACACACAAAACATTGTGTAAATTTAAAATAAACTTTGTGATTTTATTGGTTTTATACTTACTCATACACATCATACAATCCTAAATTTCAAAAGAAAACAAAAAGGTATCTGGTGGTGTCTCTGGGGGACTGGGCACGCTGCTAAATTAACCCATGAATGCTGGTTAATGTACTGCCGAACACGAGCTGAAACTCATCCGAATGTTCTGATGAACTCCAGGGAGAAAAATTCAATCTCAACGCCTTTACTAAAATCAAGGCATTCTTCTTTAATTGCGTTTAAGGAAGAAGTCACTTCACTATTTTGCTCAAAATCATGCAATGAGGACAGTTAATCATTGCTAGCATAGAAGGGATAATACACTGGCATACAGTGCCAATGATCTGATAAGACACTGAAGGCAACATCAGAGGTGACCAACTGGCTTTCAACCCACTGGAGCGTCATAGTCAAGCGGTTGACTACATTCACAGTTTTGTGCCTACACACATTACAACAATCTCACTAGAAAGTTAAGAGTCCGGAATTTCCCTACACGGCCTGTCACCTGTCTCTATGCCTAGACTTAAACCCTAGAAAGGTAGGATTATCCTCAAGCAAATGGTGCAGACAGAAAGAGTGAGATCCAAGCCCTCATTAAAAGGCTGTCAGGATGCCGGCTCAGCCGAGCATGGCGTGAATACATGCCAGCTCTCTGAGCCACTGACACCTGCCTTGCACAAAAGCCCTCTTGAGCTGGCAGCCCCACTGAGGATAATGCTGCAATCGCAGACGGTGCTAATTAAAGCTCAGGTTATTTCCTTAATAAAGCAGCAAGGTCATTACCGGGACTTCGAATCAGTTACATCCACCAAGTTGCTTTCAACAAGTCTCGTAATCAAGGGGTTGTGTATGAATCATGGAAAAATGTGCACATCCAAAGACAGACATCACAGGGGAAGATTGCCGGACAACATTAAGGATAAATACAAAATGGTTGTTTCAGCCCTTTTACAACAACAAAACAGTAATTAAAAACACACAACCAGCACAAAGACACAAGATTCACTCAAAGGATGACAGAGAACACCACATTGCATCTTTCTCCTTATAACGTATGGATAGTTAATAAACACACAAAACTGACGTTTTTCCCTTCTGAACCGGTCCTGTTCTTTCAGAAGCCTTACACATTCTATTTAGAATGGTAGCCATATTATATTTACATTAGATAGACGAAGAAACCTGTTCGCTTGGATTTCAGGCTCCGTTCGCCCGTGCAATGGGACACTGTTTCGTTTTACATTCTTGCAGCAATGTAAAATGTGGCTTTAGCAAACACTGCATTTGGCCTAATATCTGTGTGAGCATGCAACGTTTATCTGTTAGGAGAAGTGTGTGCATCTTCCACTATGACATCACAAGCACAGCGGTATTAATTGTAGATACATATCTTGGAATGGAAAGGCGTCACCTAATAAACATATTACTAGCCGGTTCCATTAGCATCATTCATTGGTCTGCTGGTGGTTAACAAATACCTTGCTCTCAAAGCTCTGTGGCTCTGAGGTAAAAGGACATAATAGTTCATCGCTGGCGTGCATTCGCAATAACTGCTAGGTTCCGTACAGCACCAAGGATCCTACACTAACTGCACTTTTTGTTGTGTTTGTGCGACGAAACTGAACGTTCTTGTGCTTTGATTCGTTTCATCCCAATCTAGTGTGAATCTACCCCATCAGGACCTATAATTCTTAAAAATGCGCACGTAAAATGGACTGAAATATTGTTAAGGGATTTTTTGCACACATGCTTCCAATCCTCCAGTACCAACCAACCAAATGATGATACAAAATAAATAGAATGCAATCACACAATTCAAGCTACGTACAATATATTAATATAGATCTTCTGATGCCATACACTCATCATTAAAACAGAAAAGGAAAAAAAAAAAAAAAAAAACTCAGTCACTCGCTTATGTCAAGGCTCTTGCTACACCCCACCCGCCCCCCTTCAAACCCCATCCAATAACTATTCATGCACCCAACATTAGCATGATAAGTCAATATATAAAAGAGAAATATTTTTTAAATGCACAGGCTGGGATTTGACATGTTGGGATAATTAACCAGAATAAAGAAGAAGAAAAAAAAAAAAACACAGAAAAAGAATTTTACATGGGTAAATGTGGGAGTAGTCATTAAAATCTATATTCTTCAGCAACGTTTTGCAATATCAGAGAAATTCCCTCTTGATGACACCCCCCACCCCCTCCAATGATTCCTGAACCCACATCTCAAGGCTCCAATAAAAAAATAATGTTAATATCCTAACAAAAATCAATGCCAGGGTAAAAACTAAAGAGTCCACCCTCCCCCCGGTGCACATGGATGCCCACCTGACAACCAATCCCTCTTCTCCCTGGCTCTCTAGAAAATAAAAACAAAACAAAAACACACACACACACATATTTCTCAACATGTCACACATTCACACACACACCTCTACACCGTCCTTCTGGGAGAGACAGGGAGATGATAGTTTAGGGAGTGGCCAAGCAGGGGCTGTACCCTACAACCCCACCCACCTTATCCTACAATGAAGAAATGAACCCATTTTAGAATGGTGTTATTCAGCGCCATGGTTCCAAAACTTGCAGGTCAAAACAATTTTTGCTCGTTTAGCCATCAGTCCTCATAACTTCTGAATCTTCTCAGCTACCACAATGGGGTTCTCCTTGCGAATGCGGGCGGCAGCGGCTCCTCGGTAGTCGTAGGGACAGTCATGTTTGTCAGAATAACGGTGGATAGCGCAAAACAGGTTACCGCAGCGGCAGTCAAAGCCTATAGACACAAAAGCGAGTGGATTTAGTCGTCGTGTAATCCTGCTGGGTGAAAAAGTTTAGCAGTGATTTCTCTAAAGAAAGGGCAGGGTACCAGCAGGGCCATGTGAAATGCAGCACTAACCTGCAGTATGCAGTCTGACTACAGATTCAAACTAGGACAAATTAAATCAAATTCATAAATATATCATATATACACTACTGTTCAAAAGTTTGGGGACGTTAAGCTTTACATTTTTGATGCTGTCTCTTATGCTTAGTTATCTGATATTACAGTAATGATATTACAATTTAACTTGTATTTGTATACATTTTAAAATGTCATTTCAATAAATTTTTCTTAATGTCACATGATCCTTCAGAAATCATTCTTATATGCTGATTTGGTGCTCAAGAAACATTTCTTATTATAAATGTTGAAAAGTTTTTTCCGGGATTCATTAATGAACACAAAAAGTTCAAAAGAACAGCATTTTATTTGTAATAGAAATCTTAAATAAAGTCTTTACTGCTGAATAAGAGTATTCATTTCTTTAAAAAACACACGCACACAAATCTTACAGACCCCCAAACTTATAAACGTTAGTGTATTAATATATTAAACATATTCAAATATACTATGAACCAAACCAGTATGTTGGATGCAAATGTTTATCTATATATATGAACATAGGTAATGGGAATAGGACTGCTAGAATGTTAAAAGTAGAAGACTGTCTGCTGACTCTCTCAATAAAAAAAAGGAAATGAGCAGTAATCAACAAAAAAAGAACAGCTTTGCAGAAAAGCTATATTTTGTAAAGTTTTGAAGTCTGCTCCAAGATAAGTGCAGCCCAGCCCTCATTCAAGAACAAAAAGCGCTTCCCTTGGCTCTTACCCGTGAGGCCAACTTTTTTCCTACAAGTGAAGCATCGATTCTTCTTTTTGTTCTTGTCAGGGGTCTGATCTCCATCTGATGAAGCCTGCGCAGCCTCCCCTACTGGCCCTGTTAAAAACATGGCCAGCCTTTGATAGATAACTTCTAAAACACAATAAACTTCCTGTCTTCTGAGGCTACATGATACTCAAATCAGTGATTTAATGGTTCATCAGTATTCATGTCTTCCATATAGAGAATTGAGTTTGGATATGGTTGTTCCAAGTTTTATTTCTTCTTTATGGATTTATCTGGTCTTCCATAATTGACCAAATATGACCAAGATTAAACCAGAATAAATACAAAAAACTACATACAAATGAAACTGTTAATGTTCAAAAAATATGGTGATTATTTCTTTTTTTTGGACCAAAATTGTGTGCAATTGTTTAACATGTAAAAGTTACAATATAATCATAATAATAATCAAAATCATAAAATGCTTTTCAGTGTGAAATGGTTTCAAGAACCAAAGAAATGTGCTTCTAAAATGAAAGTATATTTATTTAATTAAACAGCCGTGAAAACACGGAAGACCTGTGCTTTTAGACGATCCCTCCTCCTCTTCCTCCTCCACTTCTGCTCTGTCTGAATCATTGGTTGCCGTGTCCTGGGAGATGCTCATAGCAGTCATCTGCTGGGTCACTGGGCTGGTCGAACTACTGCATAAACACAATCCAACCAAATACAGGAGTTATTTGTTATAATTCCTTCCTATACCATCATAAGCAGCTTGTGCTCATTAAGAGATTACCACTGAGCTACAGACCGTTTTGCACTTGCAGTTTGTACCAATTCAAGCATGATCAGTCTCAGATTTAGAAAGACCTTATTACCTAGACGTGCGTTCTTCAGGTGGGGTAACGGGTTCTGTAGGGGGTACAGGGGTTGACTCCACCGTTACTGCAGATGCACCTGGGGAACCTACAGGAGATGTGGCAGCTAAAAGAGACAGACAGGCAGCTGAACATTAACTCTTCTTAACTTCAAAACTAAGTGAACAAACTCTGAACGGAATAGGTGCATTTGACACTGGGAGACAGATTTACCTTTCTCACCTGGGGGACTGTTTCGTCCCCCTCCTTGTTGTCTCTGCAGATGTTCCTTGTAGCAGACAGAGCACATTCCATTGGTGCGAGGGTTACCATAGAAACCGCATCCCATAGTGCAAAGCATTGGCACCTGCGTCTGATTTGTCTCCTGAGCCATGCTGTTTGAAAAAGGGGGTAAGGGGGACGGGAGAGGGCGATCCTGAAAATGGGGGTTGAACAATTAGTATTTCATCAGCATAATTTCGCATTAGCATCTAAAAGACCCATCTTTGATATCTAAAAATGAAAAATGTCAATGACCTATATGACATTTTTATGAAAAACAAAAATAAACTTCACATAGATCTTTCCCGTACAACTTTGTATCTATGGGTTAACAAGCTCCAAAAAGCATATAAGAGCACCATATAAGTCATGTAACTTGTGTACTATATTCCAAGCCACATGATAGCTTTTTATAAATATAATATACCAGTCATATATTCAACTTTCATGGTGTTTTATTTTTTTGTCCTTTTTGGGGCTTGACAGCATATGGTCACTATGAACTGTTGTTATATGGAAAATATTCTTTAAAAACTATTTTTGTGTTCCATGGAAAAAATAAATAGCATATAGGTTCGGAATGACATGAGGCTGAGTAATCAATGACAGAATATTTTTTTAAGTGAACTACTTGGGTACACTTTACTTTAATATGTCCTTTTTACAGTGTAATTACAAAAAATAAGTACTGAGTAATATTGATTAACATGTACTAAGCGTTAGGGTTTGGCTTAGTTGCTCGCATTTATGCATAATTTACTTTTAGCAATATTGTAAGTACATGTAACAAGGACAAAAATAAAGTGACCACATTTCTTAAAAACTAAAATGCATAATTACTATCACAACACATATAATATTAAAATAAATTAAACTAATTTGATATCATCATCTGTGGTCAACCCTTGTCTTTACTGAAAGGTTTTGAACAAAATATATCCATTCCTATGTTGTTCATTTCTTCTTGGCATGGCTGATTTATACAATGCCACCATATATTAAATAGACGACTGTGCACTAAATATGAAGATAAAATAGAGGAAAGTTTATAAATGAAACCTGTGAAACTGTTGGACTCCCATTAGAGCGAAACCCCATCTTTAACCCTTTGATTTATTTGTTTGTGACCCTGCAAGAGGCTAACAAAATGCTGCATGAAAACAATAGTTTCTTTGTTCGCTTTTTGTTTCTCAAACAAGCAAACGAATGATCCAGGTTACAGAAACCTAAACAGCCAGCTGATCAAATGACGATTAACAATCTGGCAACAGTTGCGCTTCAACACAAATAAAACACAGCAGTAAGTCTTTAATGTGGAAATATAGACGTTTACCGTAAAAACCTGGATGACAGATTACCAAATAAACGGGAATAAAAAAGGTTATTTTGGAGCATGTCCAGGAAAAATCAGCTGAGAGCGACTCCGCAATTAGAAAAACATTTTGTCTTTGACCCTAGTGTCGCGACAAACAACAAACCGAGGTGTTGTCATCGTCAAAGTGACATCGAAGGAGAATATATTCCTTCGACATATTTAACATTACCTACAGATGTCCGTGTTAAAACTGCTGAATAGATGAAAGTCGATTTGTTTGTGATATTCAACTAGCCAGGCTAACGCGCTAGCTCTGCTAATGGCTAGCTGACGTGATGGCACGCACACAAATCGGACAGCTGGGACCTCGAGACCGTCTCTCTAACACTCGCGGTGGCTTAAAACAACCGTTAGCTCGAATATTTACCCGTATTTCAGTGTGACCGAGGAGAAATCGACGACCTTGATCCCCAGAAATCTGTAGGTTCCTGCTATGCGCGTGCGGCCTGCTTCTCTCAACGTCATCTGAAACAACGGGTGTGACGTCACCCGAAGTGCAACAATTCGTTTTTTTGGCCGTCATCGAAACCTCATCACACTTCCCCCTAGTCCACACCAACAATGCTTCCAAGTTTTTATTTAACGTGCAGTGTATGTATGTATTTAAATGCTTTTTTTGAGAACACGTTTAAATGATTTGGGATGAAAAAATTGGGGAGTCTTAGGGAAAAAAATCTTAGGGAGTCAAGTGCATTTTACACGTGTATACTTTCATTTTCAATTTCGGTGTCAAAGCTTCCTACCTCAGCGTCTTTCATTCATTGCAGCCACTGTTAATTATTATACGAACAGTATGTGCATTATGCTATTTATGCTTGTTCCAGACTCCAGTCCTTTTAAGGCAAGACACCACAGGTGAATAGGGTAAAAAAAAAATATATATATACACACACACACACACACTTACTTACTAACTTACATACTTTCCCAGTCTAGAATGTTGTTTTTAAATATGAAAAATGTATCTATTTATCTAATTTATCTCATTATCTAATTAAATACACACTGATTTTCATACATTTTTACAAGAGAAATCTTAAAATTGGATAAAGTAGGTTAAAAATTTTGTTAAATGAACAAACCCTAGTCAAAACCTGTATATTCTGAAGGTTTTGACTAGGGTTTGTTCATATATCAGAATATAATAATATCAGAAGATGTATGTCTTAACATTGAAAACAACAACAAAAAGAAATGGCTCATCTGTGTAGATATGAATAAACCTGGAACATTTAAGCATTACTGAAAATGAGATTTCTGGCTCGGTGCATGAGAAAAAAATCATTTTGAGAAAATTGTCTTTTAAAGGTATGTATTGTAATTGAAATGTACAGATGCAAATAGATCAAGTGTAATAGAATACACTCTTGTGTGTGTATTTTGGGTGTTTTCTTTCCAGTAGTCTGAATGAAGACATGCAATGGAGGCAAAATCTCAAAATTGACAGTGCATGAAAAACCAATGTTTTGCCTGTAGTCCCTTCCCTTAAATGATCAAGAGGCATTCCAAGATCATAGTGGAGACTCCCCAATAGGACAATTGCATCTGTGATATTACATAAACGTGACCCTATATATGCTGAAATGCCTAAATATTCAATATTACCTCTCCATAGAATCCTTCATTTGTGTTCAGAAAGCAAAAACAAGAAGAAGAAATAGAAATCATTACATTTCTTTGACAAAAGTATTTTATTACATGAATCGATTGATTTCGCATTTCAAATAAATCAACAGATCTCTTTTGCAGGAGTTATTACATAAAAATCATGAATTACAAAACCAGGGACTATAAAGTATGATGGCTTGCTCTTATGAAAGTACAATGTATTCAGTATTTAAATACGACAAAGGTTTGAATACTACCCGGCAGTGGTTTCAATGCTTGGTTTAAAATACTGAGAAAAATTATAATTTGCAATGTTATGTTCATGAATTATGTTCACAAAATTCTGAAATGGAAATAGTTACAACATACAACAATTTGCAGCATATATTAACCTATTTCATTAGGTTGTGGGACATTTTCAATTGTCTTTCTCTGTTATCTGAGGTGCAAAAGGCCCAACCAGCCAGTTGAGTGGAGTGTTATTGAGAAGGTACTCCACGACTCCATCCAAAGATTGTCGCACCTGTAAAAAGATGAAGATTTACGATGAACGCTGTCTAAATTCTACATGCATAATAGATTAAAATTGATGACAAAATTGCATATACTCGGCTCAAACGGACTATACCTGGCCTATCTGCTGACGCGTCTGCAGTAGGAGAATGGGTGTGAGTGTCCTGGCGCTGCTCAGTGATGCCTGGAGTTCTTCAGCTGTATGCCGAGCATTCAGAAGCTGTTCCTGCACAGTGCCTGGGAGACCCTGTACGCTGGACACAGCACCTGAACATGCCACCTTTAGCTGATCACTCAAACCCCGTACCATGGACAGGGCTCTCCACTCCAGCTCCTATGGGGAGACATCCACATATACACACTGAGAATGTGTCTGATAGTTTTCAGTACGATATTTTGTGTTGGTTTGTAAGTAAAAAACAACAAATACAAAGTACATCTGTACCTCTCCCTTGGCTTTTCCAGCATCCACCTCTGTCTCTGTTACTTTTTCCTGCAGTTCTTCCGGCTGCCCTTCCTTCCACTCTTTCCATCGCTGATGAAGCTGCTCGGGAGCGCCCCCTAGGTGCTGGCTGGCACTGGCCATAGTAGCGCGGGCACTTTCCAGCAGGTCCAAAGTGCTGGTCATTTGAGTCACAGTCACATGCGTAGTGTCTCTGGCCTTGCGGGCCCTAAGCAGGGACTGCTCAAGCGCCCTCTCCCGAACTTTGGAAGACAGCTTACCCAGGCGGACAAAGTAGCTGGGGTTAGTAGTTACTATGAATCCTTCCTCCTCACCCGGCCTTGGTTCAGCCAGTGCAGCTGGAAGCAGAACACACAACACTGATGTCAAACCCTTACATTCATACACGTATAGTAAAAGTTCACCAGGGCTCACCAACACTACATTTATTCGATCAAACATAAAGTAAAAAGAGTAATACTGTGAAATATTAATAACATTTAAAATAACCGTTTTATATTTCAATGTATTTAAACGTAATGTATTTCTTTTTAAGTCTTCAGTGTCACGTGGTGTGACTAATATGCTTATCTGCACCTCAAGAAACATTATCATCACATTGTCATTATTATCAATGTTAAAAACAGATGTGCTGTTTAATAATTTTTTGTGGAAACCATGATACATTTTTCCCCAGGATTCTTCAATGAATTAATGTTGAAAATAATATTTATTTGAGAATTTTTTTTCAATGTAAAACTCTTTACTATCACTTTTGATCGATTTAATGCATGCTTGCTAAAAGTATTACATTTCTTTCAGAATCTTTCTGACTTTTAAACAGAAGTATATACTGTATATATTATAGTAAATGTAAAAATAAATATATATGAAATAAAATGATACATAATATATTAAATAAAATTGTACATATTTTTATTGTATTAAAAACTTTAATATTCAGGTCAGGGGTGTTATTAAGTGCATTTCTGGGTAATAATGCGATAGCAGGACTTGTTTACTTAAAGCTGCATTCCCCATTGCTCCATTTTGGCTCATTAGCTCTAGCCAGAACTGAAACAAAAAAGTCTTTCCTCCAAGAATGTGCTCTTTGCCCTTTCATTGTGATAATGTATATTTAAACAAACGGTTAATTGAGAAGAGAACATTTTTAGATTATTTTAGCTGATGTTACATTTAACTTTCCTATTTTTTTCTGATTTTTAAAGTAATTTCTTAACAATAATTAAATTACTGGGTCTGAAGTCCAGCAACACTTACCAAGCTCCTTTTCACTAAGTGGAAGGTTCTGATCCACCCAGTCTTCAGAGTGGGTGAGGGCCTTATCTACACCATTACTGACCATCTGGCCCACACGGCTCCCCATGACAGTGTTTATCCCTCCGGTCACAACCATACGTGTCTTTTCCACACCCCCCATCACGGCTCCCACCACAGCATCCTTTGCTCCTGTTACTGACTGGTACATCATGCCCACTGTGTTGGATACCAGCTGCAATGAAGATATTTACAATGTTGAGTCATATAGCAATTCAAATGTAGAATAAGTCAGTCTAAGCTTTACCTGGTCTGCTGGTTGTTGTAAGATTGGAAGGTTTTCTTCTACCTTGTCCAGTCCTTTCATGGCATATTCATTTACCACTGCAACTGTAAAAGAGAAAGAACACAAAAAACAACTGCTGTTATTTAACTATAATTATAATATATACAAAAATTATATATATATAAATTAAATACATTGGCGGTCAGAAGTTTGCAATAATTAAGAAATAATATCTTATAATATTTATAGATATAATACATTTTGAATGTTTTTGAAAGAAGTCTCTTCTGGCTCACTAAGAGGGAATTTATTTGATAAAACGGTAATATTACAATAAAAAAATTGTATTCTACTTGAATATATTTTAAAATATAATTTATTCCTTTGATGGAAAAAAGCTGAATTTTCAGCAGTCATTACTACAGTCTTCAGTGTCACATGACCTTTTAGAAATCATTCTAATATTCTTTATTATTATTGATGCTCAGTTATTAATAATGGTTCTTATTATTATCAGCGCTGAAAACACTTATTGTTTATGTGGAAACTAAAAAATGTTTTCAGGATTCTTTGATGAATAGAAAGTTCAAAAGAACATAATTTATTTGAAACTGCAACTTACAAAATTATAAATGTCTGTACATTACAGAATGAGAGTATTAATTTCAATTTTTTAGAAAAGATCTTATCAAAAAATATTACGCAGCAGCAACGTTTTCAACATTAATAATAAGAAGAAATCAGCAAATCAGCTAACTAGAATGATTTCTGAGGATCATGTGACACTGAGGACTGAAGTAATGATGCTGAAAATTCAGCTTTGCCATCACAGGTATAAATTAAAATTTAAAATCTATATAAAATCCATAAATTTATTTTAAATTGTAATATGTCATAATATTACTGTTTTTTACTGTATTTTTAATTAAAATAAATGCAGCACTGATGAACATAAGACTTAAACATTTAAAAAAATCATAATTATTCCAATCTTTTGACCGTCAGTGTACAAACTACCTTACTAACTGCATCTAGGTTTAAGAAACTCACTCTGAGGTTCCAGTCGGTCTAGTATGGGTTTGGAACCCGTTGAAGCAGCAGCACCTAGTGTTCGCACTCCGCTCTCTGCCACCTCCATTACTCCTTTAAGGAGCGGCACGCTGTCTTTAGTAGTGTTGTAGGCATTATACACCGCGCCACATGCTGAACTTACCAGTGGCAGGTTGCTCATTCGGGATACCACACTCTGAAACACAATTATATAACTTTGTTGCTGTTTACTCTACTTTTTTATACCCAGTGGGCCTCATTCATGAAACATAACAAATTGTTCATTAAAACATTTTAATATAAACTGATGCATTGAATAACATTTATATACAAATGGTTTCATGAACGCCTTACTCTAAAATTTGGTTTATGTGAATGAAGCCATATGCATTTCATATAAAAAGTTATGATTGGAAATGAACTTGAGGGTGTTATGAAATGTGTGACTCACCTGTTGTTCCGGAGTAGCCTGTGATTCCTCTGTGTCCATCTCTCCTGTCTTCATATTATCTGCCATTCTGTGAGATATGTTAAAACAAAACAAAACAAACAAACAGAAAAACATTTACTTTACTGATAATCATGGATAGTATAGATCCATCTCAGAAACACAAAGGCACTGTCATCATTAAAACTCACAGCCTGGTCAGAAAAAAAATCAGACGAGCAAATGATGACAGAATTGTAAACTATATATAATATTAAAAAAACTCTAATCTAACCCTACAATCTCTAACGTTGTCCCAGGTCCAAGAATGATCGCCCTACTTGGGTGAGTGAGTCACATTAAATGATGAGTGAACACATAGGCTACTTCTGTGCAAATTACGTTAACCATTACAGATTGACTTAGTTTATCATATCAGATAAGATACCAGAAAGAAGATGACGACCAATTTATAATGTAGATGTGTGATCATATAGCCTACATTGTTTCACAATAAGTGTAGGCTATATATTTATATTTTATTATAATAAAGCAGTTTATATTTATACAAAGTCTTTCTTTAAACTTAAGAGGAGAACTTTCACATATTAGCTATCTTGAGTCATTGTAATGAGAAATGAAGAAACGGCAAAGGGAGTCCTCTCAACCTCCCTTTAGTTCAGAAGGTCGAAAACCATAATAGGATATAAAAATCAATTTTGTGACACTTATAAAGTTTAGAAAACATCATCCTTCGTTGGCAAACTACCATATCTTTTCTTAAGTGGGCGTTAAGATCCCGTCATCGTAATGATGGCCTTCGTAATGACAAATCAAGAGCGTTGAATAAAAGAAAAGGCGTAAACTTTCACCCACTTCCTGAGAAATTTTATTGTTGCGCCATTGATTCCGTGTGGAATCTGACAGCTGAGACTGAAACGATAGACTACTAACCGCCTTATCAACAGTTTAATCTTACAATAGACTTATTTTCGTTCTGTAGTCATTAATAAACGTAATTTTGTTTCTGGGGCGCGGCTTGTTTGAGTGCGCGTGAAGAAACTTTTAGCCAACCGGAGACAAAACGTAATCGTAGGCACGCGCTCGTTCTTCGAGAGATCTACTGACATCACATTAATGCTCCGATGAAAAAAACTTATTTGTCATCACACAAATTCTAGACATTTTCCTTTCAGACAGCTGTCATAGGACTGACCTGATATTGATCTCTGTTGTCCCTCGCTGACCCGCGCCTGCTGTATGTGGGAGTTTCTAAACGCCGTCTAAGAGCCTGTCAACTTGACGCAATAAAAGTGCAAAGTTAGGAGGAGTTCTTTTAAACAAACCAATCAGCCTCTATGAAATCTCTTATTATGAAACTACCCTCAATTTTTGATGCCTTCTTTTAAATGTAGCCTTTTTTTAAACTATGATTATTATTTCCTCACTCTCAACCCTAAAGGTGCCCCTAAAGATTAATTATTGCTTGGCCAGTCTCAACAAGTTGTGCCACCCAAGAAAACGCTGTTTAAACAACGCATTTTTAAAAATAACCTATAAATATTAGTGTAAATTCCTCAGTTGTACAATTGTCTTAAATAGCAAAACACAATAATCTAATATACTACATATAAAGTTATGTATTCTGTTAATTAACTACTCACTCACAGAATTTTGAACCTTATATACAAGATTTATCAGGGTGCTGATAAAGATTCTGGCAGTTTACCATTTATCATTATGATTAACCTTTTGAGTTCATCTGAGGTGAAAGAAGCAATATGATAACCAAACATCTTTGGATGTCTCGAGCTGCACAGCACGAGTTTTCAAAGTCATGACAGGCCTCTGAGGTTCTGGTTTGGTCCATAACCCAACCCTATATCCCTCCATGTCTATGGTGGTTAAAACTCTGATGAACAACCAAACAAGACATGGAATCTTATGACGAAATCAGTGGTAAAAAGCAGCCTCTTCACTTCTGCTAATCATTTGAGATAATGGTGATGTGTAAGTTGTTGACGATTACACTTTAACAGATATTGCATTACACCGTAAAGAGCTTGTTGGTATAACTTAATGCATATAGGTTTGCTCCGTAATGTTAAATACAAATTTTGGCTATTTCGATGTTAAAATTTTTTTTTTACATTTTGCTTTCAAACATGATTTGGCAGCTGCTGTCAGTACTATTAGCTAATCTGTGCAGAAGCAGAATGTTATTTTTATATTATTTATAAACTATTACAGTATTTACTAGTATTTTAATTAGCTTTTATGTTTTCAATTTTAGTAATTTTCATTGGTGCATTTGTCATTTTTATTATTTTTTTCCATATATAATTCTAGCTTTAATGTTTTGATTTCAGTTTAAATATTTGTACTTTAAACTTATTTCTTAAATAAAATTTTATTTAAGTTTAAGTTTTTCATCTAATATTTCTATTTTATTTAAATTACAGAAAACGCTTTATATTAGGTGTCTTTAACTACTATGTACTTACATCAAAAGCAAAACACTTTTGCTGAGGTGGGATTCAGGAAAGGTTAGGGACATGTTTGGTGGTATGGTTATGTTTAAAGGAAGGGTCAACTGTGTAATTATAGATGTAATAACAGAAAGTAGCCTAATTGATGTAATTACATGCAGGTATATATAACTACAAATGTAAAAATATGTTCACAATAAGTGCATTGTATCAAATGATTAATTTAAATGTTAGTACATAGTAAAGGACACCTAATATAATGTGGGACCCGACTTTTAATAGTTTTAGTAAACAATAACAATACTCAAGCAGATAATGAAAAGAGAATTGTGAAACAGAACAGTTCAAATGAATGAATCATATCTTTCTTATTATGGTATTTTATGTGTGATGCAAGCAAAGTCAAATTCAGTCAACATCCACAGTACATTTTTTAGGGAGTCTCCATTTAATTCATGAAAAGTAATATTCAAATTACAAAAAAAATCATAATGATAATAATTTATTCACTGACTCAATGTAGATAGACATTTCTTTGGTAGTGAAGAAATATTCAAAATAAAGATTTGAGAAAATTCACAAGTGCTGAATAAATTGGAACCAAGACAAATGAATCAAAAACACAAACACTGCTGCCCCACTACTGTTAAAACACTACTTTTTTTACCTTGTTGAAACTGTTAGTGTCATCGAAGTCTTACGTGTTCAATGTAACAAAAATAAGTGTCTGGCAATTACTGTGAGAGAACAAAAGGCAACATTTGGCACATTCTATACATATGTTGATATATTACCAGGAGTCAGGGCCAACTAACATGCATTACATACCAGATTAACAGGTTGATGGGAATTAGAAGAAAAAAAAATAAATCTGTGAGCCTTTAGAAACTATTGAAACCATTAGGTGTTAAAATGCCTGAGTGTAAAAAGATTAATTTTAGTGTAAGATATGTTTTTGTAATCACCGGGTGCACAGATGCTCAGGAAAATGTTGCACATTATTGCGCTGGCTGATGGAAATGTCTGACTTGTTTTAATGCTCACTTTACAATCACACACTCATTTTCACAGCTTTTTACATTTTCTCTTTTAGTTAACAAAATCTTTTAAAACTTCCAAAATCCTTTTTTTTCATAGATATCGTGGATATTTCTTCATCTCTTACAAAAACATACATACGTATAAAAAAGAAACAGAAAAGTATATCATTAATATAGCATTGCTTATGACAGAAGAGAGGAAAGCTACAAAAAGTGGACCAAGCGCTCTTTTCAGTACACACCTATTGACTCCGCCCACTCCATAGCAAGTGCCACTGTATCAGTGAGGAAGGCAGCTCAATCCAGGTTTCCGAACAGAAAGCCATCCTACTGGTGTGGTGTGAACACACCTTAAAGACACAACATTGATCCAATCGTGAAAGGAAACCGCAGACTTGATAAAACCAAGCAGGAACCAATCAGAATGCATATTTTCTGCATTCGTCACACAGCTCACAATATGAGAAACACAGAAATAGAGATAAAATGCTTAGAATAGGCAGAGAAAGTCATGGAAATACAGGCAGCATGGGGTTTCAGACTTCATGCACCTTGTTTCATCATAGATTCGTTTGGGATATCTTGAGGAAACAGTTGGATTTTTTTTCTCATGGCTGGCCTTAAAGATGGAAAGTAAATGCTTTGCTGTGCCAGGATTCTTATCGAGCCAGTCTAAGCACTTTAAGTCTAGGGATGCAGTCCGCATTGTCCACACAGTGCACAAGGGGACAGAAGGAGGACACGTTGATGACAACGATGACATCACAGCCACTGCAGATCATCTTCAATACTGACGCAAGAGTTCCATTATTACCGTTGATAAAGGCAACATGGCTGTCATTTGATTTCTCTTCCCACAGCTTCTTTCGTTCCCCTCTCACTTGCAGAGGAAGTCGTGTAGGCCTCTTGGCTGGGAAGAGATGTGCTCTTATGCAAATACTGACGAGGAGCAGGAGACAATCCTGCGCATGTGCAAAATATCCAGCAATAGGGAGGGTGGGATGTGTCTCTTTACATGTGGGCCAGACGGGAAGGTGGAGGCACATGCTACTATTTGACAAGCCTTTTATTTCAAAGAGATGCCCAAATCAGTTCCGGCATGTTTCGAAGTCAACAAACTTGCCTTGCAATCGTTTATAAAGCCCATTTTCTAGTACTCCACCCACTATAGTCTTTTTACAAAGCCCGCTCTGGTTCAGAAAAAGGTCTGAGGTCACAGCGTGACCTTGCTGAGCCTGACGGACAGACTGGAGCGTTGCTGTGTGCGTGGTAGTGTGGAGCTGCAACGACTGCGCAGCTGAACCGGCCTCCCCTCAGAACCACGAAGACGCAACAGGAAGTCAAAGTTCGCAGACGTGCTCATGGCGTAGAACACATTGGCGTTGTCAGGGATGACCAACTCTGGAGAAAGAAAAAAAAGATTGGGACGTGATGTTGGCATTCCACCATAACAAGCTAAACAGATGACATATTAAGATTTCAAAATGTGTCAGACACACAAGATACACAAGTTTTAACGTTGTACCTCTCTCCTCAGAGATGACCTGCACCAGCTCATAGTCGGCAGTCTGCTCACCCTCCAGGTTGTGTTTGGCCATGGCTCGAGATATCACCGCTGGAGTTTTGTCTTGACTGGTCAGCTGCATGGAGAAACAATGATGCATTTTAAAATTCTTCTCTCTATAAACTTAGTGCTATTAGAACAGGGATTTTGGACTTTTTGAACCCGAGAATGATGATCCATTTGCAATCCTATATTATAAAAAAACTTTTAGGCATGTCACAAGCACCGGTACTTTGGTACCAAGTCGGTACTGAAATTATAAAAATGCGACGATACCAGCATTTCTGTAGTACCGAGTATTTTCCGAGTATATTCGGTACCCACAGGCCCCACACTGCGTTCAGTCGCTTCGGTGTTTAGCGCAGGCTCCAGACTGTAGCCGAATATATAACACTGTCTGTGAATATTAAACTGCAGAATACTATTTAAATATTACTCCTGCATGTTCTGCGTCTCTGTGTTAATGACGGGCGGACGGGCTGTCGGACGCAGATGCGTGGGCGGGCACGCGCGCACACACACACACACACACACACACACACATCATAGACACCCACACACACACACGTGACACTCGTTCGCTGTCTTTGTAGTCTCTGCCGTGTGTCACTATATGAGGACACGAATGCAAAAAAAACGTCACTTCATGAGAATTTACCGTTTCATTTGAGAAAACTGACATATCATGAACACAGACACTCAAAGGTGTTCACGGCAACCCGTCAAAATAAAAGTTCTGTTTAACATGAAGAAATTGACAGAATATATTAGGCTACTGTTGTCTTTTTTTTTATAAACATTTGGTTACTTTTAAACAGCATACAGCCATTAAATGTTTATGTATTATTTACTTATAATGATTATCATCATAAATAATAAACTTAATACATTTAATGATTTTTTTAAAACAGTTAAATAAAAAAAATAAAAAAAAAAATAAAAAAACATTTAGCTGTGGTACCGAAATTGGTACCGAATTTTTTTTATGGTATTTGTACCGACTACTGGAATTTTGGTACCATGACATCCCAAAAACTATATAATTTTCAAATACAAGAACAGTAAGTGAGATATTATAAAAACAGTCTGTGGTTTCCAAAATTAAAAATTTATATATTCTCACTGTACTAAAGCCAAAATAAATCATCAAAATATGATCTGGAATTATTTATTTGTAAGTTGCCAGTGTTGATTCCCTCCCCCTGACTACTAATGTTGAGTGTATAAACCTAAAGAGATTTTTTATTATTATTTTTTAAATAAATTATAGAATTTTAAGTATTTTTAAGTATTAAGGAATTTTAATCCATATTTAATATATTTATTAACTAGTGATTAGTGGATTTAAATGAATTCTAAAGCATATTGTAAGGAAGCACAATGTATTTTTCCAAAAAAACTATATATAGATTTTTATTTGTTTCTGCAAAAAACTATAGCTGTCAAAAAAACAAGTTAATCTCATCATATTTGCCTAGACCCCAGACCACAATTTGAAAACTATTGTATAATTTTCTTTACAATCATATCTGCCTGATTTTAAACACTAATTAGTGATAATAGTTTACATTTATTTGAACATAATTTAATATAAAATGGCTCTTAAACTGCAGAGCAAGTGGTTGATCTATCAGTAATGAGTCATATTTGACCAATATATCAAAGGGATAGTTCCCCCAAAAATGAAAATTCTGTTATTAATTACTCACCCTCATGCCATTCCAAACCGTAAGACTTTCGTTCATCTTCGGAACACAAATTAAAATATTTTTGATGAAATCCGAGAGCTCTCTGACCCCTCCATAGACAGCAATTTAATTAACACTTTCAAGGCCCAGAAAAGGCATCGTTAAAATAGTCCATGTGACTCCAGTGGTTCAACCTTCATTTTATGAAGCGACGAGAATACTTTTTGTCCGCAAAAACAAACAAAAATAACGTCACTCTGCCAGTCTCCGACACAGTTTACGCTGTAGTACAGCTCCCGCGTCATCATCACACGCATGCATCGTGGTGCTCACGTAAACTGCTCACGCTGCCGTAGAACTCAAAAGCGCTGCACTACTTACAACGTAAACTGCGTCTTACAGGTTTGAAATGACATGAGGGTGAGTAATCAATGACAGAATTTTCATTTTTGGGTGAACTAACCCTTTAACAATGGTCAAATATACCTGTATGGATAAGCAAGAATAGACACACTGATAAAGTAGATGAATATCATTCATAACTAACCATGATACTCTTGTAGAGGTTGCCGTTTCCCTGTTCCAGGCTTACTCGGATGATGCATGCATCCTGAGCTTGTGTGTTATAGGCAGGTTGAAAACTGGGTGATGTGGGGGTCATGGGCGTCAGTGACATTGACCGTCGATGAATGCAGGGGGGAACGGGCAAGGTTGGAGAGGCCAGAGATATGGAAGCGCTGGCTGTAGAGGAGGAGGTGTCCATGGAGTGCAATGAGGTGCAAGAGGAAGACTCGGACAGCTATGGTAACCAAACAGATGGGTGTTTAATACTTTACTTTAATGCAACAGTATATCAAGAATTTTGCCATGATTTAAGATGCGTGTACCTTCTTAAGATGAGTGTCTATAGAGTGTGTGGGTGTCATGCCTTCACTCTCTGAGGGACTAGAGTCACTGGAAGACACACTGACTGAGTCCATGCTCTCCCCAGAGCTGCCAGTAGGAGGCGACCGAGGACTCTCTCTCACAGGAGAGCTTGCGTTCGTGGCATCAGGTCCTAAGAAGAGTCTAGTGAGTTTGGAAGGACAAAAAGAGAAATTAAATGCATTAAACGTCTTCCTCTTTGAATCTGCATTACTGTTCAAAAGTTTGGGGTCAGTAAGATTTTCAATGTTTTTAAAGAACCCTCCTATGCTCACCAAGACTGCATTTATTTGATTAAAAATACAGTAAAAACTATTTAAAATGACTGTTTAAAGATGTTTTAAAATGCAATTTATTCCTGTGATGGGAAAGCTGAATTTTCAGCCTCATTATTTTTATTTAATGCGGTCTTGAGTATAAAGCTTGACTGATTCAGACATCAAAATTGTGGTTTTAGGTCACTCACAGGCTCAATCTCTTCACCATACTCTTGCGGGGTTTTGGTGACGTAGGGCTGTTGTCTCCTAATCTTTCGACATCACACGACAGTGCATAGCTGCAAAACATGAGTGACCAATATTAGCTTTGAGACTTACACAGTATTCAGAGGAGTGAAAAAAGTGAGGAAAAAAAAGGTATGTACCTCTCCTCCTCTGAGTGCTGAGGCTGACTTTTAAACCAGCGCAGAAATGTGGGGTCAGACGTCAGACAGTAACTGTTACATGCAGACTGCAGGAGCTTAATCTGAGCGATCACTTCAAACTCCTGTAAAAAGAGAGATTTTGTTCAACATTCCCACAGACCTGAATGTCTATAGCCATGAAAAAGGGATTTAACAGATGTTTTGACTATAACAAAGACCAAATAATAAGGAATGTTGTACTTACTCTGCGCCGCTTTTCGAAATTAATCAGTCCTCCCTGTGAAGCACAGAAAGAGACTTTAGCCCAGATTCTCCGCATGATTTTGCTCATGAAAAGTTTTGATTACAGTTCTTGTGAAACAATCCGAAAGAAGGTCAAATAAACCTTGGTCATGAATACCTCAGTGGTCTGGGAATGCTAGGTCAATAATAACACTAGAGATAATTCTAACACTAGAGGTTTTCTTTTTCTCTGGAAATGTGTGGTGGATGAACAGCTGACTCACCTCCACTTGGTCAGGCAGTGCTGTATCAAGCATGGTCAGATCTGTGAGAAATGTACCCAGGTATGGGATCGTCCCCTGCATGGCACCCTGGAGACAGTAAAGTTAAGTATATATTTGTTAGCTTCAAGCTAACACGATACTTTTTCACACACAATATTTAACACTTTAACTCTTGCTCTCATAGGGTACATATCAATACTATTTTTGGGGGGATTTTTTTTTTATTAACTCACCATCTCTTTCTGTAACTGCAGTCTCTTTTGGGATCTTTTCTGGTGGTCTTTGGCACAGCTGTCAAGACTGGCAAATTTTGAGGTGCCCTCCTGTTGAAGATCAGAGAGATGTTATTAGTTTTTAGCAGGCCCAGAAGGAATTGGCAGAATTGTTCTACATTTTCTTTTTTGTTAAATGAGTTGAGAGTACTAGACTTTTATTGGTAGCTGAAAACATAATCAAATTAGCCTAAAATATAATAAACAAAAGCCCTATTCGGACGGTAATTGTTTCTCACGTGGAAGTAAAAATAAATTTGCTTGCCACCTCAGTGATAAAATTTGTGCATTCGGATGGTGATTTATTCACGGTGGAGGAGCGAGTTTTGTGATCACGAACCTGGGAACACGCTGCTCACGTGGTCAATAACATGATTGTATGCAGTAAATAAAATGTCATATGCTTGGTAGCTATAATAATAATAAATGCATATTTAATTTAATAATAGGAAAACAATATCCTAATTATTATTTAATTATTTAAATCGGTTTAAAAATAGGAAGAGAAATAATATATAGACACACATTATAGTTAAAATGGTGTTCTGTCTTGTATTTTTTTCTCAAAATAAAAGATGTAATTTTATTCCACATAGAAATGAGAGGAAATAAGATGCGTACGGTGCTCTGCAGTGGTCAAAAAAGATATAAACCGTGAATTTTGAAGTGATATATTCTTGAAAGCTCAGAGATGTGGATTCTGACGGCAATTAAATTACCACACGACCTTGGTGTTTTTCAAAAAACGGTAGGTAATTCGGCCAGGGATTTTTACGCGGGTGGTGGGAGAAAAACACTGACATTCTGGATTCGGACGGCAATAAAAATCACTGACGTGATTGATGAAAATACCTTACGACCCAACGAGAAACAATTACCGTCCGAATAGGGCTAATTACATAAATGGCAAGAGATTTTAATCATTTTTACAATGTGATCTCATTCCACTCGCACCTTATTAGTGAATGCTTACTTATAAAATGCAAAGAAAACACAACATAACCAGAACTGTGAACGGGAGACGTGTGTGAGCTCACCCTCATTAGCAGTTCCCGGCTTGTCAGGTAATTATTCTGGTCGGAGAAGATATCGGAAAGCTCTTCAAACATCTGCATGCTGTCTCTAATGTAGCAGAGCGGAATAAAAACTATTTGAGAATATGAACATGTCATTCTTAATAACAGAGTTACAGAATGCACTACACCGTTCTAAAGTTTGGGATCAGTAAGGCTAAAAGGTTTTTTTTTTTTAAAAGAAGACACTTATATTCACCAAGGCTGCATTTATTTGAAGAAATATTTTTACAATTTCAAAGACCCGTTTCCTATTCTAATATAATTTAAAATGTTATTTATTCCTGTGATGGCAAAACTGAATTATCAGCAGGCATTACTCCAGTCTTCAGTGTCACATGATCCTTCAAAAATCATTCTAATATGCTGATTTGGTGCTTAAACATTTCTTATTATCAATGTTGAAAATGGCTGTGCAGCTTAATGAGGTTTGGAAATTGTGACAGTCTTTTTTTCAGGATTCTTTGATAGAAGAGAACGTTTGAAGAACAACATTTATTTGAAAATAATTTGTGTAACATTGTAAACGTCTTAACTGTAATTTTAATCAATTTAATGCATCCTTGTTGAATAAAAATTTCTTTAAGAAAAAAAAATTAATAGTGATCCCTTACTTTTAAAAGATAGTGTATATGCATCTAGACACGTAACTAGTAACCATAACATAACCGGTAAACATAACCAACATTATTAAAAGGATATGAATAACTAGCAGCCTATATAGTGTTTAAAAATAAAGAAATTAATGACAGGCTTGTTTATTGTTAGAACTTACCTGGAAACAGAGGCCCAGGTTCTTTTCAGTCTGTAGATGGGGTTGGACTGCAGCGCCGACACTATGGCTCTCAGAGACGAGAAGTTCTTACGAATGCGACACTCCTGAGAATGTTAATCCATATTTACACATTTTCATTTACAAATGGGCCTAATTAGACTTTATCAGAAATCTTTTAGGAGGCTGAATGACATTATTATGTCTACTTTGGTTTATCTAGATCTAATCTAAAACAGTTATGTCTCACAAAGACATAGATTAGGTGGCACTCTTTGCCCAAATGCACAGAGAATGGTAAATTACTTTGGTAAAAATATATTCCAGATCAACATCAGGCTTTATCCATGTCAGGAAATCTAAAGTATTGCTGGAAAAAAATCACGCAACACTAAAGTGCTGCAGCTCTAAAGATCCAGAGGTCAAACGGGATCATGTAAGCATGTGTGTGTGTTGGGTTATGCACCTGTGCAATGTCAATCCAGCGCTGGATAATGCGAGCACGCAAATGCGGGCGTATCTGACGCTGGCGAAGGATGGTGCTGACCACACACGCTGTTACCGCATTAAATTGGGTGATGGTGGCACGTATGGTGGGTGCGCTCTGTTTGCCATCCTTTTTATCACGCTGAGACCAGATAGAGCCCAAACAGTGATGAGGAACCACCTTCTTAAATAGCAGCTGTGGAAGGAAGGAAATATTTCATAGCTTGAGTCAAAGAATGTCCAAAATAAAATGTGCATCGTTACTATATACACATCCTTATCATCTGTATGTTATTCATACCCTCTTTATTTTATATATATAAAATTCTCTCTCTCACCGCATCCATATAGGTCAGCTGCTCTGCTACAAGGTCAATCTCGAAGGAGAAGAAGTCCTCCTGCAAATCGATCTCCACTTCCTCATCTTCCCCAAGGCAGAATGGGTTGGTGCACTGAAAGCCTCCTGCAACAAATGGACAGCTGGTGTTTTTGTATGCACAGGAAGACATAACAAACAGGTATAAAGTTCAAAAGAGGTATGGATAAAATAATTAATCCGGATATGACTTACCTTCAGTCTCATTCTCTAGGCTGGCCTGGACACGCAATTGTTCTAGCAGACTCTGAGCCCGGCGCATTGGCTCTGACCCCGGCATGGCCTTCTGCAGGAAACCCAGCACACGATGCAAACTCGGATATGATGGAGGTTCCTGGAAGTCCTCTGGACACTGATCCAACCAGGCTCTTAGAATAGAGGCCAAAGCACTGAAGAAAAAAAAAGAAAAATAACACATAGATGTTTGTATAAACCAGAGAAAACCAGATGGCGCAAACCAGTGAAGGAAATCTCTCTCAGTACACTTCAACTGCATGCAGCAACAAAACACCATTCATCAGTTTCTTTTTATTTCTAATTGCTTCCAAACTCTCTCTCACACACACACAACACACACAACACACACAACACACACAACACACACAACACACACAACACACACAACACACACAACACACACAACACACACAACACACACAACACACACAACACATACACACACACACACACACACACACAAACAGCTTCCATGGAAATGAAACAACAAACACAAGAGCTGCCGGAAGTCACTGCAGATATCACGGCACAGATAACAACGACGAAGACAGAACTCACGTTCTCACAGCGCCTCTGCTCTCTCCAGTCCGACATTGGTTATGCTCCCCCTCACAATCCTCAAAACTGCCATACCTGTGAAAGAAGAGAGAAACCAGTCAAAAAGCATGCTGACAAATGGTGAAGATAAGAACCCAAAATAGAGTATAACATTTCAGGTATTAAAGTAAAAATAAATCAAATGCATTGATTAAGGATTCCCACATTATCATACAAAAAAAAATAACAACCATGATTTTTCCATGACTTTTCTGGACATTTGTGATGACTAAATATGCTAAATATTTTTAAAGAGGACCTATTATGCCCCTTTACAATGTCTTGATTTAGTTTTTGGGGTTTAAAAAAAAAAAACGTTTTCATGCTTGAAGTTCCAGTCCCTATGAAGCCAAAAAACTGTTCCAAAAAACACAATGTGCTCTGATTGGCAGTGTGTTGTGATTGGTTGTGATTCAAGCATGTTTCGGAAATGCCACGGCCCTTACCATAACTAGAAGTTTCAACACAAACAGGTGTCTCAGAATTTCAGGAACAGTGCTTACTGATATACAGAACATCCCTCCTTTTGGACTGACCTTGTGCTTTTTAACTTTCATGCTCAAACAGCAATATTACACACTAAAAGTAAGTTGAAAATGTAAAAAAACACACATAATAGGCCTTTTATAAAGATCACTTTCACAAAAAGTAATGTCAATGGAGAAAATACTTAGAACTGAACAAAACTAGAAACACATTTTTTGATTATATGAATTTCCATAACCTATTCATTTCCAAGACTTATTCAGGCCAGGAAATCACACTTTTGAAATGTCCTGATATTTTCATGTCTTCCATGGACTGTGGGATCCCTGTAGATTTTGATTATATTCACGCAACTTAACCAACTGTGTTTAAGTTAAAGGATTAGTTCGCTTTAAAATGAAAATTACCCCATGATTTACTCACCCTCAAGCCATCCTAGGTGTATATGACTTTCTTCTTTCTGAAGAACACAGTCAGAGTTATATTAATAAATATCCGGATTTTTCCAAGCTTCCTTCCGTATTCAACTTACAAAGAAAGTGTAACACCTCTAGCAGTTCAAACCGCTTACGCTACATCCTACATCATCCGTTGCATCAGTTATGCTTTTTCCATAAGTTGAATAAGGAAGGCGGTCTGCTGAAAGCTAGACTTTATATCGAAGGTCTTTATTAATCCCCCGGAGCCGTGTGGAGTACGTTTATGATGGATGGATGCACTTTTTTGAGCTTCAAACTTGTGGGCCCCGTTCACTGCCATTATAAAGCTTGGAAACATCAGGAAATTAATGAATAACTCCAATTGTGTTTATCAGAAAGAAGAAAGTCGTACACCTAGGATGTCTTGAGGGTGAGTAAATCATGGGGTAGCTAATCCTTTAATACCTCGCCAAGATGGGCATTTCTACTTGCTAAGCTCATCACTTCAAGGCACAAGCTCTCTTGCATGTACGCAAATGTGAGCATTTAAAAACAGCTAACCAGAATGCATTAAGGTTTCTCTTGACATTTATGAAGTGTATTATCACAAAAACCATGCACACAAGTGTCCACACCTGTCCAGCAGCAACTCCAGTACACTCTGTGTGGTGGCAAAGGCCCTGTATGTGGAGAGGAAGATGCTGGTGTAGGTCAGGTCATTATCACCAAACGCTGTGAGGAGTGTCTCTACCAAGCGTTCAAGTGTCCCCGCCCGTATACTCCTGATCTTACACGTCTCCAACTGACTGACCGTGTGACCTGGGGGCAAGCGGTCTCCCTCTGCCTGAGAGAGCAAAGGAAAAGGAAAGAAAAATACTTTGAGAGAAATATAAAATCAGATCAATTCTTAAACACACATCCAAGTGTCGTGCAGAGAAACGGAGGGAGAAAAGCAGAAATAAACAGGGCAAAGAATGAGACCTTGGTACTGCAAGCACGCTACAACAGGAAACTCTACAATCTGCTTTTAATCAGAGCAATCCTCCTCCTCCCTCTCGGAGACATGCTGGAAAGTCAGCAGACTTTTTAAAAATGCTTCATTAGTTGAAAAATACAATGATTGTGTGGTTCACACAAGAAATATATGATTTAAAAGTAGGCCACAAAAGGTGAATATCAGTGCAGGGTTATTATAATAGTTAACTCAAACTAAAACTGAAATAAAATTGAAAATAAAAACTGATTCAATATATTAATAAAAACTATAATAGAGTCTCAAAGGTACCAAAATAACACTGTATCAGTGGAACAGCAGGAATACAGGGCAAATTAGCGTGAGAGCACAATCCTATAAAAGCGCAGATGGGAGTGGAAAGTTCTGTGAGCGATCTACTGATGACTAGCCTGGCTCTGCCCTCCTATGTACTTCCGCTCAATTTTCATTTTCCTTCAGTACTCTGTCTGGGATTGCGGTATATTCTCTGGTTTTCTCCGGTCAAATTTTAACTGGTCCAATCAGCAAACAGAGGGAGTGGCTGAGAACGATGACGTCGGTGTCGTGCGCAGGTCTGAGATGACATACGTCATGACCAAACATTAGCGATTGGTTACGGCAGATCCAGAGTGGCTCTGGGCAGATCCAATAGTTTTAAACTTTGACAGAGTACCCGCCTTCAAGGAAGTTAACGCTTGTCAAATGAAATGTCTGGTTACCAGGATACTGACGACGTGCAAATAGAAAAAAGAAGAACACGGATGCAGCCAGATCATTTCCATAATGACCAATGCAGTCTGCCAAGAGCAGCACTGATTAGCGTCTGGTTTAAGTCATGCTTTTTTGTTAGGTAAATAATGCGGCAAATACCAGTAAACTGACAAGCGCAAACCTTAGTAAATCACCTTGCATGATTCATTTAAATACTCTCCTCTAGGGGTTTAACGGTACACAAAACTGACGGTTCGGTACGTACCTCGGTTTTGAAGTCCGGTTCGGTACAGCAGTTTTACAAAATTGCTTTTTATTTATTTTTATTAAACAGTGGTTTACTGGAAAAAAGTGTCTGTCCTTAAATGAATTCAATTATAACTAAAAGTTTATTGAAAATATTGCTGTAAACTATAGGTAGCCTTTACTTGCACATTAATATTAAAGGTTAACAACAGAGCCCAAACTATTAGCCTAAATTCAGTTGCTATGTATTTTTAGGTAACTTATAATAATCAACACTTAAATAACACATTACGCCAGTGATGCACCGAAATGAAAATTCTGGGCCGAAACCGAAAATTTAGGATGCACTTGGCCGAAAACCGAAACTGAAGCCGAAAATGGCTTCTTTTAAAAACGTATGCTAATATATTATATATATATATATATATTGCTTGAATTTAATGGATCTGAAATGAAAAAAAATCAGGAACCAATAGAATAATCAAACTTTTATTAAGTTACATAACACAACCTAAAATATTTTTAACAATAAATATAAATAATAATACCAAATAATACTATTCTTAAAGTTTTATGTTCCATCAAATAAAATAGTTTTTTAACAGTTGTGCAAAAAAAGATCCACAATTATCTGAATAACTGCACACAAAATCACAGAATGGTTCTCACTAAGAACATGAGATGCTGCACTGAATAGGCTAGTCTCTCACTGTCTGTCACTGTTCTCCGGGAAAAATGGCATTTGGGGGGTAAAATATGTGTTTGTTTGGCAGAGTTGTCTGCTAAAATTCGCATTCCTGGGTCTAAATATCACATAATTGGGGTCGCTTCAACCCGCGGACATGGAAAAACATCCCGCGGGAAAATCGCGGACTTGGCAACACTGCTTGGGGCAGATAAATACCTGCGTGCAATCCGCGCAAGCAATGGAAAGCGGCCTTCGTTCGCGCGCCAGTAGTCAAGGGGATTGTCGCTTCTGGCAATGGGTAGTTCAGCTGGATACGTCTCTATTTGTTCTCATACCGCTGACATGCTTAATCTTTGATTAGACGTGTCGCGTGATAACAGCTCACCGTGAGTGAAACCTAAGCACTTGCACACGGATGGGAGGGGCAGATGACATTCATTTTCGGTTTACGTTTTCGGCTGTGTTTTTTATTTCGGCCCGAAACCGATAATGCCATTTTTGGCCGAACATTTTCGGCGGCCGAAAATGGGGTGGGTTTTGGTGTGGATTGTGTTTTTTTGGCAGGGTTCCCTGCAAAAATTTGCATTCCCGGGGCTAAATATCACATAACTGGGGTCGCATCAACCCGCTGACATGAAAAACAGCCCGCGGAAACAGTGTTGAAGTAGCCCAATTCCGCAGGAAAACCGCGAACTTGGCAACACTGATGCCATCGACGGCCGTTTATGAGTGCTATTTATTCATATTAAACATCAAACATTTTAAAAAGTTAAACATTTTAAATACTTACAGTCTACAAAACAGGCTCTGTGCTCACAGCGTCACATACATTAATATTTTATCGATTTATAAAAGATGAATCACTGTCTGGCCATCTGGAATTTTGGTATGGAGATAAAGGTTATGATTATATGTTTTTTTGTAGTATTACACCAAATTGTGTGTGTATATTAGCACCGTTTGTTGTTTTTCTTGTGGTATGAGATAGAGCGCTTGGACCCGGAAGCATTGCCGCGTGACGTCAGACTTAACAACCGGGTACCGAAACGGTTCGGTATGAATACGTGTACCGTTACACTACTCTGCTCCCACAAATCTTCCATCTGAAAGGGAAACTCCTACAAATGCATATGCAATAAGGTCAGCCACAAAAATAATCCTGTCCACGCCTTTTCAGGGCTAATTGTTTTACTTTGTGTCTTTAGTAAATCCTGAGAGTGGTTTTTAATGCCAAAAGAGGGTTTGTGCTGGCGCAAGCTATTAGGAAATCTTGGCCCTAAATCTTTTAGACCAACAAATAAAGTGAAAACTAGGTCAAACATTAAGCACCGCAACCTCTCTAAAACAGGCCTCTAACGGATGTCCAAAAGTAAAACGTGCTTTCTTTTAATTGCAACGTCAATCAAATCTGCATTTCGATTTTCAGCATGATTGCTGTAAAGTGAACTTGCCTTTCGTCATATTTATGAAATGGTTCTGCATTAAATTAACAGTTTTTTTACCATGTAGAAACATTTGTGTTACAACAAACTAAAGCCCTAAGGAAATCACGTCAGCTCATAAGTGCTTTGTTTTCAGAAGGGTGTTGACAATATGGAAAAAGTTATTCAAGGTTAAAGCAACAGATTATACCATATTCACCACTGTAATTCGGAACGGAGCCATAACAGCATGGCTTCATAATATAACAATGTTATATAAACCTTGAAACTCATGCAGCAAATTTTTGTTGAAAACGTGTGCAACAGAGAACTGAGTTTTATGTTTTCCTGTCACTAAAACACTATAACACTGAGGAGAACTGTTTTGGTCCATACAATTAAAGCCAATGGGGTCGAAAACAACAACAACAACAAAATCTTCTTTTGTGTAGAATAAAGCTTGAAATTATATGAATGAGAGTAAGTGACAGAATTTTAATTTTCAGGTGAACTATCCCTTTAAACAAGCTTTTACCAAACAAACAACCCTATATAAAGTTTTATGTGTTTTCTTGCAACGCTATAACCATGAAGACTAATGACTAGAACACTATAAGAACCCCACAAATAAAATACTTCCGTAACCATAAAAAGCTTTACATGGTCACCCTTAATGTGCCCTACTGTCTGGCCGGCCCAGCATGGGCAGCCGAAGTGTTTCTTTAAATAAGAGTGGAAGTGCATTCAGATCAAAGGCCTCCACTCACCCCCAGCCATCTCGCGCCTTTGTTAGCCGCCTGCTGGATTTGGACCCTCTTTAGAGTCACGTTGTATATGGCTCCTTCCTCGACCTCCTCTCCCCAGTCCTGCACAGAGCTCTGTAGAGGGAGAAAACAATCAACGTTACACCATTTGGAATGTCGAGGAGTAAAACTGGGAAACAGTATGTCTCAGTTCGGCATAAACAGGAATCCCGGCTTTAAATTTTAGTATCAAAAGACTGACATGGTGTGTGGAGGAGAGAAAATGATAACTCATTTGGAGGAAGGAGACACAGAGAGAGGGGGAGAGAAATGAGATCAGAGCTGGCATGGGGTTTTAAAAATCAGCCTAAGAGCTTTTACAGATTCTTAACAGGGAAGGATTTCTCCATCCTGCCTTGGAGTTCAAGAACCAAATGCAAAGTCTATAAACATACACATGGAATGCTTTCTCGGTCAGACACACACACACACACACACACACACGCATACAAGTATGATGTGATGACCAGCATTAGGTGTCTGGGTGAGTGGAGTCTTTCAGGCTGTACACAGCTTAACGTTCATATTAAAGTGTCAGACAGAGAATTGATCAATTCTGCCCTCTTCAGTCAATAACAATAAAGAAGAGCTGTGATATATGAAACCCTGCATTGTCTCTCATATACAAAATGTCTGTACATCTGAGAGAAACGGATTATCGAAAAAGTGCTTGGTTCTATTCATCTGATGTTGATTGGCTGGAGGCAGATCTGAATGCGAGCTTGCAGTTGATTGGAAGAAAGGGTCGGGGTTTATGAAGACAAATGATTGGAGAAGTCCTGCATACATCAGCAGCTGTCGTTTCACTGGAAGATACTATTATGGCATTTTAATTGAAAATGTAAAAAAATCATAAAATGTATTAAAAACATTATGCGTTAAATTAAAAAGTGCCAATGGAACAAGACAAAAATATTTATACTAAAGACCTTTTCTCAGAAAACTACTCTTAAATATTTTATGCAATTTCATAAGACATTTTTATCTGATTTTTGTTTTTTTGCAGTATATACTTAAAGGAAGACTTTAAATGAACAAAGATACTTCTAAAGATATTTTATAAACTGTTGCCTTCAAGCACACTAAAAGTTTGTGAAATATTGCTGTTTCACTAATGACGTCACCAGCCCAAAAGGTCTAGAAAGTCAGGCTGCACTATGGAATCATGGACCTGTTCTTGGAATTACTGTGAAAGTCAGAAGACTTTATTGCCTACTAGTGTGTATTTGTATGGGAATTCAGCCCAAAGCCACGCTATATCGGTCCAACAAGTGTAAGTTCAGCTCTCTTGGGTACCAAAAAGTACTTCTGACCTGCAGTAAACTCGACAACGATTTTTTTATTATTATATCAATTAGTTATAAAATCAATCTTGAACCTTTAGTTATAGGAGTATGCTTCAGTAGTTTTAAAAGAACATATCTGTACATAACTTTCAAAGTCATCAACCTTGACATTTAAAACATCGGCCTACTGAGTCTTTTCACTATCGCAGCACATCCAGACTATGTCTGCAGATTTATGCGGCTGAAAGAGTAACTGTCCCTGGAATGAAGTGGATCAGTCTGTCTTTATTTTCCGGGCCGTTTCCTGTACAGTGCGTTCAGATAAATACTCAGCTGGATGAGTCATGCAGTTTGCACTCAAAAACAATGGTAGGAGGTCTGCATACCCGCTGCCCGGACCCTGCCGAGTCCACAGTCTATGCACTGTGCTGCTCCTTTGTACTGGACGAAATGTTTTCCAAAGCGGCTTTTAAAGCTTGCTCAGCGGCACAGGCAGATATTGGAGAGGGTGGGACTATATGAGGAAACTAAATAGTTTCTCTCTGAAATAAAATAAGCAGAGTACTAGTATTTGTGACCACATTTATTTTATTTTAACTACTTCATTGTATTCTATTGTTCGGTAAAATGTTATATTTTTATTACTGGCTTATTATTATTATTTTATTAATAACCATATTTTATTCATAGGTATTATTTTTATTGAAATGTTTGCTGTTGCTTGATTGAAATGAATTAGTATTATTACTATTAAGTAGCAATGCCAGTTCCATGGGTCAAACTCATATGGAACACAAAAATAGTTTGAATGCATAGAAAGCATCTTTTTCATATGTATATATAAGTATGCAATCGTGTGAATAAAGTTTAAATAAACTTTTTAATTAAAATATGTCTGTGGTCAGATAAGTAGTCCTAAAAAAAACACATAAAATAGACTATGTTTTAATAAACAATAATGAAAGTCCTGAAAAAGCATTACAACGACTGGAATTTGAGGACTCTGTTTAGGTCCCTAAAACTCCTGTAAACAAACAATGAAAGGATGCTGACCATGTTATCATCCCAAACAGAGACGTTTTCTACCCCCTACAGCTTGCATACAAAAACAACACAACCCCAAAGTCCATGAGAAACAATCCCTCACCGATAACAACAATAACAAGTGGGTTTAAGCCCATCTGCCCGCTTTGTTTTCGTCTGCAGAGCCTGAGGGCTGTTCATCACAAAAGTAAAGTATTTCTAGAGTGAGAAACTAACGGGAACCACCGCCTACGCGGAGACTCTCAGATCCAAAGTCAACGTGTGTATGATAAACAGACGAGTGCGATACAGTATTGCAGTAAAATGTCATCTAAAAACATTATTTGTATTCCCCACGACCTCCTCCCCTCCTAAACTCTTTCTTTATCCTCCACTCCAAGCGCTGTTTCCCCCTCCCTCTCCCTCACCCGTCTTTCTCTCTAGAAGCTCAAAGCCGCAAAATCAACAGTGTGCAGGAGGCAAACGCAACTTCTTACCATTTTAGCTTTCCAAGCGAATTTCATGGTGAGGGCCTCTCTCATCGTCCGGGAGCGGCATTAGAACACAACCCAAGTCCAGAGAGAAAGGGTCAAATGTTTTCAAGTATACGCCGAGCTATCCTGTGTGGATTGTCCTCCTTCAGCGCACACACATAGTCCGTCACGGATGGAGCCTCAAGCTGCTCCCCTCTCTCCCCTCCCTCTGCTCTGCAGTCCACCCCCGCTTAGTAAATGACACAACTCCGCCCACTGCACTCTCTCTCTCCCTCTTTAGTCATATGATTTCTATTTCTTTTTATTATTAGGGAATATTGTTACACGTTATATAACTTTTGACTCTCAAATATAAAAAAATAATAAAATACTAAAAATATATATTTTGATTCGCATTCAGATTTTAGAACGTTGTGAAAAAAGAGAAGTTAAAGTGACAGTGCACGCAGAAAACGAAGAAGAAGAAAAAATCAAAGCAGTTTTTTTTTTCATACAAAGGATGGTGAATGCAGCTGTCAAACTCCCAAAAGGTCAAAAGTTAGTGCCGTAAATGCGGACCAATTATAGTATGGTGGAATTTGGTAGTTTAGGTGAACAATTGATTAAAAGGCTTATGGTCGTGACTGTAGTTACTACAAAATAATCATCAGGCTATTGTAATGAAAGATGAAAAAAAAAATGTGATCGTTCAAATGGCTCAAGGGAGGTTTCTGATTGGATTGGATGTTCTTGGTGGCTTGGTAGATTTTTTTTCATTCGAAACGGCAACATTTGACAAGTAGCCTATCATTGATATTACTGTCGGTCATTTAATAACATTATCGAAATAACAGTTGTTAAACTGGGGTAGGCAATTTTTTTCATAAACACTTTTTGTTATTCTAGTCGAAACTCTCTTCACATTCTGAAAGCAATCAATAATAGAAGTGTACACAAAATGTACATATATATCGTCTGTGGAAGTCTAAGGACCAAAAAATGTAAGTTCGCTTGGATTGATGCGTTTATGTCAATATTTTCAACGGCGTAATTAATCTGCAGCAGTCAGGTGGTACAAAGAAGAGCTCTGTATGTTGTTTACGTTCATTATTATTGTAATGTTATGTGCTTTGAGACCTGAGGTAATTTAATGCCATCTCTCGTCTAGTGACATGGACGCTTTGCAGACTTTGTAGTGTGTGTTCATGTGTTTTGAAGGAGGCGGGGCTTTAGAGATTGCTCTGAAGGAAGGGAGGGAGCTAATGCTCAAAGTTAGCTTGCTATTGCTATGCTCCGAAATTGCCTACCCTACCTTTAAATGTTTAGCTGTTCATCTGGCTATTTCCTGTTAAAACTGTTAAAACTTTGACAAGCACCATTAGACCACTGAGACAGAAAAGAGAGAAAATTGGACTTTTTAAACTTTTTTGTCGTCCTACAACACATAGAGTGGAGAGTAGCAGCAGGAATATCAAATATTGAGAGAATAATTAGGCCATTTTTAATTATTATGGGGGGGGGGGTCATATCCCCCTCACTGTCTATGGTGGTTTCAGCCCTAATTCAGAGACAATATGAGGAAGGCTGACGCTGTATTGTCTAGATGAAGGGATTTTCCCTTTTACCCTTCTGGATTTTCATTTGTATGAACGCAGGAACCATGGGGACAAGGTTGAAATTAGCAGGTGTCATGTGGCAATTTACTCACACACACTTGGGTTCTCATACATCCAGCTATACACGTAAACTTCCTAAAGGGCAATTGAGACGCCATAGAGAATCAGTGTGATCATTCAAGCACCCACAGCACAATAGAAAGCAGCTCAATGCTCTTTGCCCTTCAGTTCTATCTTAACAAGGCTAGTGGTGAGATCATAAACGTCAAGGGCTAGTTTTATGGAGACAGATTCAAAGAGTACTTCCTCAAGCTAAACACATTTTACAGGCAACCTAGCTCAATCACAAACATTTAAAGTTTATATTAGATTGACTTTTGTATTAGATTGACTGTCATTTAGCCATTCGGCAGCTGGTATGAAGGTGGCAATATTACAATCATGGGTTTGATTTGGGGTGTAGAGGTGCATATGAAAAAGCCAGTCAGAGATAATGGTAGCACTTTACAATAAGGCCCTATTAGTTAACATTAATGCATTAACTAAAATTAACTAACAATAAGCTACAGCATTATACATCTTTGTTGTGACATTAATAGAAATCCAACTGTTCATTGTTAATTTGTGTTAGTTCAGGTCCATTAAATTAAATAACAGATACAACCTTTGATATGTATTAATAATTAACTTTTACTAAGATTAACAAATGTTTTAAAAGTATGTTTCATCATTAGTTCATGTTGGTTCATGTCAACTAAAACACTAACAGAAATTTACTAGAAAATCCTCTAAATCTTTTAAAAATTGATCTCAGGTTGCCAGTTGCTTTTTTTGTCTTCTGATGTATTTGAAATGAATGGAATAGTTCAAATAAAAATAATGTATATACAATTTAGATCAAATATATCTTTTATAAAAAGCTGTTCTGATGAACATCATGAAGATGCTTAAAACGTTTAGAAGATGCTTAAAATGTCAATAATAATTCATAATTCAGTTAGTTTTGGTATTTTTAAATGTTGCTTCTGAAGGCACCTAACAAAATTAAACCCCATAAATTGTTAAATCTTGTCCAAGAGAAAATAATCTTTAATCTATAATTTCCATTGACATTGAATTTAGTCAAGCGCTATGGTTATTCCCTGTGGTTAATATCCTAGATGGAGGCTGCGTCTGAAAACGTAGGCAGCTGACTTGTTGCCTCGTTGCTTTATCAGGCAATGACTTTGCAGGCAGCATTTGCACCAACCTAACGCAACTGATTTCGGACACACTTCTGAGGCAGCATAATGGTTTAATGATGGTGATAACTAAATTAATATATAATTTTTCACTAGAAATTACATCAAAAGTGGAAATCGTTGGTCACAAATGTACATTTACACACAAACTGACATACATCTGCTGCCAAATATCGATCAGATGAAAGTATCTCAGGAGACAGGAACTGAAGCTAACATTGGATTCAGACCTGTCCTGTACCAAAGGCAGCATTTTTAAGCTTTAGGATGCAGCACGAGACTGTGGTCAATGTTCTGGAGACCAGAACCAAGAATTAATTAGTAAAAGTGCATGCAAGTAACCACAGGAGAAACCTGACAACCTAACACACAACTCCCTCAAACCACACTACCTCACCCTCACTGCCACGCACCATTACCTGTCAGTCACAACAAATTCAATAAAGTGAAGTGTGTTTAAGCATAGACCCCCCTCCTACATACACAGGAGTGGTCCGGTCAGAGAAGGCTGGTCAGAGAGGGCAGTGGGGCTCCAGAGGGGAAACCCTCATTCTCTGGGATCCGCTCCTGTTCCCAGGCCGGTCTGACTGGGTGTCCTCTGCTCGGCTGTTCCTCGGGGGTTCTGGGAAGCGTGGAGGAGCAGTGGGAGAGGTCGTGACCTTTTGGTCCCCCTCAAGGGACAGCTGTTTGCTCTCAAAAGGGAGTGATGTCATTGCAGTGCACGACAACAAGGCCTGACAAATGGCAGGCGCTTGGGCTGGACCCGGCTGACGCACACACATACACACACACCTCTGATCTCATACACAGCTATAGCCCTAGGGAATAGATAGAGATAGTGTGTATCTATACCACTACATCAGTAGTGATGCCATTCTCAAAAAAAAAAAAAAAAAAAACGGTATCATTTGATTGCATTGAAGGTGTGGAAACTAAATCTAAAAGTTTAGGAGGTGGTTATTGAAAAATAATATTGAAAGACTACTAATCTGCAACCTTTTTAAGCAATGGTTTGGGAACATTATTAATAATTTATTATTAAAAATATTTTTTCCCTTCAAAAATTTTGATCTGTTAAATTATTTCTTCTAAGAAACAGAAATGTTAAAATGTTATTTAATAGTGTGTATATATATCTATATTATATATATATATATATATATATATATATATATATATATATATATATATATATATATATATATATATATATATATATATAAAAGAAGAAATAAGGAATTAAATAAACTAGTGTGTGAGTAGTGTTTTAAAGGGGACCTATATGCAAAATTCAAGTTGTTTGAATAACCGATGTGTGTCCGCAGTGTGAGAACAATCTGCCTATAATTATTCAAAATATATTTTTTAATAATTCCCATAAATCAAAGGCAGTCTCTTATGCTGAGTCAGATTCCCCCGTACAATGATGTAAGAGTATCTGAGTCACTGAGGACATTGTGAAAAACATTTTTCAAAGGAAATGTCCTGAAGAAAATCGCTAGAGTCTTATATGTTTGCACCATGACTGCTTCACAAACGAGGGTCTTTTCAATGCTGGATTTTCAAAAAGGTTAATTCTGAAAGATGGGTCAATACCAAAGCTTTGTGCGCAAACTTCAGACCCAGACGAAGTATCACACGTCATATGTTGTGAGTCCTTCCAAATTGCCTTTCTGAAAGAGCTTGTTAGCTCTGTACGGCTAATGTTGCTAAAGCTACCATTGTCTCTGCCTGTTTTCAATGAGTTTCCTAGTTAAAATTCCACTTGAATGCGACAAGCTCGTAATCACAATTTCAGAAGTGGGAATTAGACATTTCTGATAGCAAGTAAAGGCACCAGGAGACCAGAGCTACATCATTATTTTTATCCCGCCATGCTCACCATCTGCGTGTTTAATTCATAATCATGTATTTATTATGCACAGTACAGTCCGATAAGGCTTAACATCGCTACTGATAGTTTCTGATATTTTCAATGCACAAGATTGTCCTGTTTTGTTTTTGCCAGTGTGCTGGAGCATGAGCTCTTAAAGCTCCTCCCTTTTCTTGAAAATTTTCAGCAGCACCAGCTCATTTGCATTTAAAGGGACACACGCTTTTTTCTCACCCTCAACAATTTTAACATGTTTTAAAAAAGTTATCTGTAGGGTATTGAGTTAAAACTTCCCCCACACACACTGGGGACATCACAGACTTATTTTACATCTTGTAAAAGGGGCACCAAGACGTCTCACACCAGATCTGACATCAGCATCATTGGTTTTGTGATGGACCACTACGGTACTTTTGTCTTGTTTGATGCGTACCAGCCCCTTTTTACCAATAACTTTCATTGAATGGAAAAGAGCAGCATGAACGCCCTGTTTTGTGTTAATACATTTTTTTAATAATAAAAAAAGAGGTTTGGTAAAACGAGGGTGAGTAAATGATGGCATAGTTTTCATTTCTGGCCAAACTATCCCTTTAATTTACCAATTTATAGACGCTCGCAGAGTAAAAAATTTTATTTGTGTTTTCCTGGTGTTTAGTTTCAGGTGTGGAGGCATGGGGGTGGGCTTAGGAAATAGGATTAGAGGGAATCTTAGGGGGCATGATTAGACCCCTATAGGGAGGCTGAGGATATCTGTCCTGTCGACACCAGTAGAGACATACTGAGTCTAAACCTCCCTAGAGTACAATCACAGTCTCCAGTCAGTCTCTCCTCCTGTGGTGGGCTCACACACACAAATACACATAAACACACACACATAAACACACACACACACACACACACACACAGGGCCTGTGAAGCTATGGAGCCCATCGACATGAGTAACGAGAGTCCTGTTATTGCACCACTGTGGGGGGAAAAAACACACATTCCAGGAAATCTCCCACTTCCTGCCTGCAGCCTCCCAACTCTATGTGCCCGTCGTCATTGTACCTGACCGACGGGCTAGTTATCTACACTGCCAAAAACCTGAGGGATAAAGTAAATGCAGCTTTAGCCCATTCTGTGTATGTATAGGGAGATTTACGGTCAGAAATTTGCACTGCTGTGTTGCACTAGCGTCACCAGAAGAGTTATAAGCCGAGCTGACGCAGGCAGAGAGAGCTGGAGCTAGAGGGCGCTGGGAGGAGACCTTCAATGGTAGCGTATCTCTCTGTGTTATGACGTGCCAGGCAACACATGTTCTTCCTAGAGGTTGATATTTGCAGCACTGCTGTCTGATAAAAAGCTCAAGATGAACTAATCTGTCTCTATTCTCAAGAATCTGAAATCCCTTGTTGTCAAAACGCCATGTGATCATTTTCAATATTTTAAAATAAAATTGTATTCCTGCAATGCGGGAAAGCTGAATGTTCTGCATCCATTACTCTAGTCTTCAGTCTTTTGGTGCTCATGAAACATTTCTTATTATTATCAATGTTGAAAACTGTTGTGCTGCTTAATATTTTTGTGGAAACCACAACATTTGTTTCAGGATTCTTTGACGAGTTATAAAACATAGGCAGTGTTCACTGTACACAATGCAGTATGCTAGTACTCCATTCCAAAAAAACAACAACTAAAAAACATGTTTGCTAATTTCCTTTGTTTTCCCTTTTTTTGAGTGAGCTGTTATCTTTTTTTCTACTTTATAAATCAACACAGCAGCCTAATAGTCCAATAACATTAATGTAATCAACTGGCAGAGATGAATAAAGAACTGAAAGTCCTTGAGTAGCTCCTGGGGTTTTCAGATGAAAGAAAACTGAAACAAAACCAAGAAGAGAGAAGCATCTTCCCCGCTGAGCACCATAAGAAACGCAGGCAAAATATGCCACAGTGGAAACCCTGTCATTGTGAAATATGTGGTAAAAACATCTGTTAGTGTCCTCAAACGACTGGAACTGTGAAGGACCCTCACAAAAACACACTTCCCAGAAACTCAAACATCATTCCTGAATGGTGCATGTGTGGGAACAGGAGAGAACGTGTGCAGAGAACAGTGTCTGTGTTTATGAACCTCAATACCTTTGTTTTACATGCCCAGTAGAGGGCAGTGTACCACGATTCTGCTCAGAGTTAGCAACTTCAACAAGAGAAAAAGAATAAACAATAATTTTATGGCTAATTGTTTTATTGGTAAGAGTTATAATATAATATATATAATATAATATAATATAATATAATATATAATGGGAATCACCCTCCCTTTTGTTAGTTCTCATTCTCTCTTATTCAGTGTGACGCAACACATCTGTCATTTACCAGCAGTGTTTTCTATCAATCCAAGTTTTATAATGTTTTTCTACATTTATGTGAAACATCTGGGTCATCTGGTTATTAGTCACCAATAAAAAAAATACATACAACAACATATATTGTGCATACATCTTAACTATACTCAGTTCCTTCTGATAAAAAAACAAAACAGAGTTTTTCCAGAGGTCTGTCCTGTGTGTTTCATAATAACAGAACCTGACAGGAACTGTGGTAGACTAATTATACAGTCCGCATTAAGATTATTATAATCATTAAAGTGGGTTTATAAATGGATTTAATATTCTCGGTTTGGTCAAAAACAGGAAAAATCCTGGATGGCGTTCTTTGATGACTGACATGGCGGCCAGTTGTTTGCAGTGAGCCAGTGGGTGTTGTTAATCTTCCCCTCTAACCTAGAGCTAATAAGCTTTAATTAGCCAGTTTAGTAAGTCTGGTTTGGGCCCCCACTTTGGCAAAACCATCTGCCACCATAATCATAAACAGATGGATGGATGGGTGGATGGATGGATGGATGTCTGTGCCTGACAGACAGACAGACAGACAGACAGACAGACAGACAGACAGACAGACAGACAGACAGACAGACAGACAGACAGACAGACAGACAGAGATAGATAGATAGATAGATAGATAGATAGATAGATAGATAGATAGATAGATAGATAGATAGATAGATAGATAGATAGATAGATAGATAGATAGATAGATAGATAGATAGATAGATAGATAGATAGATAGATAGATAGATAGATAGATAGATAGATAGATAGATAGATAGATAGATAGATAGATAGATAGATAGATAGATAGATAGATAGATAGATAGATAGATAGATAGATAGATAGATAGATAGATAGATAGATAGATAGATAGATAGATAGATAGATACTGTCTTTCAGGCAGCCTGTGATTCTGCTGATTCAGTCTGTAAACGGTGTCTGCTGATCAGGCAGTTTAATAACTTAGCTAGTGGACATCACTGGGCCTGACCTTGTCTGCTTGAGTCTCAGCCCCCTCCATCCATCCCTTCTTTTTTCTTCTCCTGCCTTTCTGACAGAGGAGGCAGTAAGCCAGGCCACATGAAACGGATCAGGAAAGAGGGAATGAATGGGGGGCTAGGAAGGAGGAGGGAGTTTTTATTTTTATTTTTTTTTTGCTGTGAGGCTTAGAGAGCTGTGTGTGTTTGTGTAACTGCTGCAGTGACCTGAGTGGTTCCCCACCTGTCATCTACCACAGCTAAAATGATTCACAGACCTCCCAGAATGAGTTATAGGCACATACTCTCAAGCATAATCTCTCTCTCTCTCTCCCTCTCTCTCTCTCTCTCTCTCTCTCTCTCTCTCTCTCTCTCTCTCTCTCTCTCTCACACACACACACACACACACACACACACGCACATGTTTTATGGGGACATTCCATTGACATAATGCTTTTTATACTGCACAAACTGTAAATTCTATCCCTTAAACCTAACCCTACCCCTAAACCTACCCGTCACAGAAAACTTTCTGCATTTTTAAATTTTCAAAAAAAATCACTTAATATGATTTATAAGCTGTTTTCCTCATGGGGACTAAAAAAGGCAAACAATGACAAGGATTTTGGATATTGCCATATTTTGTCCCTATAATGTGGTTTACCAGGACCACACACACACATGCCATTACTTACACATTTTGCTTTCTCCATTATGCTATACACACATTTGCACTCACTGATTTACCCTGTATAACCCCTTGCTCTATACATGTGGGTTATACATTTTCTGCCCCAATTGAGTGATTTGCCCCCCTTGGACTTCAGCCTGAGGTGTCATGTTAGACTGAGGGTGACAGCGGTCATCAGATTTATTAACTTGTTCCATTATCATATACTCATTGAACCAAACTGCTCAGTGGAAGTTCAATAGTGCAGTCATGCAGACTGACACATCTATGGAGAGCGCTATCCACTATAACACCTAAAGGGAATGTAATATTAGGAAAAGTTCCTTTATCAACATTTTTTTTTTAACAATCACGTTAGAATGATTTCTAAAGGATCAATGACAATGACACCGATGACTGGATTAATGGCTGCTAAAAATCAGCAGTAAACAGTTTTCAATTATAACAATATTTTACAATATTACAGTTTCAATTTTTGAACAAATAAATGCAGCCTTGGTGAGTCTTACCAACCTCAACCTTACCAACCTATATTTTGTATTTGCTAGAAATATATATTTGCAAGATAATTAAGAAGAATTTACAACAATAACGTAAAACACATAAAAGAAAACCAAACGTTTAAGTTTGAATACAAAATGCATGTAAATTAATGTAAAATAATTTGTCTCAAAGCAGCCCCAGTAAGTCATCTTTGTTAAGCCCTGATTTATGGAGTTTTGAGACAGCAGGGAGGGGACAATACATTATTAAGGTGAAACATAAGCCAGATTCGAACCTGCATCTCCCACATGAGCCCCACATCTCTGCTGGAGCACAAACCACCATTCATAGCACTTGTGTAAGCTCTAGGCCTTGTGCTTTCTTGGTACCAGATGCAAAAATGACTGACACTGAATTACTGAATTGAATTCTCCATCACAACGCGTGACTCAATAAACGCAAGCAAGGAAACACCGGCTAGCAACCAACCATCAGTGTCACTTTTAACAAACACACAAAAGGCAGTTGAACACAAAAAGAGAAGTGATGCAGAAACAGAGAATGCTTAGTTTGCGATTCCTATATTCACCATAATTCCAGACACGCGCTTGCGGTCTGCGCAAAGCTTCCTCAATGTTTGATGGAACTGACCCATATTGACTTCTGCAGAGTGAACGTGAGAGTCAGGACTGTGCCATATAGGCTGAATATATGAGTGCATTGACCCCAGTCCTTGATCACTTGACTACAAAGTTTGTGCCGAGGCCTTGCTGTGTCAAGCAGAAAATCAGCAGCAATATCAGCATTTATGGCTGGTAGAATGTGTAGGGAGGGAAGAAGAGCGTCATGTCCCATCTTACTTGAACTTTGACCACCATCTTCATCATTAAAGCCACAAAACAAAGCAATTAACGACCATTAAGGCCCTATCAAAATGTAACAACCAGGTTTTGTAACTGTAGCAAAGCAGGTTAAGGATATGTGAGTACGGTAAAGTCGTAAAATGATATAAATGTGAAAGCAGAAGCATTATGCAACCCTCTCTTGTTTCTGAATGAGCAGATTAAGTGTTTCCAGTTTGAAGAAGTTGTGGAAGAGAAACATAATCGTGTGAAGTTATTCCGAGATAACTTGGAAATGGGAATAGTTAGAGGGAGTGAGAATGTCATGGCTGAGGTGAAGGGTGGCTGGGGGTCCCGCACGGCATAATCGAGAAATGAGAGTTTCAGAGCTGTGGGACGTTTGTGGGAGACAAAGTCATTTTGTGTTGGTCTATGTGTGCGCGCATATCTGTGGGTTTGGTATTTAATTGAATGTGTTTGAATGGATGTGAATGAGTACATGTGTGTGTGAACTATGTTGAATATGTGTGTGGACTGGACTCCATGGATGAGCGTAGGGTAAAGGGACTAGGGAGCTCTCTATGGCCTCACTGTCAGAGGAACAATACTCGGAAACTCTCCAGTGTGAGAGGAAGAGACTTGAGGCAGGATGTTGGATAAGGATGGATATCTCTCTCTCTCTCTCTCTCTCTCTCTCTCTCTCTCTCTCTCTCTCTCTATTTCACTATGTCTTATTCTCCATGACGTGATACTACCAGTAAAAATTTGGGCCATTTATGTTTCTCATAAATACAGTAAAAAATAAAATTGTGAAATATTACAATTTAAAAGAACTGTTTTTAATTTTAATATATTTTAAGATATAATTTATTTTGTGACGACGCAAAATGGTAATTACTTTTGAATGGTAGTGCATTACGGATTTCACAAAAATATTAAGCAGCTGTTTTCAACCAATTTATACTGTAATATAATAATGTGTAAACGAAACTAGAATATGTTTACTTTCTAAATATTTATTTTTTATAGATTTTTTTACTATTAGTAGAAAAGCGTGATACAATAATTGTGATTAATCTAATGTTTTATAAGCAAGATTAATTTTTATTTTATAAATTACTTTGTTTTTAAATTATTGAAAACTTACCAAATTGATTATTTAAATAATATATATATATATATATATATATATATATATATATATATATATATATATATATATATATATATATATATATATATATATATATATATATATATATATATATATATATATATATATATATTTATTTATAATTAATATATTTCATTTATAATTATATAAATATAGAGTAGGTTAAAGTGATGAGGGAGCTCTCTATGGCCTCACTGGCAGGGGAACATGTTTATTATTATGTCAAATTATGTACACTTTATTTTTATTATGTTTTTATGTTCTGATTATATTTTACTTATAATTTTTCTATCACACTTTTTCTATGAACTTTTCCACAGACCACCTATAGCATGTGTTCCGACAAATCTGCTATGTAGGTTAACACATTTAGCTGACCTTTCACACATAAACATGTAAAAAATGAAGCCATACTTAACATGAGCTGTCAAACACTCTCTCTCAGCATCCATCATTTATAACTCCACCTTACTGCCCAAATCTGTGCTCTCCCTCCAGCGAGTATGTTATAATGCTGAATCTCTTTTTGTATTATACAATGACTCTTTTTTTCCCCTGAATTGAAACACACTGTTCTGGTCAGAGAAGAGTCACCAGCGGTCAGCTCCAGAATATGACTATTGAAAAAGTGCTGACAGAGTGAGCTTTTCCCGCTCTGAAACCCCCACACACCATTACCACGACCACATAGGCTACACACAACCACACACCCCATCCTTTTAACAAATTCGGCTGGTCAGTGTTGGCTATTTGTGGCCAAAAAAATCTAGTAGGGGCTTTCTTGAGGCAAACATTCATTGTTTTTTTTCCCCTTTTCACCTCTAAAGATGATTCAGCTTCCTTGAAATGATTGGCTCACAAATATTATCCGGAGGCTGCACTTTTAGGACCGCCGCAGTTTCAGTACTGCATTTCCAAAACCCTAGTTTTTTGTGACAGTGCCATCTTGTACTCAGTTGTCACAACAGTGTCACAACTCACTTGTACAACAGAGTAGACCTGATTCAAACGTTTTCCACCTTATTTTTTACCATAACAACAGGGATGGCCATTTTAAACCTGATTACTTAAATTTGTTTAAATATTTCAACAGGGTTACCAATGGGTAGGTTTACGGTATGGTTTGGTTAGGACAATATATCAATAATTATTTGCAAGGGTCCTAGAACTGTCCTGAAAATGCAGCCTCCGGGTTTGCCCAAAAGAGTTAATGTAGGATATTTGACACAATGTACACAGCATTTCACTGGGTAAACAATAGGTTTACATGAGTGCTAAGATATGAACATGTTTAGGATGTTAACACACACAAACTTGCATTCATAAAACAGGTTCCTCCCATTGACGTCTATTCGGTATGAAACTGTTTTAATGAGGTTTTACTACCCAACAAACATTGGTCCGACGGCAACGTCGTGTCACTGGCCAAATATAGACGCTATAGGACGGCATAAATCGGTAAAAGTATGTTAAACATTTCCTAAAAATGCACTCAGATACATTTGTAGGCTAAGTTACATGTCTACAGCAGGCTACATGTTCTCTGGGGTTGCATGAAGCCTATAATTGTTACTTTGACTTTTAGCTACGTGTAGTTCAATATAAATGGATTCCTTGTCTGAGTAAATTTTACTTGAAAAGGGAAACAAAAAAATACCGGAACGAATGGCGCTCCGTTCTGTTTGTACGTGCTTTCCCCCTCTCGAATGAATGACTCTTATGAGCCGGTTCTTTTTAATGAATCAAATCCATACAGCGCTATTAGTGGCTGGAATCCCATTCCCAGTTCTTTTTAGTGAGTCAAAATATAAAGCGACACCAGTGTAGTGTGATTACCTAACAAATTACTCTTATATGTCTTAATATAATAAGTTATGTTTTAGTGAATTTACAATTTACTGTGCTATGCTGTAGGCTTGCATTTCTAAATTAGTCTGGGCTGGTTGTCCATAACAAGTTACAGATACATGGTATGTAGAATTAGCCAGAAGTAGCCTATAGGCCTATATTAAAAATAATAATAAAATATGTTACCTAGGCTACTGTATTGTTTGTTTAGTACTGTTATTTAATTTATAGTTTGGTAGGCTATGTTTATCGGATTTATGATGCATAAATCTAAATTGCAGCAATTATTTGTGAAAGAATAACTATTGCAATGTGAAATACAACTTTCAGACTGCTGGATTTCTATGCTTAAGACTTTATGCAGACTAAAAGACAAACACAAATTACGTTTTAAAGCAAATCAATTTACTGACCATTTAACTTTTGATTATTCTTCTCATCATCCCACATCTCTGAAAGACCCCAAACAACAGAGCCCAACTCATATAAAGTCCATTTACATGCTGTTGTGAATAAAGGCAAACAATGAAATACCATCACAGCAGCCTTGAACACACATGTAAGTGACTGACCCAGTATCGAGGGCTGCTCTCCGGTGACCGTGGCTGGTACCTCTGCAGGGCCACCCCTCCCTCCCCATCTAGGTCCAGTAAGTGTGGGATGGCCGGCCAGGGGAGCAGCGATGCCAGCGGGTAGTGGGAGATCATAATGCCCGTCCAGGTTGCCCACACATACTCAGGGCTGTAGAGAATTGGTGCTTCTGTGATGATGGCCTGTGTGTTTTCTTGCCTGTCTGTCTCAGGTGGGCATTCTCATTTGCAGTCTTCCAGAGCGTGCCCTTTTGTCCGTCCGTGTGAAGTGGAAACAGTCTGAAAGATCTGTGTTTAGAAGTCCACAGTTGTTGTATCCCAACACATGCAAACAAAGTCTCTCTCTCAACCTCAGCCTAATTCGAGAAGAGGTTGGCAGCTTCTCTGCTGTAGACACATGAGTGATTAAAGTCTATTGTTTTTTTCTCTCACTCTCTCTCTTCAAAGTAGGAGGGGTGAGCGATAAGCCCTGCCCCTGCACTGATTCCAAGATTGTGCAGAAAGAGGGAGAGAAAGAGAGGGAAAAAGTGTTGAGAGGAGGTTTAATCAAAATAGTGTTATTTTAGTACATTTCTACACTATTTGGTGTTGATTATTTTTAACTATAACCACAAAAAGATACATTTAATCATTTTTTTTATTTTTTTTACTAAAAAAAATGCTCATCCCAGAGCAGTTAGGGATTCTAAATGCTAGTTTACAACAAAGACAATAATTATAATGATAAGGATAGCTAAAAAGCTTTATCATCATTATAATTCTATGAAAATATAGGAAAGTTCACATTACAACTATAATGATAACAATACAATACCATTCATCAGCTGATGAACAATAAAAACATTAACAGCCAGTCAGAATCCACCTGACTTTAAAGAGCTTGAAGCAGCAGATGACAAAACAGCAGCAAACACAACAATATTGTGCTTTGGTGTGGACACTAATATAATTTTCGTAATAGTCCTTGGCCTTAAGGGGTAAAATTGGACTTGATGGAGTCATCTGCTGTCTTCTCAGTTAGGCAGTAGCTGTTAGTAAAACTTTCCTGTTAACCAATAATTCAGCAGTGTGGCCTTTGTTACCATGACCAAAGGCAAGGTTTCACCTGAAGTGTGTAATAACAAGCATGTGACAAAATATTTTAGACTGAGGTGGAAAAAAACTTATATTGATTTGGAACTGGATTTGGTCAAGTTTTGTCGCAGAGGACGACAGCGAAGGCTGAGGGTATTTTATGGGACAGGGCCAGTATTTATGGTGGTTATAGCTCTGTGTGGAATGACTGGTCAGCTATAAGTGAATTAGTAGCTAACCAATACACACTCATGTATGTACAGTACTTGGGACAGTTAATAAGACACCGAGTTTAAAAGCTGTAACTTCCGATTGTTGCAAAAATGCCTGCAGCAGATATGTGAATCAGTAACATAACAAAACTGCAAGATCCGGAGGATGTTAAACACTAAGTTTAGAACTTTTCACAGAATACAGACGTGTACACACGCAGTGAGCTGCGCTTTATGGAAAGTTCTGGGTAAAGTATAACTTCAAATCTGCGGAAAGCTTCCATGACATACTGTCATTACTGCAGACAAACATTTTGACTGCCTCAGGTTGCGTTTGAAAGACGTTGTGTTTAAAGTAATGCATTTACAATGGAAGACATTTCAGAGGGTTTAATGTGCCGCTTGGGTTTTTGGTATAGCACTCAAAATGACATTTTCAGTACATCATTGTGGGTTACACGAAATGTAAGGTTCTAGTAGAGGTCAGACTACTGCGCTAGGAAGATAAAATTCTGGCTAATACTGATAAAACACCTATTTATTTTTCGGTCGATCACAGTTAAAATTCTATACTGTTTCGTATAGATAAAATAAAAAATAACTTTAAAATGCTATTAAGTTAATTTTGTAATATAATAATGTACAGCATGAAAAATTGATATTTATTTTAAGATTGGTCAAATATTACATTTAACAGTGTTGTTGAATTATGTTTTTAAAGAGGAACTAACTAATTAAGTTAGACGACAGCAGAAGTTATCTAAATGTAAAAATAGGAGAAATTAGCATGTTACAAATAAAAAATATTTAATGATATTAAAAAATATCTAAAATTGTATTACACTATAGTCTCATGTCATCACGAATAATTCTTGTCTCTGTTCTTTTTTCTTTTACATTTATTCCAGTGCAATGCCTTCTTCTGCTTACATAAAGACGTCTGTTGTTAAAGCATGAGAGACGAGACCATAATGTTAAAAGAGGTAATACAAAGCTTGACTTCTATACAACCTTTAACATTTTGCAACCCAACCATGAGGAGCTCTGACTGTGGGCATTTGTGCTTCAAGCTTTATACGCTTTCTCTCACGCATGCTTACATTCAAAAGCAAAGATTAGAGAATAAATCAGCCAATTAAACCAGAATGCCATTGATTTTCTCTTTCATATCCTCAGGCTCCTCATCTATTGTTGAATATTTAAGAGGATTTTATTGTGAACCCCAGAATGAGGGACCTGAATCCCCTGCTTTCAACCTTGTGGATTCCTCTCTCTCCCCCCCTCTATTCCTCCTCCCTCCTTGTTTCCTTTCTCTGTTGTTCGTTCCAACTTCTGTCCCCATGGCAGAGCCCAACACCCATCTGAACTGTTTTGAAATGTCTCAGCTTCCCCTCACAGAGTCTCTCCGCTGGTACATTTTGATCTATACAGTTTGCTGACATAGCCTGATGTGGTCTGCTGAAGTTTACACAGCTGGCACATTTTTTTGGCTTTTACACTTACACTCAGACACACACTTAAACAAGTTATATTATATCACCAGAGTTATATGCCTTATTTCATTCCACAGTTTGGCAACACAAGAAACGTAAAGGCTACGTTAATAACTAACCATTATTCACACCTAAACTGAGGAACATAATGTTTACTGCTCATGAAAATTCTATGAACGCATATTCAGCAGTGTTTTTCAGTAGAACTGTTTTTATCAGCAAATAGTGCTGATGAGGGCATCCATGCGGGACATACTGGACATATAACACACTTGTAAATCACAGTATTTAGCACTCTGAGGGTAAAGTTCACTAGCACTAGTAAGGAATATATAACTTTAAGAAAATCCAAGTGTATGTCAAATACCCTAAAAGAAACTTCAAATGTGAAATAATATGGCTTAAAAAGTAGTTGTTGCTTCATCGAGAATCGAAATAATTCATTATACCTCCAAGACATGCTAAAAGAAACGTAGGCTAAAAGAAGGCTAAAAGAAGCCTACTCAGAAGCCTACTCAAACTTCCTTCTGTCCTCTACCACCATCAAGTGGACAATAGAGGAATTACATACACATTAAAAAAATTATTCACAAGTATTCACCATTGTATGACAAGACGTATTGACTTTTATTCATTCACCGGATATGAATTCTTGATATCAATAATTTAATTTTCACTAGTTAAAATGCTAATTCTTTATATCAATTGTATTTTCAAAAATGCTAATTATTGATATCAGTTGTACTTTCACGAGTAAAATGCTACTTCTTGATATCAATTGTATTTTCACTAGTGAAATGCCACCATAGGCTGTCATTCAAATTACATTTCTGATATCTATGGCAAGCCGTTTTGACTTTTATTCATTCGCAGGATTTGAATTCTTGATATCAACAATTGAATTTGAATGGCAGCCTATGGTGACATTTCACTAGTGAAAATACAATTGATATCAAGAATTAAGAGTTTTTACTAGTTGAAATTCAATTGTTGATATCAGGAATTAGCATTTTAACTAGTGAAAATTTAATTGTTGATATCAAGAATTAGCATTTTAACTAGTGAAAATGTAATTGTTGATATCAAGAATTAGCATTTTAACTAGTGAAAATGTAATTGTTGATATCAGGAATTAGCATTTTAACTAGTGAAAATGTAATTGTTGATATCAAGAATTAGCATTTTAACTAGTACAAATGTAATTGTTGGTATCAAGAATTCATATCCTGTGAATTAATAAAAGTCAAAACGGCTTGCCATACAATTGTGCCGATACCCCAGCAGAAAAGTGACCCCTTTTTAAGGTCATGGACAACGCCTTAAATGTATGCGTTAGTGTAAATGACAGTGGTGACAGGAAAAACCATGAGTATAAACTGAGGGCATTTTATAGTTTTGCCTGTATACAAGAGGCACTGTCACCCTACCCAAATAATAAAAGCAGATTCTGTGTATTTTACATGCTCTTCATCTGTGTTTTCACAATATCTCATCTTTATTCCACAGAGAGTTTGTCTGTCGGCTCATGGTGGTTACGTGTTGAGATCATGACCGAGTAGCTTGTTGAATAAAGGCTACTACTCGTTTAACCCTCCAACTTTCATTCATGAAATCATGGATGACTGTGAATAGCACCTTTCTACACCTTGCATCGGTAATTGAAAACATTTGTTACTTTAAGGTACTCTTAAGGTTTTCTGTTTACTGTATGACATGGCTTAAAGGAATAGTTCACCCAAAATTAAAATTCTGTCATCCTTTACTCACCCTCAAGTTGTTCCAAACCTATGAATTTCTTTGTTCTGCTGAACACAAAAGATGATATTTTGAAGAATGTCGATAACCAAACAGTTTATGGACCCCCTTTCCCTATTATGGAGGTCAATGTGGTGCATCAACTGTTTACTGTCAGGGAATAATACGGATTCAGTTGCAGGTAACAGAAGAGTTTATTTTGAGCTCAAAAACGGACACAGGCAGCAATAGCAGGAAATCAAATGTCTACTGGTCCGGTGAGCACCATTAAACAAGGACAGTTCCCAATGTCACCAATGACGCAACGTAGAAGTTCTACTGAGTTCTCAGATGAGCGCGATGAGGGGAAATTCCCTGATGATAGTGAAGAGTGCGCAGAGAGGGTCTGGGACGATGATTCCGAGCTTCCACAGAGCGGGGATCGCCTGGGCAGGTAGCAAAGGCACTGAAAAAACTGGAAAACACATGTTGTCCAATTTACTTAATCGTATTATTTTTGATCTACGCAACAAATTTGTGTTTCTCTTCTAAACATGATTTCATTGCTTTCGATTAATGTAATTCTCTAAAATGTGCAATCTACTAGATTAAATTATTTGGGGTGAATGTGAACCAATTAAGTACTCGAAAATGATTTTTGCTGAAACTGTAGTTCCCAGAATGCTTTGCTTGAGACTTGACGACTAGAGTAAAATTGTTGAAATTTAGTGTTATTTTATGTGTTTTTGGGCAAAATGAGAAAAAGGGGGAGACTTTTTATTGTTTATTAGTGTTTAATGTTTAATTTTGTTGGAAATATTCGAACCATTTAAATTACACTGGGTTACCATAGTGGAGAAGAGCGGAGCGATTGCTTAGGCTGTGGACTGACTCAGAACATGTCATTCAAAAGCATTTTCTCACTTAGCACATATATGATGTGCTAATGCTGGCATATATAATGAAAGCTGTTGAATACAGCGTTACAGATCAGTCAAGTGACATCAAAAATGTACAAAAATAAACATGTGTTTTGATTAAAGAGGTAGGGTCTTAAGCCCCCGTGTGCACCACTGTTGTTAGGGAGCCATATTAAAATCATTGTGAGACTACTCAATTCGGTTACTTAAAAATGACTCAATTCCTTTATGTTGAAATTATGTGAACAAATTATGTTTGTTTAACTTAATTGAATCATGTGGAACCGATGTACATGATTAAATCATGTAAATCCAACACACCATTTTTTTCAGTGAAGGAATTAAGGTCTGGCGGGCGAGAGGGAGAGAGGAAGTAGAACAAAAAAAGAAAACAAGAAAACAAACAGCACTAGGAGTCTGAAAAAGCATGACACGACAGGACAAGACAATAATGAAAGTACTAGACTAAAAGTTAATTTATTTCACTAATTCCATTCAAAAAGTGAAACTTGTATATTATATTCATTCATCACACACAGACTGATATATTTCAAATGTTTATTTCTTTTGATTATTATAACTGACAACTTAGGAAAATCCCAAATCTCAGAAAATTAGAATATTACTTGAGACCAATACAGAGAAAGGATTTTTAGAAATCTTGGCCAACTGAAAAGTATGAACATGAAAAGTACTTAGTTGGGGTTCCTTGTGCCTGAATTATTGCAGCAATGCAGCGTGGCATGGAGTCGATTAGTCTGTGGCACTGCTCAGGTGTTATGAGAGCCCAGGTTGCTCTGATAGTGGCCTTTAGCTCTTCTGCATTGTTGGGTCTGGCATATCGCATCTTCCTCTTCACAATACCCCATAGATTTTCTATGGGGTTAAGGTCAGACGAGTTTGCTGGCCAATTAAGAACAGGGATTCCATGGTCCTTAAACCAGGTACTGGTTGCTTTGGCACTGTGTGCAGGTGCCAAGTCCTGTTGGAAAATTAAATCTGCATCTCCATAAAGTTGGTCAGCAGCCGGAAGCATTAAGTGCTCTAAAACTTCCTGTTATACGGCTGCGTTGACCTTGGACCTCAGAAAACACAGTGGACCAACACCAGCAGATGACATGGCACCCCAAACCATCACCGACTGTGGAAACTTTACACTGGACCTCAAGCAACATGGATTGTGTGTCTCTCCTCTCTTCCTCCAGACTCTGGGACCCTGATTTCTAAAGGAAATGCAACATTTACTTTCATCAGAGAACATAACTTTGGACCACTCAGCAGCAGTCCAATCCTTTTTGTCTTTTAGGCGAGACGCTTCTGACGCTGTCAGTTGTTCAAGAGTGGCTTGACACAAGGAATGCGACAGCTGAAACCCATGTCTTGCATACGTCTGTGCGTAGTGGTTCTTGAAGCACTGACTCCAGCTGCAGTCCACTCTTTGTGAATCTCCCCCACATTTTTAAATGGGTTTTGTTTCACAATCCTCTCCAGGGTGTGGTTATCCCTATTGCTTGTACACTTTTTTCTATCACATCTTTTCCTTCCCTTCGCCTCTCTATTAATGTTCTTGGACACAGAGCTCTGTGAACAGCCAGCCTCTTTTGCAATGAACATTTGTGTCTTGCCCTCCTTGTGCAAGGTGTCAATGGACGTCTTTTGGACAACTGTCAAGTCAGTAGTCTTCTCCATGATTGTGTAGCCCAGAACTAGACTGAGAGACCGTTTAAAGGCCTTTGCAGGTGTTTTGAGTTAATTAGCTGATTAGAGCGTGGCACCAGGTGTCTTCAATATTAAACCTTTTCACAATATTCTAATTTTCTGAGATACTGAATTTGGGAGTTTCCTTAGTTGTCAGTCTTAATCACCAAAATTAAAAGAAATAAACATTTGAAATATAGCAGTCTGTGTGTAATGAATGAATATAACATACAAGTCACTTTTTGAATGAAATTAGTGAAATAAATCAACTTTTTGATGATATTCTAATTGTATGACCAGCACCTGTAGGTCACGAGCGAAAGCGTTGCACAACATACAACAACGGTCTGACAAAAGAGTGAGAAAGATCTGATATAGGGGAGAATAATGAGGGGAAATTAGCAACAGGTGTAACGGTGAACACAAAGGAGAATTAGAGTGGGAGGGGAAACACCACAAAGACAGCGGAACACCTGGCTAACTTGTCAATACAGACCATGTGCTCAAGAAAAACAAAGCACGCAAACACGGAGACACAAAGCCAAAACAAGATCAGACCAAAGTCATTACATTTAGTTCCACATATTCTTCAAAGTATCTTCTTTTGTGTTCAGCAGAAGAAACACCAGAAGAAGAAGTCCCCATTTTGCTCCGCCATGTTTCTACAATAACCCTTAAACGGACAAACTGCTCAGCGCTAGCTACTCTCTGCAGTGCTGTCTCAGATGAGGACATCTTTGTCCTGTACCGGCCACTGTCCCTTCTCTATGTGCTTCGAAAGGGAGGGATGACCAGTGGGTGAATACGTTTTAAAATTGGAGGATAAATGTTGATGTTAAATCCCTATTGTTTTAAATAGAATTGTTCTATAGCCTACTGTATTTAATGCAATTACATCATAAACAAATTAATTTACAGAAACATTTGGAACAATCCCTTACCTTACTTTTCAACGGAAAAGTAATGAATTACTGTACTTCTGCAGTACACCCAACACTGGTCAAGATCCTTGAGAACTTTTGGAAATTAAACTAGTTTTTCTTAAGCACTCATTGTACCTTGTAAACATTTCCTGTGCCTATGACTCTAAAATTACATAGCAACCTGTCAAGGATTGGAGTTCTTGTACATACAGTTTAAGATATATTTACTTATTTTAAAGAAACCACTTGGTCAATAGAAAGATAATGCAGGATTATGAAGAATATTAGTCGGTGGTTTCCTGTAGTGTGTGATGTTGTTTTTGTAGATGCGTAAAAAACATTTGAAACCAGTTGGGACAGTTTTCAAAGCATTTGTCTTCATTCCATTGATAAGTCAGCTGTGACTGTAAAATATGTGTGTAAAATATAAGTGTATGACTCTAACCAGCAGAAGGTTTGAGTAGCCTATTTAATATATTTTTCTCAGTTCAATAATAAAATATTTCAATGTTGGAGTGCAATTTAGTCAAGTATGTAGGCTACATCGTTGGTGACAATAGTAAAAGGTGACAAAAGGTGCATATTAGTATATTGGTACCAAAAGTGTACATATTAGCATGCATTATACCTTTTTAAAGGGTACTGTCCCAGTGACAGCTTTTATACTTTTTGTTCTGAGAGTGTATTAAAGGGTTAGTTCACCCAAAAATTCTGTCATCATTTACTCACTCTCATGTCGTTCCAAAATGTGAGACTTTCATTCATCTTCAGAACACAAATTAATATTTTTAATTAAATCAGAGAGATTGCTGCCCCTTCATTCACAGTCCACACAACTTTGACACTTTAAAAAGTTAATAATCCATATGAATTGAGCGGAGGAGACACGATCGCTTTATATGATGAACAGATTTAATTTAGGCTTTTATAAACTTTCATCAACTCTGATAAAATGGAAGCTCAAGCATGCCTGGCTGACACAAGAGAACCAATGAGGTTAATCTTGTGTGTAACGCAGTACATTTGAGCTTCTGCAAGGACCAATGAGCTTTGTTCTCACAGCGTCAAGCGAACACGTTTAAGTTTCTGTTTATAATCAGTGATCAATGTTTATATGGGAATAAAAGCCTAAATTAAATCTGTGGCAAGCAGGGTGGGGCTGAGAGCCGTGGGAACGGAACAAGGCCGGTGGCGCGAGTGCTAATGAGTCTCACGGAGGAGCTCCTGGAGAATAAAATGAGGAGCAACGGCAGTGCAAGACAAGAGAGGATTAGGACTTTATGTTGTTTTTATTATGTTTATATGTGGCAGTCGTTTGTCAGGGGCTGCCAGTTTACTTTCGTTTTGTATCGAGTCATCCGCGGAGGAGAGTCCAGTACCATCGCATGGCACCACAGGAACCGGGCTTAGCATTTTTATTTATTTTCCTCTCTCCCCTCTCTTTAAAGGGTTAGTTCACCCAAAAATGAAAATTATGTACTTAATGACTCACCCTCATGTCGTTCCACACCTGTAAGATCTCCGTTCATCTTTGGAACAGTTTAAGATATTTTAGATTTAGTGCGGAGTCGTGAACGCGGATTGACAACAGACTGGAAGAGAAGACAATGCTGAATAAAGTCGTAGTTTTTGTTATTTTTGGACCAAAATGTATTTTCGATGCTTCAATTAATTCTAACTAACCCACTGATGTCACATGGACTACTTTGATGATGTTTTTATAACCTTTCTGGTACCGTACATACATTTTCAATGGAGCGACAGAAAGCTCTCGGACTAAATCTAAAATATCTTAAACTGTGTTCCGAAGATGAACGGAGATTTTACGGGTGCGGAACGACATGAGGGTGAGTCATTAATGACATAATTTTCATTTTTGGGTGAACTAACCATTTCATTATCATCATGTGTATCTTACATGTGAATTTGCAAACATTTAAAACTAAGGCTGCATCTGAAAACTGGAAAATGCTGCCTACAGAGAACACATTTCAAGTTAGGAAGGCATCAAGGCATGTCTGAATCCAATGTTTACTTCAATTCCTGTCTCCTAAGAGACCTTTATCTGACTGATTTTTGAAAGCAGCATAGGTGTATCCTTTGCTGCCTTTGAATTCCCACAACCTATGCGTTGCATTCGGTGACAGTTGAGCTAGAAAAAGAAAAATGGCGTCTGAAAGTTTTTGACCAACATTTTCCACCTCTGGTGTCATTTCTAGCGAGAAATTACTACTGTAGTCATTAAATATTTTATTAATCTCACCAAAGCTTGCTTTATTTTGCTGTAGATCATTAAACTGTTACCTCAGAAGTCTGTCTGAAATCAGTTTCGTGAGGTACCTTGATGCAAGTCATTGCAAGTCATAAGGCAGTGAGGCAACAAGTCAGATGCCTAGGTTTTTGTTTAGATAAGTCTAAAGTATACCATGACAAAACCTTTATGCTGATTTAAAAAAAAAAAACATTAAATTTTTTTTTAAACATTTTCCTAAAAAAAATCTTACTGATGACAACCCAAAGTAATTCAAGAGATAAAACATCTCTGACAGTTGAACAATGTGCAGAACTTCGGAGATTCCCAACAAAATGAAAGTAAAAGTTGCTTGAACTCACGGGGTAAATTTAGCAGGAAAAACTTGGATGAAAGTTTATTACATACTTGCCACACCTCCTGTTAGATAAAAAGATGTGGGAAATTTGTACTACTAAGCTTCTACTGCTTGAATGTGAAAATAAAATTTCCCAAGGCCACACCTCCTGTTAGATAGTAAGATATAAAGCCAGGCAAAAGAAGAGGTGAGAAGCAGTCTAGTCGGTGCCACACATCACCATGAAGCCTTTGTGTATTTTACTGATGATCTTCGTCGTTGTCTGCAAGTCTAATGCATTTATCCGACCTAGTAATGGCCTCCGCGAATGTCGCATAAACTCAACTTTAACAGCACTAGAGGTGCTCCCAGGTGGAGGGTGGGATAACCTGCGCAACATAGACTTGGGACGGGTGATGAACTTGAGCTACTCCCAGTGCCAGACCACAGAGGATGGACTTTATCTCATCCCAGATGAAGTCTTTGTTATTCCAAAGAAAACAAGCGGAGTGGAAACTCACTCTGAGACCATCATGTCATGGCTGGAACAGAGAAGCTCCACATCAGGATCCATCAATGCAGACATTTCCTTCCCTCCTGTACTAAACGGAAAATTCTCTGAAGAAAATACGCGCATGAAAACACACCAAGTGAGAGGCAATTCCGTGACAACACGAGTTCAAGTAAGTAGGTAGCAGGGGTTTTCAAATTGCCAAAAATAGTTAGTGCGTAACAGTCTTATTTGTTCACCTTTATTGTTTTATTATGCAGGCAGCAATTTTTAACATTCGTAAGGGAGTTATAAAATGAACACAGAACGCTAAATTAGCCTATTTGCCAAGGAGCGCACTCATAGAGCGTAGGCTACGTAATATGCGTAAGCGAAGTTGACCTTCGCAAGCGCTACGCTCTCTTCCAGTTTAATTTCACGAAGTGAGTGAAAATCTGGACTGGTTATGTTCACTTCATAATCTGACGATGTGTCTGCTCAAAGATATGTTTTGTATTGACAAATTAATATGAACAAAAAATATAGCCTACATAATATGATAGAAACCATGAGAAGGGTGAATATTGACTGAGAGTTAATGTTCAGAAATTATTAATTATTATTATGTTTTGAACTATGCTGTATAGCTGTATTTAGCAATATGTTTATAGTCAAACTCAAAAATGCTTATATTTTCAATGATTAAAAAATGCCATTATTTTATTTTTAAAAGTTAACAATTGTATTTTGTTGACAAAATATTTTAGTTTGTCTTGTATATATTTTTTGATTATATCAGGTAACATTTTAAGCTGTTATTTGGTCATGTTACATTGTGCCCCACCTATGGGGCATGTTGTCACATTTCACTTCCAATATTTTGGGGTAAATCAAGAAAAAAGTATACACTGTATTAATGAAACAAAACCACATAATTGTACTAGACATGTGTGCAATTAATGTGGGAAACAATAAATACTCTGAACCCCAAGTGGATTTACACAAACTGAGAAAGTCAAAAAGCGTTAGGTTGTGCCCCGCTCTCCCCCTATTCACATAAAGAGCTTTTTAATTTATTGTTGTTTGCACTATAGGCTATATATATCAGGCAGCCTTTGAATCTACTTTAATATAAACTTAATTAACAAAGATAATGACTGCTTTCATTTCAATCATGAGAAAACAATAGGTATAAAACAATAGGTAGCCTATAGTTGTTTTCAGTAGAAAAAAAAAATAATTCTTAATTGACCTGGAAAAGGATTTAATTTAGATGTAATTGTTTTGTCTTTTCTTCTATATTTTCTCAGGTACGCAACCATCTCTACACTGTTAATGCATATCCTGACTTTACTCTGGACTCCCGCTTTGCTGAGCAGATAGTGGAAATCGCAGACGCTGTCGAGAACAATCAGACGCGTCAAGCAAATTATCTGTCGGAGAAACTCGTACTTGATTATGGTACCCATGTCATCACAAGCATCGACGCCGGTGCCACTTTGGTCCAAGAGGACTATATAAAAAGGTCTTATGTCTCTAACAGTGAGTTAGACAAGTCTTCTGTCTCTGCATCAGCAGGCTTGAACTTTTTTAACAAGGTTAACTTTAACTTCGGTAGCAAGGAAACCCAGGAAACCTCTGGCACCCTCAGTTACCAGCAAAACATTACATATTCTCTAGTTCAGAGCCACGGCGGGGCTTTATTCTACCAAGGCATCACTCTGCAGAAGTGGCAAGAGAGCACTCAAAATAACCTTGTGGCTATTGACCGTTCTGGTATGCCACTGCACTATTTCCTCAATCCATCCACATTTCCTGATCTTCCAGTTCCAACTTTACACAAACTGGCCTTGTCAGTCCAAAAGGCTGCAGAGCGTTACTACAACATCAACACCATTCCAGGATGTGTAGATCAAAATTCCCCAAACTTTAACTTTCAGGCCAATGTAAATGACAAATCCTGTGAAGGTCCAGTCACCAATTTGACCTTTGGTGGAGTTTACCAAAAATGCAGTCCAATGTTGGCAGATGGTAATGTCATCTGCGATGAGCTTGAGCAAAAAAATCCAAATACTGGCGACTATTCTTGCCGCCAACCGTATGCTTCCTATTTGTTACACTCAGAGACAGTAGAGCAGAGTTATAATAAATACGAGTGCCATAAGAAATGTCATTCATGCTGGCTAGTTTTGACATGCTGTGACAATGTATGTGGAAATGCTTACTACGTCCGTAGTGCAAAAATTGACACTTACTGGTGTTCCACAAATCAGATAGTCCCTCAATACTCTGGATACCTCTTTGGAGGTCTATTCGGACCATCTTTACAAAACCCATTGACCAAATCTCATGACTGTCCTCCAAATTACTTTGCACAAGTATTTTTGACTAATGGCATGATGATTTGTTTGAGCAATGACTATGAGGCGGGAACAATATCTTCTGTGCCATTTGGGGGTTTCTTTAGCTGCCAATCTGGCAACCCTCTTGCAAGGGGCGAATACCGTTGTCCACCTCAGTACAGCCAACACCTTGCTGCCATTAGTGATGGCTGTCAGGTATTGTACTGTGTCCAATCAGGCGAGTTTACTGGTGGCCAGTTAAAACCCATTCGCCTCCCACCATTCACAAAACCACCTTTGGTCAACATGATGGCGACAAACACTGTAGCTGTGATGACAGAAGGTGATCGGGCCTGGCTGAGGGTTGGAGAAACCAAAAAATGGAGACAAGCAAAGCTCGGTGAAGTCAATCAAATGGCCAGAATGTTCGATGCGTCATCTACCCGGATGTCAGGAGGTGAAAAGGCTGGTGTGGCCTGTGGCGTAATGACTTTGATCGCTGTTGTGGTGGCAGGAATTGTCCTCTTAATGAAACGGAGAAGGAGGTTTTCTCACTTCAGGTCAAGCAGGGGGTATGAAGAGATCCACAATGATGGTCAAAGTGTTGTAGAAATTCAGAGAGAGCAGAATACAAATGAAAACCCCACTCAAGCTCTGTTAGCTTAGTTGTGCTGGACTACAGATTTGTTAGGCTAATTATTCTAAGAGTAATCTTGATCAGCGTTGTAATCAAATGATTGGCATTTTGGTGATGGGGAATATATTGTTGTGGTGGTATTTACAACAGACCTACAGCTTGTGTGAATCATGATCAGTATTTTGTATTTTTATACATTATTCTGGTCCATTGTTTTAATGAGAATATATGTGTAATTATGTGTTCAGCATTCTGTGCATTAGCTACCATGCTTGTGTTGTTTTAATTTTTTAAAACTGGGAATGAGAATGTAAGTCAGTTCAAGTCACATTGCGTTTTTGTATTTAGCCTGCATTTTGTTATTGTTCTTTTTTATACTTTAATTAAAAAAAATTAAAATAAAAACGTTAAAGTGGAATTGACTGGTGTGTTTTGTAAGTTGTTCTGTTAAAGGTCCCATGGCATGACATTTTCATTTTATGAGGTTTTTAAACATTAATATGAGTTCCCCTAGCCTGAATATTGTCCCCAAGTGGCTAGAAATGTTGATCGGTGTAAACCGAGTTCTGGCTGTCTTTCTCTGCCTTTGAGAAAATGACAGGCCAGACTAGCCAATCCTGAAGTCTCCTGTTATGAAGTCAAAGCAGGAAAGGTTACCTCCCTTTCCTCCGCCCAGAGAATTTGGCACGCCCAAGCGAGCGCTATATTTGTTTGTACTCGAGAGATCATGGCTTTTAAACGAGCGAGGCATGCCAGTTGCTCAGTGTTTCGATGTACAAATGAAAACAGAAGCCTTTTTATAGTTCCTTCTGATCTGTGATCAGTGATTTCTTATGTGTAGCTAATTATTTATTATTTGTGCACACGCAGCGGCTTCTCTCTCTCCCGACAGAACGGTGTTTTCTATCTTGTGAGTCAGTGTTTTTGTACATCCTCGTCGCGTCTATCTGTTCTAAAATGTGCATACAGTCGTGAGTTTCTGCTCAACATCAGCAGAGTCACATCTTTAGAGATAAACCTCACACACGCCGAGGCTCGGGCTACACTGGCCGGTCGGCCTCAACTTTTTTCAAAAATCAAGTACTTCCTTCATGCCTCTCATTGTAAAAACATTAGTCACAGCAGCTTGTTTGTGAGGGACATGTTTGGTTATGTGTGGGTTATGTAAGAAAATACATCGCCTAAGATGTAACATGCACATAATAAGCAAGTTAGAACAAGAAAGAGAGATACACAAAACCGTATACACGCGTAGGCTAATTCACAGTAAGAGCATGATCCAGCATGTTTTATTTGTTTAAAATGCATTGTCATCCTTAATGCAGATGTAAATGTCTCTAGAGGACAGATAACATTCCACATTCCAGGTAGAGAGGACACCGACATGAAAGAGATGTTTTGGGTCACCATTACCCACCATCCCTTTGAACGACACCTCACAGACAAACTGCAATACCACTATACTCCAGCAGATGGCAGGGTATCCTAATATTACCGCACGAAAGAACAACCAAGCTGCCTGGCTGCATTTTGCCCTGATTTTGCCACAGATTGCGTTGAAACGAGCGTTTATTTAAATGCACACCATAATGTACAGCACCGAAATAATATAGAAAGATATCTACTGTAGCCTACTATGTTTGTGTCATGCTATGATTCCCATACTGATTTAAAACAAGTGCTTCCCGGAGGTTCCCGCTCTTTTTATTCTGGCACAATAATGTCAACTGAACTAAATGTACCTGTTAAATTTATGAATGATTTAATCTACCAGTACCAACCCAACACTAACATGGCACAGACTTAAGACATTTTAGCACAGGCAAAAATGTGAGCTGCTTTGTATAAATATCACTTATTTACTCACTGGTCATAAAATTGGCAGCACATTCTGAAATGGCAAGCTTGTTTATGGTCAATGTTTTTAGAATGTGCCATGTTTTTGGTTGCCAAATGCTGTAGCAGCCCATTTTAACAATAACCCAGCAAGTACACAACCCTTGCTTCGACACAGAATGGAAGTTTCAAACGCGTCTATCCGAGTTTAGCACTGAAACAGCTAGAGGCTGTTGGAAGTAGGCCTACATGTTATTCAAGATGACAGTTAACTACCCAAGCACAAAAATGTTGCTGATATACCAAAATGAGTCTGAGGTGTAGGCTACTTTGTTAGCTTTAACAGACATCGTTAGACACATTATATTAACGATCGGTCAGTTTTATTGAATTAGCCCACCACCAGCACCATGACATCTTCAGTTCATCAAAGAATGTAATGAAATAGACAGTAAGAGAACAGGAGCCAGCCTGCTGAGTGGAAAAATACAAGTGTGTTTGGAAAAATGAGAGCTATTTCAAAATTAGGATACATGACATAATGCCCAGTAAATCATGGAATATGTATCCCCTTGAGCCTCCAGGAATATTCTGGAAGGAATTAGTGACAATATGATGTTAACAATAACACAAAAGCACCGCTTGTCTCACACACACTTTAAACTAGATTTTGTACAGCTTTCTCATTCAGTAAAAAATTCCCATACTTAAGGACCAGTGAATGATGCATTACATGAAGTCACATGTTCTGGTTATATGGCAATTTAACGTGTTCTAAACAGGGTTTTAAATCCAGTACAACTGAAAAACATGTGAAAACGGCATATTTGAACAACTGACAAACAAACAAAAGTATGTAACCATTGCTCTTAATTTTTGGCTCTAAAATATAGGCCTACTTGACACATGAATGACATTTAAAAGTGATTTGGGGATGCTATTAAAATACATCGACTAATTTCCTTCCTGATAATATACAGTAGAAATGTGGACAGGCTGTAGGATTCTTTAATCCAACAATCCATATCTGTTTTTATATTACAATATAAAAAGAAAACTTTAAAATAAAGATTCATCTGTCTTGTTCATTCACTAGCAAAACCAAATCTAACTCCCATATGTCTGTGTTTCTCCATCCAGTCCTTCCGCAGTGTCCTCATCCTTCAAACACTTTGAAGTGTCCATCGGGGACCGTTTGGTCCCTCAATGTCTCTGGAAGGCATGATGAAATAAATAAAGTGGAAATAAAAAGAGCTTGTGTGTCTTTGTGCAAAATCAGCCAGCCAGCCAATGTTGTTCGAGCATCCCAGCCAGCTGTCATGCTATTTGCTGATGTGTCGCCAAGGAGGAGGGGACTGCTGGACATGGAGAAGTGAGCTGTCTGTGAGTCACTGTGTTTTATCATTCAGTTGTGTAGTTCGAGGACACAGAGAACTCAGAGTTCGTCTCGTGAGGCTCGGGACGCAGGCGGTGGTGTGTCCCCGGTGACGCTGTTCTGAGCGACTGAGTGAATTTGTGCCTGCTGGGCAGTTTTTTGAGCATACTGTCTGTCCCAGTCTGTGCTGACAGCCTCATCATCCCAAATAGTAGACGTCTCAGTGTCGCTGAAGTAACCCGGCTCGCCTGTATAGTGTGTTGGGTACAACAGCAACGGCTCAACAGAGAAAGCACGCAGATCCCTGGGATCAAAGTGAGACATGTATGCCGCACTGAGAGAGAGAAAGAGAGCGTGGATGAGGGGGGGAAGAAAAGCAAGGGCGTGAGAAAAATTACAAACAGGAAGGACATTTTTTAGTGGATAAATTATTTATATATTTTTTGATGCAATATATATATATATATATATATATATATATATATATATATATATATAGGCTACATAAAACTGCCATCAATATACACACACACACAAATATATACTATTGTTTAACATAAAAAATGTCATTTGATGGCAAAGCTGAATTTTCAGCATCATTACTCCAATAAGTGTCACATGATCCTTCATAAATCATTCTAATATGCTGATCTCATGCTCAAGAAACATTTCTTATTGTTATCAATGTTGACGACAGTTGTGCTGTATAATATTGTTGTGGAAACTGTGATACATTTTAAACAAAAGTTCAAAAACCACAAGTATTAATTTCTTTTAAAAAAATCGTATTGACCCCAAACCTTTAAACAGTAATGTTAAAATGAATATTTACATAATGTTCATATTTTACATTATATTTAAAAATGATTCAGTGATTATATGACGGGTATAGCAAGCTAATCTGCTAAACACTAAATTATTCACTCACTTTACGCTAATACAGCAGTAAATTCACACACCTGGGGTACACAATGAGTCTTTCTCTCTCTCTCTCTCTCTCTCTCTCTCTCTCTCTCTCTCTCTCTCTCTCTCTCTCTCTCTCTCTCTCTCTCTCTCTCTCTCTCTCTCTCTCTCTCACACACACACACACACACATACCAAAACACACAGAAAGTGGAGTATATTTATACAGTAATCCATCTGTCCTATACCAATGGCCCTTCCCCCAAACTCAGCGATCAATGGGAATTTTGTCCCTCTAATGCCAGCAACAGGAAGAACTGGCCCTTCCCAAAATTCCTTAAAGAAAGAGCAGGGAGAGAGACAGGGGAACCCAGAGAATGCAAGACAACAGGGGAGAAGGACCGCAGGGTACTGAAGGAGAGAAAGAGAAGGGCCAGTAAAGGCGACACATATTGGGGCACAGCCAGTGCTGAGCAGCTCTCCCAATAGAGGAAATGAGGTAGAAAGGCAGTCATTGTGTGACCCAGCAGGGACACCGTACTTATTTTCTCACTCTGAACAATCTAGCACTTTGTCTGTGCCACTCAGCAATACAACCTCAGTCTAAAGCTGCAATCTAGAGCTGTACGACTCTGGATAAATTGAGAATCAGAATAACATGTAATTTGAATATTTAAAAAAAAAATAGTTTGAATGAATGATTCAGTGACTCACTCATAAATGCTTCACTTGTTTCATTACTGGATGAATTAGCGTTTTTGAATGAATCTCTTGAATGAATGATTCAATGGCAAACAAACAAAATTAACAGTCACTTGTCACCACCTACTGGTGTAACAATGTAATTGATACAATCTTTATTTGAAGCATCAAGTTACTTTCAAAAGGTGATTTACTCTATTTTGATCACTAATGTAGACATCAGTGTTTATATCTGAACTATAATTTTTTTTTATCTCAGTACTTCTGTGATAATTTTAATTACTGTGAGACAGAAATAGTGATTCTTGTGTGGTTGAAAAGACTGTTTTTGAAGCTGTTTTATAACTACACATGACAACTGCTCTCTCTGGGTCAGCTGTGATCATACTTGTCAAAGGTTAAATAGACATCGTTGTCATTTAGGAATAAGCATCCATCCATCCATCCATCGCACTTACTTAGGGTGTTTGTTGAACATGACTGGTAGGAACTCATCTACAGGGAGCATCTTGCCAAGCGGCTGAGCAGCGAGGAGTTTCTTGGCCCCCTGCTGTGAAAGAGCATAACCTAAAGTCCAGTATGAGTAATCGGCCTTCACCAGGTTATTCACACCCTCTACAGACACCTCCGGCTGAGCTACTTGCATCCGCTTACGGCCCACATATCTATGGAGAAAGGCAAAGAAAGAGAGATGTAGAAAGATGTTTTTGTGAGCGGTGGAAAGGTGTCATCATGTGTTTGTTATCAGCTGTCGTTGTTCTTACATGAGATCCCAGTTCAGCTGAGCTTTTTCAACATCCTCCATGATGGTCTGTAACCTCCTCTTAAACCGAGGCTCAAACCTCACGTCATCTTCCAACACCAGCGCATGTTGCAGACCCCTCTCCACCACCTATTACATACAGACATGGTGCACCTGTAAACTACTGGGACTAAACAGAAAATCGTTTGAAAAGATTGTTTCAGCAAATAGTAACATTTACTGGAGTGCTGCTCGTCCAGCTTAAAGTAACTGTACACTTATACTATACTATTTATAAATTTGGTTAAACACTACTAACAGCAAAAAGCTTAAAAGAGGTCATTATAGTCCGAACAAAGACACAGGGACTCCAGTGTCCCCTGTGTTTGCATACACAGCCAACAAGCTCTTCTTTGTTTTATAGTCGAAGCACAAATTTCATGTTTTGTAGTGATAATTATTAGATGTGTTAAATAAACCTATAAAGAAAAAAAAATGTTATATTTATACAAAACATAGTCTTGAAAGAATGTCAAACTCAACCATTCAACTCATTTACATAAGTTATTAGAATAAAAAAAATATATAAACCAATATTAATCTTTAATTTATGGGAAGTATAAGTTTCCCGTTTACTTTTCATGTATTTAATTTTGATATTTATTTGATGTTACGTTAAAAAAACGAGAAAAAAAAGTACACAAAGCAGAGTTTTTCTATTTAGACGTGTTCCAAATTGAGCCAAAATCGCAAACCATATATAAAATTAAAAGGAAATAAAGTCACTCTTATGATATTTAGTTTGACATCCTGAGGTTGACGATCAGCATTTGCTTAACCTTCCACTAAATGTTTATTGAACAAGAAAAGAAATGCCTTCGGGCCCTGTTCCATATTGAAAGTGCCACATATTTGTTTTTAAGTGAGTGCGTCTGTACCTGTTTCCAGGTGAAGTGGTGGCTGAGAAAGCAGCCAATCTCTCCACGCGTCAGCACCCTACCAGAGTACGGATCTTTATAATCTGGCATCATCTCTATACCTAGAGCCTGAAGCTGAGATGAATTCAGTGACCTGAGGGAGAGTACAAAAAGTAAGAGCAACAAAATGTGAAGCGCTTTCACTTGAATGGTTCTGCCACAATTCGAAATACCCAAACACCATAAATGTGATGCCACAGAACGACCCCTCGATGACTTACTTCCCATCTACAGCAGCAACCAGCGTAGCCTCAATACCTAGCACAGCCAATGTGTTCAACATCCGTTCCCTCCGGTCCAACCTCCGCTTCAGATTAATCAGAAAGATCTGAGGGGGAAAGAGAGAACGAGAGAGTCTGAGGAATGAAGCAGGACAAAATAAGAAAATGCCACTTCAAAGAAGCTTAAATTAGCTGAAGTTTCTCTGCAGGATAACTATCATGAGTGTCCAGTCAAGCAAGACATTCCAGAGATTCTGCTCTCTCACCTCGTCAAAGCCCATCTTGTCCTGGGATTTGGGCGGAGTGAAGAGGAACTCGGAGGGTTTTAAGTTATGATCGACTGTAATAAAAGGCATTTAGCACAGGTTAAATGCACATCGGACAATTATACTTTGGAACATAACAAAATGTAAATAAATCTCCAACTAATGGAGGTTGAAAATGTAGTGTTAAAGTGCTGGAAAAAGGGTGGTTTATTAGGGGTGTTGGCTGTGGGTGTGCTTCATTATGCTTCATTATACTTTTGTTTTTGCCCCCATTTTTCATGAGCTGAACTCAAAGATCTAAGACTTTTTCTATGTACACAAAAGGCCTATATCTCTCAAATATTGTTCACAAATGGGTCTAAAGCTGTGTTAGTGAGCACTTCTCCTTTGCCGAGATAATCCATCCTCCTCACAGGTGTGGCATATCAAGATGCTGATTAGACAGCATGATTATTGCACAAGTGTGCCTTAGGCTGGCCACAATAAAAGGGATATTGGCAGGAACTGGAACACGCTGTCGTATACGCCGATCCAGAGTATCCCAAAAATGCTCAATGGGTGACATGACCGGTGAGTATGCTGGCCATGCAAGAACTGGGATGTTTTCAGCTTCCAGGAATTGTGTACAGATCCTTGCAACATGGGGCCGTGCATTATCATGCTGCAACATGAGGTGATGGTCGTGGATGAATAGCACAACAATGGGCCTCAGGATCTCGTCACGGTATCCCTGTGCATTCAAAATGCCATCAATAAAATGCACTTGTGTTCGTTGTTCATAGCATTCGTTTGCCTATAGAGATGGTGGTCCAGTGGTTTAAACCATGGAACTGACATGCAGAAGGTTGCTGGTTCGATCACAGCGGTCACCACCAGTGTGTCCTTGAGCAAGGCACTTTACTCCATGTTGCTCCAGGAGGATTGTCCCTGTAATAAGGGCACTGTAAGTTGCTTTGGATAAAAGCGTCTGCCAAATGCATAAATGTAAATGTAAATGTTCCCATACCATAACCCCACCGCCACCATGGGCAACTCAATACACAACGCTGACATCAGCAAACCGCTAACCCACACAACGCCATACACACTGTCTGCCATCTGCCCTGTACAGTGAAAACCGGGATTCATCTGTGAAGAGAACACCTCTCCAAAGTGCCAGACACCATCGAATGTGAGCATTTGTCCACTAGTCGGTTACGACAAACTGCAGTCAGGTGACGACGAGCATGCAGATGAGCTTCCCTGAGACGGTTTCTGACAGTTTGTGCAGAAATTCTTTGGTTATGCAAACCGATTGTTGCAACAGACGATCTTGGAAGTGAAGATGCTGGATGTGGAGGTCCTGGGCTGGTGTGGTTACACGTGGTCTGCGGTTGTGATGCCGGTTGAATGTACTGCCAAATTCTCTGAAATGCCTTTGGAGACGACTTATGGTAGAGAAATGAACATTCAATTAATGGGCAACAGCTCTGGTGGCAATTCCTGCAGTCAGCTTGCCAATTGCACGCTCCCTCAAAACTTGCGACATCTGTTGCATTGTGCTGTGTGATAAAACTGCACATTTTAGAGTGGCCTTTTATTGTGGCCAGCCTAAGGCACACTTGTGCAATAATCATGCTGTCCAATCAGCATCTTGATATGCCATACCTGTGAGGTGGATGGATTATCTCGGCAAAGGAGAAGTGCTCACTAACACAGATTTAGACAGATTTGTGAACAAAATATGAGAGAAATAGGCCTTTTGTGTACATAGAAAAAGTTCAGCTCATGAAAAATGGGGGCAAAAATAAAAGTGTTGTATTTATAATTTTGTTCAGTGTAGTTATTTACACTACTGTTCAAAATTTTGTGGTCAGTAAGTTTTTTTTTAAAGGAAATTAAGACTTATTCAGCAAGGATGCATTAACCCTCTGGTGCTCTTCGGTCATTTCTGACCAGAACATTTTCTGTTTTGAAATGTTAAAAATCACAGCTTCATCGGAATGATATGAAACTTGGTGACTTTTCTTACATTAGGTATGTAAACACACAAAAAAATTGGTCGTAAAAAAAAAAGGAGCATTCATTGTCTTCGGTCAAAAATGACCCCCATAGGAAATGAATGGGAAATCAGCAAAAACACAAATATTCACAGAATATTTGCGTGTACAATCTACAAATCGGCCACAATGCTGAAAAAAAGTACACAGCAGTAAAGGGGTGACACTCTAAAACATAAAGAGTGTGATATTGACACATCCACTGCACTCTATGAACCATATTTGGAATTTTTAAAAATCACAGCTTCATCAGAATATGAAATTTGGGGACTTTTCTAGCATTAGGTATGTAAACAGACAAAAATTGAGGTGAAAAAACGAACCCTAAGTTTTTCACACAAATCTTAAGCAGCATAAACGTTCTAACCACTGATAATAAGAAAAGTTTCTTGAGAATCTGATCAGCTTATTAGAATGATTTATGAAGGAATGTGGCACTGAAGACTGGAGTAATGAGGTGGAAAATTCAGCGTCAGTGTTGCCGCTCCCACCACGCGTTGCGCGTAGGGCACCAAGTGCCAAGGGGGCACCACAAGAAAATGCTCTCTCCACCCTCTCTAATATTGTATATAACATTGTATATTCTATTGTGTATTATGTGTTAGTCTGTGAGTGAAAATACTAACTCATGGCCTCAGTGATGGTGTGTGTGAAACTCTCCTTCTCATCTTCTACACTCTGCTGGGCCTTCAGAGGAACAGGCAGAAAACCGTAATGTTCTCTGTTACACACGTACATCTGTACACCTACAGAGAAAAACAACAGCATAATACATACACCTCATGAAAATGATCTGCAATAAAACACTGTATAGCCCACCCAATACAACTGGAAACATGAGTGTTACATCATTAATATGTGTTTGTGTGGTTCATGGGTGTGTTTGGAATCCTGATTTGTCAGCGTTGTATTAGCTGCGTATTCTCTGGATTTACTGTAACTCCACTGCATGCTCGCCGTCTCACACATTATTTCCTCAATGGAATATCCACAAACACCCAAAGAGGCCATAAAAATGCCCAGCTGGAGCCGGTTATATTAACCACAAGATTATCCAACATTAAAGCTACACTAACACAAACCCTCCTCAGCAACATATACTGGAGCTGGACAGTGGGAGGTGCTGTGAATTATGTGTTATATTCTGATCCGTGTCTGTTCTGGGTCCCAAAACAGAGGAACGCCACTTTAACTGCCTTCATCTGTTTGCCCTGAAAACATTCTGTGCTTAAAAACACTCATTTCAAAAACAACTCATGCACTTAAATAATAAAATGGTAACACGTGCAATTAGGGATGAAACGGTATGGAAATTTCACATCACGATTATAGTGACCCAAATTATCACGGTTATCAATATTATCACGGTTTTGATCAAATGAGATGAAAGTGTTCAAAAAGAACAGATGCACACACTTAAAACATTTCAACAAGTTTTATATTTGAAAATCAACAAACAACAAATAAATCAAGCAGCTCTATGCACTTTTTTAAGCTAGATTCTATTCTGTGGGATTTCCTTCCTTATAATGGCCATCGAGAAAAGCAACGCATAACGCATAAATAATAATAATTTGGTGTAAATATACTCCTTAAAGCTACACTGTGTGATATTTTCCCCCATCTAGGGATGAAAAGGTATATGACCATCCAGTGAATATTAGTTTCTGTTCCTCTCAATTCCGATTTCGTTTGAACCCCTACGGTGGCCGATTTAGTCCAAGATTAACATGGCTTCCAGTTCGACCTCGTCCACATTCGACACGGTGCCATTGAGTGTTAAAACGCGAAAGGCGAAGCTTGTATTTACGGGTATGTCCCTCTTTGGCTAATGTACTTTCAAGATGGAGGGGCAACATGGCGACGGGCATTTGAACCCCTCACCCATATGTATTTTCAATGGCATATTATAAACTTACGAGAATACTTTATTACTTGAAAGAAGTAAATATACATTAATGAGCACATATATTTTTGAAAGAACTAAGTGTTTTTAGCTAAGAATAAACTAAACAAGTGTCACAATCACAAGTGAGAGTGCCCCTGATTACCACCTGAGGGCACTCCACCCCGGACTGTCACTCCATCACAAACTACATTACCCATAATCCTGTGCCCGGACTCATCATCATTCATTGTTTGCACCTGTGTCTCATCACCTCATTACCCCATTACCCCAGCCTATATAAACCATGTTCACTCTATTATCATTGCTAAGTCTTGTTTGTCGTAAACTGCATTTCTGAGCGTTTCCCTGGTTTCATGTCTCTGGTTTTGGATTTCTTGCCTGTTCCGTGGATTACCCGTTTGCCTGTCTCTCCTGCCTTGTTTGCCTGTTTGGACTGCTTTCCTGTGTATGACCTATTGCCTGTTTTTGACTACGATTGTGGATTACCCCTTACAAATAAAGCTGCATTTGGATTCTCAACCTCTGTCTCGGAGCAGTACGTTACAACAAGTTACACAGTGTAGCTTTAATATTGTCTCTGATGAGAATATTGAATGATAATATATTTACAGTGTTCTATCAGCTATGACACATTTAAATCTAGCATATTTTGTGTAAGGCCCAAACATCCTAGTGAAGTAATGCATATCCATATTTTCAAATGATTTGACAGTTTATTTATTAAATATCAAAAATTCAAAAGGTGTGCATCATACCTGACACCTAGATTAACACTTTACAGTCAGTTTGATGACTAAGTCATTCTCTTCAAATGCTATTGAAGTTAGAAACGTGTATACCAATGTATGTATACAATGTACCAATGTAACTTTAGAGACGGTCCCTAAATTCATGAATCTCGAACGTCAAGCCAACTTTATGCCAGTCATATCAGATGCGCTGTGGTTCTGCTGTGCTGAAATAGAACAAAAACAGTCAATCACTGTATGATGAATGCGTACATCGCACGTTCATCTCCGCTTTGAGTGCAGATTTCAGTGAGAGCGCGCTCCGAACAAAACTCCGGCTAATCTGAACGCCTCTGATTATTAGACATCGCATTCATTAACTCAATAGAAACACGTGTGATTTGTTATAATGCGCAACGCGATTATAACAGGTGGCTTTTGAGAAGACTATAATAAGTTCAACCGCCAAAGTGCTATAATATGAGTGACTATGTAACACACCACAGTTTCCCTCAGAACTTTTGTAAAAGCCAAAATATTTCCACACCTCAGATTTGGTCCTTTTAGAAATCTGAAAATCTCCCGGCGCTGTCACTGCCTTCTGCCATTTATTCTCATTCAAAAAACAGCGTTGCACGCTGCCTGCGTCAGACGGATGCTGGTTGGACAGGATTTACCGCGAGTTTTCAAAATCGTGATAATCACACGCGGTTTTAATGATAATTAATCTTTAAACGATATTACTAACCGCCGGTACATTTTATCGTGGTTTATCGTGAAACCGATAATCGTTTCATCCCTACGTGCAATAATGTTCACATTGGTTAATGCATTAGGTTATTATGAACTAACAATGAAAAATACTTAAGCAGCATTTATTAGTCTAGCTTAATGTTAATTTCTACATACACTAACACATTTTTAACATTCCCCCCCGGGTTTCATGGGTTGTAGAATGCCCATGAAACCTGGGGTTGTAGAATGCACAATAGAATGCCAGAGAAAAATTTATGTTTGAGCCGTTTTAACTGAAAGTAACTTGCACTGAGATATCTTAAAATATGTCAGTGCCATTGTTTTGTCTCAAGATGCACACCAAAAATGTTTTTTCTTTATTCTTCTAAGGCACATTTATAAAAGCTACTTATACTACGGGACTGTTGATTGCTTGAATCTGATTGGTTGACGAACGTTCTAAGGTGTGCAATTATTTTCTGGGAAACGCACAGCAAAAGTAGTTCAAGGCAAGTCTTGACGGCATTACAGTTCCATATCACTCCACCAAATTATTTCAGTTATTTCAAATCGCGTTGTGACCGCATTACCACCTCGGGTGTGCATTATTTTTCGAATAATTAAACGGCCCGTTGTCAATTATTTCTTACTTAAATGCCCTAATTGAACTAAAGCTTAATCCTGGCTTAATCTAAACCCTGTATGTGAAACCGGGCCTTTATGTTGCATAAATAAATATTAATACATAACTATACTAAAATTTTATTAATTGTAAAATATATATAAAAATTTTTTGATAGGTGTTTTAAAAGTGCTAAACGATTACATGTAATGTCAAATATAAAATGTTTGATGTTTGGTCATAATGCAGTAAAATATTATAAATAATGAAGCAACCCAGCGGAGATCTCTCACCAGCTTGTCGCGCAGAGAATGCAAAGACCATGATGTCATCAAACGCCCAGCTGTAGTCAGGGTGAGGTGGGTAGAAGGCCATGTCAAGCGTGGCGCTACGTCTCAGATCCAGCAGGAAGGTGGAGTGCACCATGGGAACTGAGAAACAGCCCAAACGCTTCCATTCACGGATAGGCTGGTAGTCTGGGGTGCGCTTGTAATAACCCTGAGACGATGGCAGAGAAACCAGGCTATTGAAATACTGCTCATAATTAGATTTAATTGTGAATGTTAGAATATACAAATTAGTTTGAATGCATTTTGTGAATTACTGAAGAATAGAAATAAATCTTGCCTAAGGGAGTGTTCACCCACAAGCGAAATTTCTGTCACCATTTATTCACCCTCATGTCGTTCCAAACATGTATGTCTTTCTTTCTTCAGCAAAATCACAAAAGATGGCATTTTGAAGAAAAAAGGAGTTTTGGTGACCACTGGCAATAATCGTATGGACAAAATAAATCTAAATTTCTCAAAATATTATGTTCCTCAGAAGGAAGAAAGTCATACAGGATTGGAACAAAACTAGGATGAATAAATGATGCCAGAATTTGTATTTTTGGGTGAAATATCCCTTTAAAATACTACTCTTTTAGTCAGTTTTCTGAGCCGACAGAGCTGTACCTGAGGTGTGATGCCACACCAGAAGTTTGAGTAGAGGGATCGGGAATCCAGCATAGGCGCCACCAGTGTGAAATTCTCTGCCATCATGAGATCCAGCACCCGTGGGTTTGTCAGGAGGTTATCACTGTCAACAAACTGAGAGAGAGAGAGAGAGAGAGAGAGAGAGAGAGAGAGAGAGAGAGAGAGAGAGAGAGAGAGAGAGAGAGAGAGAGAGAGAGAGAGAGAGAGAGAGAGAGAGATGTCGTTTTTTTTGCATCATTTGTGGAACATAAGTGGAATATGATGAATATAGCCAATTATTACAAGAATGGCAGCATCTTACCAGTATATAATCAGCCCAGCGTTCTCGTGCTGCCTTCAGTGCCGCCTGCCTGAGCTTCATTAGATGATTGAAACGAGACGGAGCCCAGTGTTTCGGCCCCCACTCATCTGTGTATGACCTTACATAAGAAAAAAGATGCTTAATAATAACTAATAAAACTGTTTAATTGGTTGAAAACTCTTTCTACTCCTATAATAAACCAACTTAATCTTATCGTCTTCTACAGATATCTACCGCACTACACATTTTTTGGCCTTTATGTTAATTTTATTCATAGTTTAGTAAAAAAAAAGAAAATTACAGGGACATGATTGGGAAATGGAAACTCAAACTCATCCTCTGCATGAGCACCATGGCATAATGTGCTGGAGCAAGTGCACTAACCACTAGGGCAAAGTTCTGACAACACCAGTACTTTTATGTAATGTTATGTTCTTTTTGGTTATTATTGTTTTGTTGTAGTTCTCAGTTTGTATCTTCAGCAACCTGAGTAAACCTCAAAGAAAGATTCAGGCTGGGTTTTGTGAACTGATTCATTAGAAAGATTTTATTCAAAAGAGCAACTCGATTTACAAATTCGACACTTACTTTTAAGGAAATTATTGAGATGGTCATTGTAAAAAAACTTCAATTTCACATTTTTTCTCACAAAAAGCTATCAAATGATTTCTTAAGACTTAGAATATAGTGTATGAGTCATATGGAACACTTTCATGATACTTGTTATGCTGTTTTTGTATAATTTTTGAAGCTTAAAAGCATATGTGCTCATTCATTAGGTACATGAAAACGAGTATAATAAAATATAATATAGAATTCGGTAACACTTTAATTTACGGTGTCCATGTTACATATATTACATGTACTTACCATAGTAATCACAGTAAATTATGCATAATTACGTGCAACTAACCCTCAACCAAATCATAATCCTACCCCAACCATATTGTAAGTACATGTTGTTTACTGATATTACGCAGTACTTAAATATATAATTACACTGTAATAATGACACCTTAAACCTAGAACTATTTTAAACATTTCCATTTGTGCTCCATGAAAGAAGGTTATAAAGGTCTACAGAATTCCTGAATACCTGTTCTGGAAATCATTAGATTTACATGGAAAAGAGATTAGTAGACTGTTGCAAATTCCCGACATAAACAGCCATTAGTGCTAATTGACTTTGAAACCATGTGTTCTGAAACAAGATGTTTTTAACCAACCGTGGCTCATCCATGGGTCTCCACTCCACGTAATGATATCTGCTCTGCCTGTTCTTCAGCCATTCTCTCAGCATGAATGTGGTGTTGTCCACATTATGGTCCGTTGCAGCCCTTCAAGAAACGACAAAGGCAAGTTTACTTCATTTTAATATAAACAAACAAGGCAATCTCAAAAAACAGCTGCTCATCATCAGGAACAGAGAAAGAGAGATGCATCCCTCAGGCTAGGGTGGAACAGACGATGTGTTTTGAATTAGTATTTCGTTCTCCTAGACTTAAAGGGTTATTTCACCCAAAAATGAAAATTCTGTCATTAATTACTCACCCTCATGTCGTTCGACACCCGTAAGACCTCCGTTCATATTCGCAGGGCCGGCCCTGACCAATTTGCTGCCCTAGGCAAGATTTTACTTGGTGCCCCTTGTATCAAGGTTTAGCACTACATGTTATCAGTCTAAGTTGCGGAAACACTGGTACTGTTTTATTTTTTTAATGCATTGATGTTTTTTAATTTTTATTGTTGTTGTTTTATATGATGTCCAGTCCATTCTACCCCATTATTATGTTCATAATATTATTATTATTTAATTTTTTTAAAAGGCTGGTGATAGTTAAACTATACAAAAATAGCACCTACGCTACATTACAGCCTAAACACAAATAACAAGTACAAGCACAAACTATTGAGAACTAGCAAAAGTGTTTGTTTTCCAGTAGATGGCAGCAAACTTCCACTAATATGCACATTCATGTTTTCACCATGAATTAAACTGAGAAATTTAGATATTTAATGTGAAATTTACATAAAATTTTGCTATTTTAAATAAACCTGTATATAAATATCATTACTAATTTCCGCAAATACATTTTAAAATGTCCATATGTCCCCTTAAAACTGCACAACTGTAGAGTAAAAACATTAGTCTATTAAAAAAGTGATATTACATGCGTTTAAAAAAACAGATATGAAATTTTTTTTTTTTGACAAAATACACTGTCTGGGGCCACTGGAGAACCCAAAACAGCTGCTTGCATATAGTTTAAGGTAAAACTGGAATTAATTTGCGTACATTAGTATTTTACTACTATGCAATTAAATAAACTGTTCATTCATTACATCACTTTACCTCTGTCTTTACACTGCAAAAAATGCTCTTCTTCTTTAGTACATTTTTCTTGTGTCCAGTCCAAACATCAAAAAATTCTTAAATCAAGATGTATGTACTAGTAAAATGACATTAGATACATTTTTCCTTGTTTTCTGGGGGGGGAAAAAATCTAAATTAAGTGAGTTTTAGCTTAAAACTAGCACAATTATCTGCCAAATGGGGTGAGAAAAATGATCTTACTTCTGTTTGGGACAGAAACAAGAAACAAGATTTCAATCAGAAACAAGATTATTTTTCTCACCCCATTGGCAGATAATTTAGCTTGTTTTAAGCATAAACTCACTTAAGAAAAAATATAATTTGACTTATCTAGTAAATGCATCTTGGTTTAAGAATGTTTAGATATTTAGACTAGAAACAAGACAAAAATACGAAATAAGAAGAGCATTTTTGCAGTGTTTCCCTTATCTTGCCTGCATCAGAGGCTTCTGTTTTTTATGATAGCCTACTAGAATTCGGCCATCCGTCATAAATTATCAGGCAACTTTCACCGTGTCTACACCTGGAGCGAGCGGCCAAGCACCCTAAAAAATGAAAGCAATCCTGTCTACATTAGATGCGGCGAGAGGCGACGCGACACAACAAATTCCCAACGTTAAACTGATCACGCGTTATATTTCTGACGCACTTCAAGTAGCTCGGCGGGGGAGATCGATGAGGCGGACCGGGAAGATGCGGGGGACTTAGTTAAGTTTTTTTGCGCTTTATTTGGTAATATTTCAAATGAATGTGAATAAAATAGTATCAGTAATACATTTTGGCGCCCCTATGGATGACTGGCGCCCCTAGCATTTGCCTATTCCGCCTATGCCACGGGCCGGCCCTGCATATTCGGAACACAAATGAAGATATTTTTGTTGAAAGCTGATGGCTGAGAAAGGCTTCACACAGGCCTCCATTGGCATTCAGTACATTTACACTCCCAAGACCCATAAAAGGCACTTAAAACGTTGTTACAAAGTCCATCTCACCACAGTGACTCTACAATCATTTTACGATGCGACGACAATAGTTTTTGTGCGCAAAAAAAATCTAAATAACACCTTTATCCAACTTGTTCTTGTCTTCCGCGTGTGCCTCCACGACGCATGCGCGAGAATATGACGCAGATCCGGCGTTCGGACACATGACCCAGAAGCGATTTGTTTACAAGCAGAGGAAGACGCGTGTATCTAAGCTGTTGAATTCTACATTGATCGTGCTTTAGGTCTCGGCGTAGTTCTCAAAATCGGGCTAAAGTGTGCATTTCATGGATTCCCGAACCCCGGCGCTACATCATATTCTCGCGCATGCGTCGTGGAGGCACACACGGAAGACAAGAACAAGTTGGATAAAGGTGTTATTTTGATTTTTTTTTTGCGCACAAAAACTATTGTAACTAAATGTACTGAATGCCAATGGAGGCCTATCTGAAGCCTTTCTCAGCCATCAGCTTTCAACAAAAATATCTTCATTTGTGTTCCGAAGATGAACGGAGGTCTTACAGGTGTCGAACGACATGAGGGTGAGTAATTAATGACAGAATTTTCATTTTTGGGTGAACTAACCCTTTAAAGGATTAGTTCACTTCAAAATGAACATTTACCCCCACGCCATCCAAAATGTTCATGTCTTTCTTTTTTCAGTGGAAAAGAAATCAGGTTTTTTGAGGAAAACATTTTAGGATTTTTCTCCACACAATGGACTTCAATAGCAACCAAAATGTAGAAGGTCCAAATCAAAGCAGTTTCAAAGGGCTTCAGAGGCTCTGCACAATCCCAGCTGAGGAATAGGGTCTTAGCGAAACCATCTGTCATTTTCTAAAATAAAATAATGAATATACTTTTTACCTAAATTGCTCATCTTGCGCTGCTCACTCGACACACCACAGATTGCGCAATCACGTCGGAAAGGTCACGACGTAGGCTCGTGCGAAAACTAATACAAACATCCTTTAGCAAAAAAAAGGCTAAACAACGATGTTGGGCGATTTTGAAGTTGGAGTTTTTTTGGTAAAGGGTTTTTGTATCTTCACACGTTTGCGTGGGGCGGTACTTCCGCCTATTCCTGGCGTGACCTTTCCGATGTGATTGCGCAATCCGTGGCACGTTGCAGAGCAGCGCAAGATGAGCAATTTAGGTTAAAAAGTATATACAGTACATTTTTTTATTTTATTTTAGAAAATGACCGATGGTTTTGCTAGATAAGACCCTATTCCTCAGCTGGGATTGTGCAGAGCCTGCATTGATTTGAACCTTCAACATTTTGATTGCCATTGAAGTCCATTATGTGAAGAAAAATCCTAGAATGTTTTCCTCAAAAACTTTTCGACTGAAGAAAGAAAGACACAAACATCTTGGATGAGATGGGGGTGAGTAAATTATCAGGAAATTTTCATTTTAAAGTGAACTAATCCTTTAAAGACTTGTGGCAGAGGTTGATAAGACTATTACAATTCACATGAAGATGTCAAAAGGGCTATTTGACAGTGCTAGCAAGCAGCTAGCGCTGTATTCCCAGGGCAGATAAATTCCTCAGGAGCGGTTAATGGGCTTGCAGGGAAGTGAGGCACTTAACAACCGCTTGCCAACACCAGCTTGTGAGAGGTAAAAGATGTATTGTCTAAGTTTCATATTAGCATTTCAAGAGCCTAGCATAGCATAATTAATATGAAAGATAAAGGGCAGATTTAAGTATGGAAAAGATGAGCAATTATAGACTTCATTAAACAAGATACTTTGCAACTTTGCAAGACCACTTGCAACAACAGAACTAATTTATGTTTTGACTACATTTAAAGCGGCAAATGTACAAATGCTGTGACATAACACTTTTTCCCAGTATTACTATACTGTGGGTTGTGGAAATCACATGTAAACACTCACACAAGCACACAAACACACACAGTGTCCTCAGTTGAGTCAGGGCTGTTTGGCCGTGCCAATGGAAACCTCCACTGCACAGGGACTCTGCAGTAAAACCGTGTGGGAAAGAACCAACAAATATTGACATCACCTTAGTCGTCACATTCACACACACATGCACATTTCCTCGCCCCACCTTTACCAGAAATAAAATCCAAGTGGTGTGTATATTCATATTTATACAGTTATACACACCATTGCAGGCTTGCTGCAGCAGTAGCAGGATGATAATTGAGGCAACGAGGCAAATGAAACTGGATTCTTTTCAATGATTCACAATAATAATACATACATACAGGGACTAAAACTAAATATTTGCCACACCTGCCAATGGAAAATGTTTTAATATTTTCATTAAAATGTATCAGCCATGAAACAAAAATGTTACAAAAGTTATTTAGTCTGAGCAGTTAGTGGTTTTTCTTTGTCTTTTGTTGTTTGAATAACATTAAAAACTTGCACAGACAGCAAGTCTCGTCCGTGCTGCTGGCCAATGGAGGTCGACGTCCGCACCTGGCGGCCATCTTGTCACAGGCAGCTCGCTCACTCGTAACATTGTTTTCATGGGTACTTGCACTTTTTAAATAACCATAACTTGCTCAATTTTCTACCGATTTTCAAACTGTTTGGTTTGTTATAAACGTCAGAGATGTAGTTATGACACTGCATACTTATGAAAAAATTTTCATAATTTGTTCAAGCATCCATAATTATAGCCACGTTAATAACGTTTGTAAGAAACCAAACCATTTGTAAATCCGTCAAGATTTCAGTGAGATAAGAGTATTTGTGTTCATGCAGATCACTCGCCTTACATCAGGTACCACAGAGCCCTGCCTGTGACAAGATGGCCGCCGGTGATGACGTTAGAGACTCCGCCGTAAGACATCTCGCCTTTATTATGGATATCTATGATTTACATGCTTGCCAAAACCATTCACACACTTTTTGCTAACTGGCAAGCAGCATTAGCAGCTCTTCTTCTTTGTCTACTTACTTTCTCTTCGTCGTATCAATGTGTGCTCGGCAAGACCGCTTTGTGCTTGAGCGCCACCAAGTCATGTTTTACTGTCACTTAAGCAGCTCCAGGCACGTGAACAAAAGCGCCGATCTCATTGGCCGGATAGTTTTTAACGAGCCGCGTCAAAATCAAAAAACGAACCCAAGGAGTTTTTTATTTTATTTTTGCTTTTACGCCTGCCGTTTTGAGCTTCGGTGTGCACACTCACATTGGCACCCATTGTTTAGTCATGAGGCGTTAAACGTCGGCGATAAACACACACGAAAATCGTCCCGGTGTGAACAGGCCATTACGCTTGAATATTTAAGTGTAAACTTTCGTGACGATGCAACCGCCAACTGGTGATTGACATATACTTGCCAACACTGATTTTTCTCGCAGGCCCTGTATATATATATTATTTTTTTATTCCGGGTGTCCACCCTGTTCCCAGTGCTGCCTCCCAAATCTACACCTACGTCTGCCATGAACATCTGCAGTGAATAATACTAGTGTAAACCCGCAAATACACATACACCACCCACAAGCAAACATTGTCAGATAACAGTGTATGCATTGTGTACATCTTGGTATACTCATGTTATTATATACTTTGTCTTTAAATAGCAAGTGATGGGCCAGCTATTCAACACCACGACTGCTATTTTGTCACTCACACAAACATAGGCAATTACTGAGTCAAGACAGGCCCGCTCTTAACAACATACCCCGACAAAGAGTTCCGAAAATACAGGCCAAGATGTTGAATATGTGTTTTAAGTATGCTTTATGGGTGTCCAAGGTTTTATGAGTGCATGACAGCAGAGGGAACAGACAGCATTGAGCTTGATAAGCAGTCTGGTTCTTTATCACTGGTTCGAAACACCTGACACACAGGTAATGACAGGTAATGCAGTATGAAAAAGATCACTGGTTTCAGACACACACAGCTTTTCTGATGACTCCAGCGAATGTAAGTGTGCCACAGTTTTAAAGGAAAACAGCCCTTCAAGCTGCAATCCTTTTTCAAGAACATCTGTGAAAAACCCATCAAAATCAGAATGAACAATGATGCAGAAATGCAATGCATGTGCATGTTATTATATGAGGATAAATACAGCTTTTCTTTGCGTGCAATTCTCATTCTAACGTTCATCAGTTCTCTGTTCATTCTAGCATTTAGGTATATATAATTGTTGTTACATAACACTGCAACCGATATAAACATCTGGAATAAATGACACGCTACATCTCTTTAAATGCCTCTCTAATGGCTAATGATTTCACACGTGTTCTCCAACTCTCCTGGGGAGAGACCCACACAATGCATTTTGGGTTATGCTGCTCCATGACAAAACTGTGAAAAGTGTGCAAGACACACAATCTCAGGTGGATATGGAGATTTATGATTTCTGCATGACTTTATGCTACATTACTATAGGCTTCCATTATGTCTGACTGTATATGATGAGTAAAAAAAATATCTGGATCATATTACTCCCAAAGTCAAAAGAGAACTGCGTTAAGAAAAATTAAGCCAATTTTCAAGTCGGTGAATTTCAGAAAAGTCTTTGAGTCTGTGTCTTTGCTCTGGCTGCAGATGGCAACACTATTCATGACCGGACAAGCAAACAACCTGAAGAATTCGAACCTGCCAGCATATGAATGACTCAAACTTCTGGTTTCTGAAGGTTCAGTCGGTTATATATCCGGGCAGACACATTCTCCTCACCTTTCGATCTCTAACAAATTTCCACACCCAAGGGCAACAACAGACTTCTGACACTGACCACATTACATACACTTCATTTTCAGAATATGGTCCAGGTGTAGGAGCAATTATCTATGTACTTTCCCCATCTGTGTATTGATTTATATTCATTTTCTTTTAAGGTTTGGGACACAAATCCTCAGTCCAAGCAGCAAGTAATCTCATATTTCACTGTTAAACACCCTTTACTACTGAAAGTTATTCCACGTGCACAATTCTGTAAGTGGACCTCATGATAAAGGTGATAAAGTGTTTAGGGCTGTGTGTGTGTGTGCATGGCAGGACATTCAACTCTATTTGTATGTATGTGTGCGCCCCTGCTGCGCTTGGAGGAAGCAGGACTTTGCTTATAAAAACCTGATTTTCTTTCATTGCCTTTTGAAGTTTATTGCAAGTCTCCAGCTCATTATCTAACTGCCAGAGGCTCACTCTCTCTTTTTGTCTCTCTGTTTCTCCTCCATATGTCCTTATTGACAGCATCTGGGCACCACATGCTACTCACCGCCATACACGCACATCTTCTACTCTCTCCACCTGCACAGTACAGCCATCCCAGATAAAGAGGAAAAAACATTAGCTTAAATGAAAGAAATCCCAAATTGGATAAACCACAAAGATAAAAAAAAGATATCGGAAAATCTTCTACTATCCAAACCTGCTCAGGCAACACAGCAACAAACCTTACCAGTTCAACTAAAACAATGACAGTGTCTGCTGTATTAAGATAAGCATGTGCATTCATAATGACAGAGAACAGTCTTGAATAACATATGAATATCTTTTTTATAACAGCGCTGAGTTTTCTTTTAGATGCTCTGATGCCTTGTAACATCACCTGTGCTGATGCGACCCACCACACTCATAACTCAATTAAATAAATACATTTCAATTCAAAGTTATTATTTACTCACCCTCATGTCGTTCCAAAACTGTAGGACTTATTCTCTTCTGCAAAACACATAAGATATTTTGAAGAACTATTTTTGTATATCCAATAAAAGCAAATGGGGTCCGAAATCAACACTGGACCATTGACTTTCAGAGTACAGACTTCTTTTGTTCAATTGATTTAAAAATGCATACAGTTTTAGAACAACATGAAGATTAGTACATTATTTTCATTTTTAGGTGAACTATCCCTGAAGTTACAACTTAAAAGATTGACCAAGTTTGCTGCTTTGGAAAATTATTTGTGAAAAAAATATGAAATGGAATTGAACTGAAACAAAAGTTACCAAATGTAAATATCAATGAAAATGTCTATTAGTTAAAACACAACCAGATACAGATCTGTATATAAATATGTGTGTGTGTGTGTGTGTGTGTGTGTGTGTGCGTGTGTGTGTGTGTGTGTGTGTGTGTGTGTGTGTGTGTGTGTGTGTGTGTGTGTGTGTGTGTGTGTGTGTGTGTGTGTGTGTGTGCTTGTTTATGAGATTTCTGAGGACACAAATTTGTATAATGACATGGGTATTACACTGGTATTACAATGTAAACGTGGTTTATGAGGACATTTCATATGTCCTCATAATTAAAATAGCTTTAAAAACATACTAAACAATGTTTAATTAAAAATGTAAAAATTCTGAATGTTTTATGTGATGGGTAGGTTTAGGGGTAAGGGTAGTGTAGTGGGATAGAATGTACAGTTTGTACATTATAAAAACCATTACGTCTATGGAATGTCCTCATAATGCAGTTGCACCAACATTGTGTGTGTGTGTGTGTGTGTGTTTCAGGTATACCCTACATTATGGGGAAAAGATGGCAATATCTGGAATCCTTGTCCTTATGGTGACATTCTTTTTGGTCCCCAGGACGACAACAGCTTATTAATCTAACTAAGTGACGTTATTTGAAAATGTAAAAATGCAAAAAGCTTTCTGTGATGATGTGTAGGTTTAGGGTAATGGGATATAATATACAGTGTGCACAGAATAAAAATCAATATGTCTATGTAAAGTCCCCAAAACATGAAAACCCAAGATATGTGTTTGTTTGTATGTGCATGGTCCTGAAATTCCCTACATTGTGAGGTCAGTGGAGACCAAATTTTTTGCTTATAAATGATACAAAATTATGTTTTTTTTTTTTATTATTTAAAAATGCTGAATTTTTGTAAGGGGTAGGTTTAGGGTTAGGGGATAGAATGTAAAGTTTGCAAAGTATAAAAAGCATAGTGTGTTTGGAAATCCCCATAAAACACAAAAGCCCAACGTGTGCATGTGTGTGTTTGCTTTCCAGTGGCTCTGCCCCCATGCAAGGGCTGACGTGGCTCCCTGGCTCTGTAGATTGAGGAGGGGGCAAAATGGCTCGTGAAACCTCTGCTACTCAAATTCCTCCAGCCATACTCTGTCAACACAGCTCTGCCATGTCACACACAAACACACATACTGTAGTAGAGTATGATGACAGCTCATCCCTGCTGACAACAGATTAATGGCAAGTACCAGCTTCATGACAATCAAAAAACATATTTTAAATAAGTACATAAATCACGTTCACATTAAAAGTACCAATATATTTAATTTGATACAGCTGCATACTACAGCCTCAGAGATTGTATCAGATCCATCCTTAGCATTATAGTTTTATGAGCTTTTCATTCATTGTTCTCTTATACATCTGTTTTGGAGTTACAAATCTGATAAAAGCAACAACAACAGCCAAATTAGTTGTAAATCTTTCAGAAGGAAATCACACAAAACACATTGGTAAAGACAGAGCGCGTATAGGATCATAGACTAGCCTAGAGCAGTAGAGATTCACACAGTCTCACCTGACGCACTGACAGAGTTTATCAAACATTCACGTGAACTCAGAATATAACCAGAATATAACCTCTCTCCACCTTCCTGAGAATATAAACACATCAGCTGCACTGGGAAAAGTTGTGGTGTGAGAGAAAAAGACTGAAACAGTGAGAGGCTGACAGATAGATTGATAGTGTAGACAATGTCATTCCAGCAGTTTACCAGAAGGATGAATCCAGCATACAGCACTAAACAGTCACCTTGAAATACCTCACTTTTCACTAAAATATGTCCATGCACAGCTGCCTGCTTCACGCATGCCTGTCTTTTCTCCTCAGGTCATGAGGTGAATGTGCCATTTAGGACAACCTAAAGCAACTGTGACTGTGACAAAAGTCTCTCAGTTAGAGCGTTAGACTCAATGAAGGCTATACCTGTAGAGAGCTATGCATTAGCATTCCCAAATATCTCTATAATTGGACCATTCAACATTGAGTAAATCAACTGAGCCATATGTGACTAACCACTCCAGAGTTGCAAGAGAAAATGACACAATTATGAAATATTAGCCTATGATGTTGTTGTAAAAAACTAATGATAATATTATATATACATACACTACCATTCAAATGTTTGAGGTTTTAGTTTAGTTTATTTGTATTGCCATATCAGCAACTGTGGCTATTTTCATTGCAAGATCAATATATTAAAAATAAATATATAAACACAAATGTTTGAGGTTAGTACAATTTTTTTCAAGGTTTTTTTTTTCTCAACAAGGACGCATTAAATCGATCAAAAGTGACAGTAAAGACATTTATAATGTAACTAAAGATTTATATTTCAAATAAAGGCTGTTTATTTTAATCAAATATGAAGCAGTACAACTATTTTTAACATTGATAATAATAAGAAATGTTTCTTGATCAGCAAATCAGCATATTAGAATGATTTCTAAAGGATCATGTGACACTGAAGACTGGAGTAATGTCTGTTTAAAAAATTCAGCTTTGCATCACAGGAATAAATTACATTTTAAAATACATTAAAACTGCCAACAGTTATTTAAAATTTTAATAATATTTCAAATTTTCTATTACATAAATACAGCCTTGCAAGGTGAACAGCTGAGCATAAGACACTTATGCGCAAACAAATTTTCTAAAATATGTTATTAAAAGCCATCTAGACTGAGCTCTTTTTTTTTTTTTTTTTTTTTCAGAATGCACTGCTCATGTTTAATAGATATCAGCAGAGATTCTTTTTGGGTCTAGAATGTGATATACAACCTATATTACAAGGTACTTTCCAACTAAGTTAAATTATTAATTTTTCAGCCCTGACGCAGTTTTTTAACCATAACATTTTTACATAACAGTATCATGCTGATTTTTTGGTCACCTGCCCTAACTCAACACACTGCACACCAGTAAAATACTGCTCCAGCTCGACTGTAGACAGCCGTGACTAAAGCCAGCAATCATCCTGTTGTCTGGACTTTTGCACACTGTTCCTCTACTCTTGAACCCTTGTCTGGTTGAGGCCTTCGGAGGTTTGAGTGGATGGGATGGACAACTGAATGGACGTAATTTTTGTTGGAAAGAGTGGAAACTGGTTCTGGAAATGCTGAAAAGAACAATACCAAAAGAGAGCGGCAGAAAAGTTCAAGTTAGGCTGTAGACCCCACTGAACTGACACTGTGCCAGAGTTTTGATTACAGCAACGCTCACGCAAACCTAATAAAAACACAAAAACACTTAAAGCTGCAATGAAATAAACATAATCATTTACAGATCTCCTTCAGCTCAATACCCAACTTTCTCTATCCTTTTCTAAAGTCCTTTGTTTTATTCATCATGCTTTATTTATTTAACTTGCCAAAATGCCCAGCATACCTCAACAACTGCATCATAACTGCTGGAACCAACACCTGAGTCTAAAGGAAAACTTCTTGCATAGTTGTCAAGAAAATAATTTCATACTCATCAGACCAGTAGACAGACATAAAAGAGCAGTCAGCTCTCATTAACGACGTGTTCAATAAATCTGACCGTAACTTGATCAGTCATGTCTAGTTAATGTCAAAAGCTGTGTTAGCACCATTAGCTTAAACGCCGTTTCACTAATTACAGACCTGTGCCTCTAGGGAACATGATGCTGGATTCACACTCTTCAAAACTTCTCTCTGTATTACATAAGAATGTCTGAGTCATTATCAATCAAGACACTGTCAGATGAAATGTCCCTCTCTGTCTCGCCTGTTTGCGCTCACAATACTCTACTGCATTACAGTAGCTTTGCTCATGCTAAAGAAACTTTCACTGTAATCAAGGTCCCTTTAAAGTTGTGATGTAACAGAAGTAGCGTCAGATCTTTTCTTCCATATTGTGACGTACATTCGAGTGAAACAGGTTATTGAAAAATAAAAAAATTTAAGGGCCGGGATTTGGTTTTATTCATTGGGTGTTGATTGGATGGAGGCAGATCTGAATGAGAGCTTGGTGGTGTTTGAGTGGACTAATTGATTGGAGAATCCTGCATATACACTTACCTAAAGAATTATTAGGAACACCATACTAATACTGTGTTTGACCTCCTTTCGCCTTCAGAACTGCCTTAATTCCACGTGGCATTGATTCAACAAGGTGCTGAAAGCATTCTTTAGAAATGTTGGCCCATATTGATAGGATAGCATCTTGCAGTTGATGGAGATTTGTGGGATGCACATCCAGGGCATGAAGCTCCCGTTCCACCACATCCCAAAGATGCTCTATTGGGTTGAGATCTGGTGACTGTGGGGGCCATTTTAGTACAGTGAACTCATTGTCATGTTCAAGAAACTAATTTGAAATGATTCGAGCTTTGTGACAAGGTGCATTATCCTGCTGGAAGTAGCCATCAGAGGATGGGTACATGGTGGTCATAAAGGGATGGACATGGTCAAAAACAATGCTCAGGTAGGCCGTGGCATTTAAACGATGCCCAATTGGCACTAAGGGGCCAAAAGTGTGCAAGGAAAACATCCCCCACACCATTACACCACCACCACCAGCCTGCACAGTGGTAACAAGGCATGATGGATCCATGTTCTCATTCTGTTTATGCCAAATTCTGACTCTACCATCTGAATGTCTCAACAGAAATCAAGACTCATCAGACCAGGCAACATTTTTTCCAGTCTTCAACTGTCCGATTTTGGTGAGCTTGTGCAAATTGTAGCCTCTTTTTCCTATTTGTAGTGGAGATGAGTGGTACCCGGTGGGGTCTTCTGCTGTTGTAGCCCATCCTCCTCAAGGTTGTGCGTGTTGTGGCTTCACAAATGCTTTGCTGCATACCTCGGTTGTAACGAGTGGTTATTTCAGTCACCCATTCTCCTCTGACCTCTAGCATCAACAAGGCATTTTCTCCCACAGGACTGCCGCATACTGGATGGTTTTTCCTTTTCACACCATTCTTTGTAAACCCTAGAAATGGTTGTGCGTGAAAATCCCAGTAACTGAGCAGATTGTGAAATACTCAGACCGGCCCGTCTGGCACCAACAACCATGCCACGCTCAAAATTGCTTAAATCACCTTTCTTTCCCATTCTGACATTCAGTTTGGAGTTCAGGAGATTGTCTTGACCAGGACCACACCCCTAAATGCATTGAAGCAACTGCCATGTGATTGGTTGATTAGATAATTGCATTAATGAGAAATTGAACAGGTGTTCCTAATAATCCTTTAGGTGAGTGTAGATCAGTAGAAAGAAGTCAGTCATTTCACTGGAAGATCAAGTTATGACATACTGGTTAAGAATTATGAGATCAAAAAATATTAAACATGCAGGGAACTGTTCACAGTAAGATCAATAACATGCATTTAAACAATATACCCACTTTAAGGGAAGTCAGCGCACTTGGTGGCCATCTTGGAGACCTCTCTATGTAGTTAATAGGCATACAGGTACAGCAATTATTTACTTGAACAGAAAAAGACAGAACATTTCCAAAACTGTTGTTTAGGATTACAGCAATAAAATAGAATCTTAAATGTTGCTTGTTCTGTTAAAATCACGCTATAGTAACACGTCTCCTCCACCTTATACCGTCTCTAATCCGATCTGAGATACTTTCATATAACAAATCAGAGAAGAGAAAGTGGGAGAGAGAGATGTCACAGTGGGTGACCTGTGCACATGGTCAATAGGGATGGAATGTGCATTGTTAGGCCACTTGAGGTGCCCCTATGTAATTTTCAACAGTGCCCCTCCCCAGCCCTTTCCTTCCTCCCTCTCTCTCTCTCTCTCTCTCTCTCTCTCTCTCTCTCTCTCTCTCTCTCTCTCTCTCTCCCCATCCTTTCTTCCCCCTAATTCCCTGCATTCTTTCGCAAAGCAGTGAGACTTTCAGCCTGCCATTTGACTGCTCTGTTTGTTCAGTAAACTTCTGAAGGTCTTACTGATAGTGTGCATAGTTATAGTTGTCACAAAATTAACATTCGCCCAATTTATTTTCTAAATGCGTGTTATATATCAATTTGTTCATGCTTAATGTTTGAGTAATGTTATTCAAAATAATATAACGGGACCTTCCGGTGAAAACGACAGGCTTCTCTCTGGGGACACATGCAGAACTTCTACAATCATTTAGTCCGCTTAAACCCTGCAAACTTGCATTAATCTGCATTCACCTTTGAGTGCAACACCCATCAAGATCCAATCAACAACCAATGCATATAGAACCAAATCCCCAGCCTACATTCAGTTTCACTCGGATCTACTTCACAATATGGAAGAAAAGATTTGTTCTACTTCTGTTTCATCACAACTTTAAATTCAATACTGAATAGTAAAGATAAAAAAAACTGGCAGAACAATTTTTATGGGTGATTGGCTAAATATAGTTCAAACCATTTAGGAATCAAAATGTATGGTAAAACATAAGGCATAACTGTGGAGTGGAGTCTATCCCCAGCTCAAAATCGAAGCAGCAGAGCGGCATTAAAGGGAGGGATCAAAATTAAAGTGGTGCATGTGCCTCCATTCACTGTATTTGGATAGAAATGTAAATCAGCAGTTTACCCTATAGAGAAAGCTGAAGGGAAGTGAGGACAGTTCATAGATGATGTAGCTTATAAGGTTGAAAACTAAGCAGGAAAGAAACAGAGGCAAACACGATAATTAGGAATAGGTTGTAGGCATACAATAACATTTCAATAACAACAAAAGTTTACAAGGTCAGAGCAAATAAATACTCGCTAACAACAGTCGTTCGCTTGAGAAGTTCGCAGCAATAAGCAGTTCGAGGGATTTATGTGTCGGACGGTACATATAAGTAGCCTACTGCTATTACTTTCCACATTTTATGTATTGATTATTAAGCATTCCCATATTACAAGAAGCCTATGTCGTATAGAAGTTAAGATTGTTCACGCACGGTAGAGGCGGTTGCTCGATACTCAAGTGCGCCCCAAAAAATTATGCTGACAGAAATTCTCTTAAAACGTAATTTCCAAAAGTCGCACTCTAATTATAAAGAGAACCGACAGGGCATGTTGCTAAGTCAGCATATGTCTTTCATCTTCGTTTAACATGTAATTAAATCCTTGCTCACACGCGTGGACAGTGTAGTAAACCCGCTTTAACAGGTCTGCTTCACGCAGACAGCGGCGTCTCTGTTCCTCTATCTGCCAGAAGGTTTTCATTAACCAAACCTTACCTGAGCGCGCTCCACAATAACTCCACTATGTACAAGACCTTCTCAGTTTTCAACCACCACACTTGCTGCAAAAGCAAACCATCTCATCTCATCTCATCTCTCTCTCTCTCTCTCTCTCTCTCTCTCTCACACACACACACACACACACACACACACACACACACACACACACACACACTACCCGTCAGCAGCACTCCACAACAACCCACTTTTGGAGATTCTCACCATATCGCAATCCGGTCCTTCGGGTAGTCCAGGCGGTCGATGCAGCCAAAGTAGTACGGCAGGCTGTGCGCCGAGTTCCGAGCCAAAATCGCGATCATGACTTTGGGTTTAAGCAGGGAGGACTCGGGCACGGGATTCAGGTCCTGCACGTGAGCCACAAGCTCCCCACGGCAGTTTTGCGCCATCAGACTGCAAATCACAGCTACAATCACGAATCCCTCAGCCGGCATCTCTGCCTTGATGGACACAGCTGTGAGAACCTGAGCGGGGTATGGTAGTGAATGGGAGACTGAAAGACAGAGAGAGGGTGGGTAAGGAGGAGTAGAGAGAGGTGGAGAGGTTTAGGGTGGTCACCTTTGAGAAAGTGGGTTGCCTCCTCCAGATTTTCACACTCTTCACCAGGACAGATCAGTGAGGAGCTTAGAATGAGATCTGAAGGGTGAGATCTAAAGTTAGGTCACCCTCACACACACATACACAGATTGTGTTTTCATGTTTTATGGGGACTTTCCATAGACATAATGATTTTTATACTGTACAAACTGTATATTCTATCCCCTAACCCTAGACATACTCCTAAACTTTCTTCAGTTAACCTTTATGGACATTTTTGTCTTTTTCAGTTTTGTTTTCATTTTGCCTGTGTTAATGTCAACTGCATACATTTTGGCACAGGTGTGTATTTTTAGTGGAATTGTACTATTTCACTCCCATTTTCTTAAAAAAAAAAAAAAAAAAAAAAAAAAACTATTTTGCTCTAGGTGGGCTACACAAAATAGTTCCTCTCAGGTGCTTTTGGACAAACATGTCCCCATTGAAACTGCAATTTTTAATCTCAGGGCCATTTCACTATAAAAATGATGCAATCTTTGTTAATAGGCTTTCATTCTGTTGGCAAGGCATCACAATTTAAATTTTTACTATTTTTTTTTACCTGCAATTTTCTCAGGTTTGGCCTATAAAGCAAATACTCACTTTATTCCTGTTTGCTTATGCATATTACAGAGCCAATTGGATAGATTGTGTGGGTGTGTTGGTATGGATGTCAGAGTGCTGTGGTTTATGTGTGTCGTAAAAAAAATGTGTGTGGGTGTGCGTGTGTAATATTTTAGAGAGAAAAACTCTACTGTGCAAATCACAAATCAAAGCACTGTGTGCACCAGTGGAGCTTTACTGGCATCTAATGGGGAAAATTGGGTACTGCACCCAAACAAAATCTTACTCAAAGCTAATTTTTTGAGATATCAACCTCAAACACAACTTTGATTTTCTAACAGTTTTAGAGTTCAACATGTTTCATTAAATATATATTTTATAAAAAATCATTTTCATAAACTTAAACCTTGATAGTTAAAATGAGACCAAACTTAAGTCTGTCCTCAGATTCAAATATTTATGACATGGACATTTGGACCGGTGTGTAACTTTTTTTAATTGATTCCCAAGGTTTAAACAAAGACAAAACTGAAGTCATTGCCTTTGAAACAAAGATTAAATTCTCAAGGTGAACGCATATAGGGGTTCAACTAAAAATCAAGTCAGGAATCTTGGTGTGATTTTGGAGGCAGACCTTAGTTTCAGTAGGCTAGTCATGACTCATGACAAAGCAATAATCAGCATATATCATCTCAAAAACCGTGCAAGAGTTAGATGCTTTGTTTCCAGATAAGACTATAGAAACTTGTTCATGCTTTTATCACCAGCAGGGTGGATTGCAATGGACTCCTTACCGGTCTTCCCAAAAAAACCATAAGACATCTGCAGCTCATAGAGAACGCTGCTGCCAGGATTCTGAGCAGAACCTGAAAATATGAACATATCATGCCAGTACTCCCGTCTTTATACTGGCTTCCAGTTGCATTTAGAATTGATTTTAAAGCATTATCATCACTCAATGGCCTCATTCAATCTCAATACATTGCAGATATGCTCACTGAATATAAACAGATCACTCAGATCATTAGGATCACAACAGCTAGAAATACCAAGGGTTCACTCAAAGCACGGTGAGTCCGCTTTTAGCTATTATCCAACAGTAGCCACATTCAAATCCAGACTCAAAACACATCTGTTTAGCCATGCATTTACTGAATGAGCACTGTGCTACGTCCGTTTTTTATTTTTGCATCCTCCTTTTTACTTCCTGTTTTAATATATTTTATATCTTTTTTTATTTTTCACCTTTTATTGTTATTTTTATCTATTTTTATTCCTTCTGTAAAGTACTTTGAATTACCATTGTGTATGAAATGTGCTATATATAAATATACTTGCCTTGCCTAAACCTACCCATCACAGAAAATGTTCAGCATTTTTACATTTTCAAAAAACATAATTTAGTTATTTTATAAGCTGTTTTTCTCATGGGGAACTAAAAATGTCCCCACATGGACATGTTATCCTCATAACGTAGGGTTTACCTGGACCCCATACACACACACACACACGGTCAAAAGTTTGGAAACATTACTATTTTGAATGTTTTTGAAAGAAGTCTCTGCTCATCAAGCCTGCATTTATTTAATCAAAAATACAGAAAAATAATGATTTTCTAATCTAATATGCTTAGTTAAAATATAATTTATTACCGTGATGGAAAGCTGAATTTTCAGCATCATTACTCCAGTCTTCAGTGTCACATGATCCTTCTGAAATCATTCTGATATGCTGATGTATTATCAATGTTGGAAAAAGTTGTGCTGCTTAATACTTTTTTGGAACCTGTGATACTTTTTCCAGGATTCACTGATTAATAAAAAGTTGAAAAGAACAGCATTTATTAAAAATATATTTTAATAAAAATATAAATCTTTACCATCACTTTGTATCAATTTAACACATCCTTGCTGAATAAAAGTATTGATTTCTTTCATCAACAACAACAACAACAACAACAACAACAAATACTGACCCAAACTTTTGAACAATAATTTTGAACAATAAGAACAAAATAAATGTTCTTTTTAAACTTGTTATTAAAAGAATCCTGAAGAAAAAAATATATATCACAGGTGTTTCCACCATTTATAAAACATACTGAAGACTGGAGTAATGGCTGATGGAAATGCATCTTCGCATTACAGAAATAAATTATATTTTAAAGTATAATAAAATAGCAAATCGGCAATATTTCACGTTTCTGTATTTGTATGTTTTATCAAATAAATGCAGACTTGAACATAAGAGACTTTTTTCAAAAACATTAAAAATAGTAATGTCTCCAAACAACAATGAAAAAATATAGCCTAAAGGCTAATTGTTTATTTATTATTTTGGCTTTTGAAACGCTGTTGCCCGGAGCCCCATTCTTTCCCCATTGCACATTTAATTTTTCCATCGGAAGCTCGATCCCATTCCATTCGAGTCTTCTGAGAGTTCAGACATGACATCATTATCGAATTCACTACAGCTGACACCTGCTGCTTCTGCTCTCTGGAGTCCCATTCAAACAGCTTTCAGTTTTCCTGACATTCTAACTCATTTCATTTTTGCCGAACACCAAGCAGTAAGTTAAATGTTTTAAGTTAATAACTGTACCAAATATGGCATTTGGGTGCAATGCAATGCATATTCTTAGATGGGCTTTATTTCATTTTTGACAGAAACCGTAGCTAGTCTACCTGAAGGGATTTTTCCCCTCGAGAGACATTTGACTTCCCTTCTGCATTTCGTTGCCTGTTTAAAACGAGTAGGCTACATTTGATCTTATGGCGACCCCATGTGTTTAGAACAAAGTATGAAAAATCTTTTAATTTAAAAGTTTATCATCTTGTAATGCCAATTAGCATTCGGATTTGTGAGGTTAGCCTGCTGGAATTCGTTTACCCTAGCTGCTAAATTCAGTTTAAGAATGTTGGTCTATTTTTTTTTTAAGAATTAGCCGATACCAGTTAGCTGTTTTCCAACAGGGTTCAACAGCAGTGAATATAACACCTCACTACATGCTCTGTGTGCACTTAAAAGTGAAAAAGGTGCAAGCGCACTGGGAATGAGAACTAAAAATCAAGACTTATGCTGCGTTCCAGACAAGGTTGGACGTGGAAATATCCCAAATTAAATGTCACTCAGACCTCAGTGAGTTTCAGGCAATCAGACCATGTTCACATGTTGACCACATGATTATGGAAGGTCAACAGGGCCAAGACGTGTGAAACTGACATGTAAACAAGTAGGGTACCATAGACTGTAAAAAAAAAAAAAGATGGACGACAGGCTTTCACTCTCTTCCACTGATGAAAAGTGAAGCCGCCCGCACTCCCGCAGCACAGTTTAGTGCAGAACAACTCATTACGTTGGTGTGAAATAAACAGTAATGTAAATGTAGAAATTAATGTTGAAGATCCAATCTCCAAATCCCGTAAAATTTCTGTTGGTGCCTCTGTGACTAATTCACTCAGAGAAGCTGTCAATCTCAGCTGTCAATCACAATGCCACACCCCACGTTTTTATAGCATCAAATAAGTAAAACAAAACGTATTCAAAAAAAACAAACACTTGAACTTACATTAGCGTTATAAAAACTACCTAAAATGACAGAAACCATCTTTTACATTACATGACTTAAACGTCCCATTACATTACATGGAGCTGGAAGGGTTTAATGACCTATACTGTGACCAACCACCTGGGGGCGATCGAGGCACTTTAGCTTCATTTTTCAGGACTTGTGCAGCACGCTTGGTAATTACGTTAACACATCAGTTTCATACGTTTTAGCGCTGTTTGCCTTCCATACATGATGTCTCCACGACACAACAAGAGCATATTGGGTTTTTGTGTCAATTATGTCAAAAAATAGAATAAAAACAACAAAATCGCTTTGAAAAAGGAATATTACATAAACTTAAATGTCTAATGTTAACGGGTTTTTTTTTTACGTTTCTTGTTCCAGAAGTTATTTCCAAGAACAAGTTGGGAAAAATCCACATTCCGAGTGGTCTGGAACGCATTATTATTCACATATGGTTAATAGAGGAATATGTATATTAGAGACCTGTAAAACGGCAGGTTTTCCTTCAAAACCATATTTGACATTAGAAAGGGAGATAAAATGTATGTTTTCATTTAGCTGACAGAAAAGCTCTGTCAGAAAAGCTCTGGCTGGTGCAAACCTGGTTTCCGTCTGCTATGTCCATGTCCACAAATTCTCACATCAGATGAATTATTCTGAGTTACCACAATATTTCATGCCACCAAAAACATGGGAGAAGTTTGGATCAGGCCGCTGTTGTAGGCCTTATGCATAGGCCAGCACCAGATTAGCCAAATGTTACTTCATAATTAAAGTGGTTGTGGTTTCTGTTAGTGGGGAAAGTTGACAGCTTATAGTAAATTGAATTCAGTGTTAAAAGAGATTTTAAAGAGGCTAGTTGAAGATCTGGTTGGAATGTTTTTAAAAAGACGAATGACTGGCAGAGTTTATAATTAGAGGACAGTAATGGATCCCATTTATAAAGTGTTCCAGTTAAAAGCAAAATCAGGCATGTAGGAAGTATATAATGGATGATAAGAGAGGGATGGGAAGAGAAAAGAGAGATATATGTGTGCAGAACAAGGAGAAAGAAAACAGAAAAGGGGAATGAGGGTATAAGAGCAGCCTGCTGGATTGAGTTAGATGTAATTGCTGTGAGCTCATGTTGGCAATGTAGAGTGACAACCAAGCCAGAGCTCTCACAGGGCTAAACCCAACTCTCTCACTCTCATATCAGATCTTCCTTTCCTCCACTTCTCCTACACACACCAGATGGAGCTCAGTCTCACACATTAAACCTTACAATATTATCATTCAGATCCACTTCAAAAGGATGGAGCACACTCTGCTCCATTCCCCGCACCGCTGTCCTCTAGACTAGAGAGCATAACAACCAGTAACCTACTAGCTTAGGCTAGTTTAAACTCACTTAATTGTGTGTCACACCAGCACACCACGTGAGACAGAGAGAACACGGCCAAACTTCCAGAACATGTTGTTCTCTAACGAGGCAGCATTCACAAGAGAAGGGATTTATTGGGTTTTACCTCACAGTGGAAAGAATATTCTTTGCCCATATTCCTGACCGTATACGGTTTTCCTCTTCTCTGCAGATACTGTTAGAGCTGTACAAGAAGGCCGAGAAACCCTTTAGATGAATTAAAGACAGGTCATGCATGTATAATGTGTGACAATGTTGAAAATATAGATGGACAGTAGACCCCATTCATGAGATTTACTGTCGTCAATAAGAAGAGCACACATTTTTTTCTCACATTTTTATCGCACAGATTTTGAGCAGAACATTTTTTTTTAATTCTGTGAAAAATACAGTACAGTACAAACTGTCCTTTGACTAATATATATATATACATATACACACACATACATATGCATAATTTATAAGCCTTGTTCACCAAATATTGGCTGTAATTTACCATTCTTAAATTAGCAATCTTTTTAGGATCCTGCTGCTAGTCAGAATACCGTAATGCCCTGGCTGTGACCAGTGATGTAAAATGTTAAAACATCTAAAACTACATTTGACATATTGCATTATAAAAAATTGTGTACAGTTCTCATTTCATCATATGGAGAGGGTGAATATTTGTGCGTAATTCAGTAATTAGTCACAATTAATAATACATAATTTACAGAACCACTGAAAGGTACTAGTAAAGGACTTCTTTTTTTTAATACTGACTAATCACAGCATCTATTATTAAAATCATTAAGTTCAATAAAAAAAACCTGTATCGGCACATATTAGCTAGACTTTTTTTTATGTAGCTCCGCTCTTCAACCGCCAGGTGGAGACAAACCCCAACAAGTGGGTGAAAATAATGCACGTTTCGCGTTGGGTTGTCAACAGCTCCTAATCCATCCGTCTCTGTGTTGATTCTCAGAAAGTACTTGACGTTGTACAGCTATTTGAATAATAATTACATATTTGTAAGGTGTACATTTTAACTCATGGTGGAAAAGCTTCTACCTCAGAAACCGTTAAGTATTTTTAACGTTACGAGTCAGACCACCAACAGAAAATATGACGCTAGAAAGGATTAATGATGTCAGCAAAGCAGTACGTACCTACACACATACTACACCAACCAATGAAATTAGTGAGGCAGCACACAAAGACCATAGCTCCTGTGTCGTATATTTTAATAGAAAAAGAAAACATTGAAAATAAAAATTAAAAAGGATTCAATCCAGTAATTATAAATGACAGATGCTCGGCCAACGCTGTGTACTCATAGTGACCCCACCTCACCTCATACTGGTTTGGTGGTCTCCATGAATTGTGAGTGTACAGGCTGACAACCAGATGCATTTTAGCCAACACGACTAAATACTACTGAGTGAGAAAGGCAGGGTGAGGAACAGAGGTAAACACTGTAGCTAAACATACACAGGTCTACGACAAACATTTCATTTGTTTGACAACGATTAACACAGTCAGACCTGGCTCTCTGACACCGATTAACACAAACACAGCCCTAGAAACACAAAAAACAGACAACCCCAGTTCTTTCACAGTCCATTACCTGTATTAAAGAGCAGCATAAACAGTCAATACAGATCTTTAAGTTAAATGCTGCCCGTTTACGGGTGGCTGAAAGGGATATATTCGGATGTGTGTGTGTGTGTGGGTAACTGCTGGTAACTAGTGTGACTATTTCCATCCATTTTCGGAGAACTTTACAAATAATAGCAGGATATACAAATTGAATGTCGTTTGTGTGGAAAGAGGGTGTGGTGATTATTTTAGCTTTAAGTCTTTCTTTTTTATGTGTGTGTGTGAGTGAGTGAGAGAGAGAGAGAGCGTGAGCGAGTGTGTTATGGGGTCACTGCACAGCCCTGACCTTTATAGCACACGCTTGAGTAGGTCTGATCTATGCAATACAGAAAAAAACAAACATTTATGTGAACAAATAAAATAAGTCTCGACAAATTAAAAAAAGTCCTTCAAAAGGCAGGAGTCCAGATCAAATGTTCAAAAACGTTCCACATCGCTCTTATCAAAATATCAAAATAATCAGACACTTCGTTCATATAGTCGCTCTTAATAAAATATCTCTCTTGTTCAATCTTTCCCCCCCAAAACCCACATCACTCCATCTTTACATTCACTCCCCACTATCTCCAGAGAATGTTCGTAAGCTCTCTTCTCGTTCCTCCATATGTCCGTTTTTTCCTCTGTCCTGCCACTTAAAACAAGGACTGGGAGGGGCATCTTGCTTTCCCCTGATAATCTCTCCATTTCTCAGATGGCTCCGTCACAGCCAGGCGGAGGAAGGGGCCATTTCAATGCTGGCCGTAGGAGGACAAGAGCGAAGAGGATGGGGGGGGGGGGTCCTCATTTCACGTCAGAGTGAGTCTGTGTTGATAATACATCAATCAAGCTGTTCTTTCTTCACCCAAAACCATCTAGATCTCGAAGCAAGGCAACCCCAAGAGAGGAGAAGGGGTCAAGGGTGCAAACAGCCTATGAGGAAAAGTCCTGCGTTCTTTCGCTCTCACAAGCACACTCTCTCACGCACTCGCACGCACACTCGCTCTCAGACCGACAGTGTTACAGACATAGGAAACACTGATTTTTGAGATCGCACTCTCTCTCCGTTTCCATCTCTGGCAAGATCTGGCACCTCTCTGCTATGTCACATCGTCCTCCTCCTCCGAGCAGTAGTCCCTCCCCTGGAGAATATGGAGAGAGACAGATTAAGGAAAGAAGTGAATTCCAGTTTGTCCTACCTAACAGCAAGAGCAACACCATTTTGTCAGTTGCCGGGTAATGCCACTCATAAAAGAAAACTCATTGGACCAAAATCCCTCTCCTCATGAATATTAAACATCAAACATGGATGAAGAAAGACTGATTGTGGAAGCTGAGAAGCATTGGATATTGTAGTGCAAGTTGATCAAGTTCCAAATGGAAAACAGCTTTCCAAATTTAAGCAGCACAGTGCATTGGTTGAGGTCTCTGTTGGCAAACTGTTCTGATTGGCCGATTGTCATTGCATTGAGCATTTTCATTGTCAATGTGAAAAAATGAATTGCTTAAAATCACTGGAATCCTGTCTTGTCTGGTTAGGTTTTAAATTAACCTCAAAAATTTAGCAAAAACTTATACAAAAATTTACTTTATAAGGTGCTTAGACTTTGTTTAGACAAAAAGTAAAAAAAAAAATTATATATATATATATATATATATATATATATATATATATATATATATATATATATATATATATATATATATATATATATATATATATATATATATATATATATATATATATATATATATATATATATATATATATATATATATATATATATATATATATATATATATATATATATATATATATAAAATTGACAATGACATGAAATGTATTTTTTGTCGGAATTCATTAATTTCCTAAAAAGAATTTTAATAAATACATGTCATATAATCAAATTGATCTACAATATTACCCCTTTTAATTTTTTTGAAATTCAATTGACTTTTTGAGTTGTGGTGTTTGAAAGACCAAAAATGTCAGGTGGTGCGACCGTCCAAACGTACAAGCAGAAAACAAAACTGCAATAAAAAGGTTCATTTTCCCTATAAAATTCTTAATCAAATAGTTTGGCATGATTTTAAGTTAAATTCCTTATAAATGAGGGGAAAATACACTATTTTCCCTCATTTATAAGGAATTTAACAGTCCCATTTCAAAACTATTCTATTACTTTAAAAACTTTTGTCCAAAAAATTTACTTCTCCAAATGTCAGGGAGAGCAACCGACATAATGCCATTTTATGCATTGTTACTTTAAGAAAACCATGTGACATCACACAGAAGACCCCAGAGGACCCCTTGGATGCAGTAACAATGTTAGTCACCCTCCCATAAATATTAGAGAATTTGACATTTTTGAGTAATGATGAGGTTGATTCAACTTATCGTGTCAGCTGGTATGACCCCTGGACAATTTTGAAAATTTGTTATTATAAAAATGTGTATTTGATTTTTAAAATTTTTACATTTTAATTAGTTTTTATGTATAACCTTGAGCATATGTTCAAACATTTGTATAGGTGTCCAAGTTAATGCCTGTTAGATTTGAATTTAGTTTGAAATGTCAGGTGGTGCGACCAGCAAATTTAAATTTAAAACTATCAATTCCCACTGCAATTGCAAAATGAAGTAAGAAATATAACTGTGAACCGTTAGATAATGCGTACAAATAATTTTTACAGTTAAAAACAAAACATAAAAACTCCTTATGGAAAATTGTGTGTTTGAACACATAGAAAAGTGTCCATTTATATGAATTGGACTAAAAGGGCAATACGTAAAGAAATGGAAAGGGAATTTACAATGTGATATACATTTTAGACACTACAATCATGTATATTGTATATGTATATTATTTTAAATGAATATATGGTCGCACCACCTGACATTTTCTGGGTGGTAAAATCAGAAATCTTGTTTAATAATGAATTAAGGCTGTCTTAAAAGCTGCAAAACCAATATGAAATCAACACCATACATTTTGATCCAAATCACATCTACACTCACCTAAAGGATTATTAGGAACACCTGTTCAATTTCTCATTAATGCAATTATCTAATCAACCAATCAAATGACAGTTGCTTCAATGCATTTAGGGGTGTGGTCCTGGTCAAGACAATCTCCTGAACTCCAAACTGAATGTCAGAATGGGAAAGAAAGGTGATTTAAGCAATTTTGAGCGTGGCATGGTTGTTGGTGCCAGACGGGCCGGTCTGAGTATTTCACAATCTGCTCAGTTACTGGGATTTTCACGCACAACCATTTCTAGGGTTTACAAAGAATGGTGTGAAAAGGGAAAAACATCCAGTATGCGACAGTCCAGTGGGCGAAAATGCCTTGTTGATGCTAGAGGTCAGAGGAGAATGGGCCGACTGATTCAAGCTGATAGAAGAGCAACTTTGACTGAAATAACCACTCGTTACAACCAAGGTATGCAGCAAAGCATTTGTGAAACCACAACACGCACAACCTTGAGGCGGATGGGCTACAACAGCAGAAGACCCCACCGGGTACCACTCATCTCCACTACAAATAGGAAAAAGAGGCTACAATTTGCACGAGCTCACCAAAATTGGACAGTTGAAGACTGGAAAAATGTTGCCTGGTCTGATGTCAGAATTTGGCGTAAACAGAATGAGAACATGGATCCATCATGCCTTGTTACCACTGTGCAGGCTGGTGGTGGTGGTGTAATGGTGTGGGGGATGTTTTCTTGGCACACTTTAGGCCCCTTAGTGCCAATTGGGCATCGCTTAAATGCCACGGCCTACCTGAGCATTGTTTCTGACCATGTCCATCCCTTTATGACCACCATGTACCCATCCTCTGATGGCTACTTCCAGCAGGATAATGCACCATGTCACAAAGCTCGAATCATTTCAAATTGGTTTCTTGAACATGACAATAGCATCTTTGGGATGTGGTGGAACGGGAGCTTCATGCCCTGGATGTGCATCCCACAAATCTCCATCAACTGCAAGATGCTATCCTATCAATATGGGCCAACATTTCTAAAGAATGCTTTCAGCACCTTGTTGAATCAATGCCACGTAGAATTAAGGCAGTTCTGAAGGCTGCCCTGTCAAACACAGTATTAGTATGGTGTTCCTAATAATCCTTTAGGTGAGTGTATATGTAGTTGTTTGTATATGTAAATGCATTTTTATTCTAATGTAGATGACACTGAAGAACAGATTTGATTTTATCATTTATGAAATGACAGAGTGTGGATATTTGGTCCTAAATGGTTTTTTTTTTTGCAGTGTGAACAATAGCCCAACAGTCCTTATGTAACCCTGTTTCAATTGATTCAAAACAAAACCTAAAATGTTTTAGATTTAATCCATTTCAGACCAATTGATCTTAGACCTCAAGAGAGACACAAAGATAGATAAGAGAGGGAGAGAGAAAGAAGGAAGTAATGGAAAAAAGCAGAGCCATAAATATATCATTTTATCTCCAGAGGTCTACAGGAAGTACCAGACAGTCGATGCACATGGCAAAATGACAAGACAATCATTTAAATGTCACAATCTAGATAAACGAGCAGGTTTCATGTACGCTGTCCCTTTAAAACCTCTAACCCATCTGCTCCTTCCTTTATTTCTGTGCCTCGTTTTTTCCTCCCGCCCTCACCTTCTCAATCTTCTCATCCAGCATTCTGAAGAACTCCTGCTGGCTCTCTGATGTATGTATGCTGGGGGAGAGAGAGAGAGAGATGGAGAGAGAGAGAAAGAGAGGAAGTTAGTGGGGGTAGGAGAAGGGAAGCAACAAATACACTCAAATTTTCCATTACAACAAGCATAAAGAACACACACACACACACACACACACACACACACACACACACACACACACACACACACACACACACACACACACACACACACACACACACACACACACACACACACACACACACACACACACACACACACACACACACACACACACACACACACACACACACACACACACACACACACACACACACACACACACACACACACACACACACACACACACACACACACACACACACACACACACACACACACACACACACACACACACACACACACACACACACACACACACACACACACACACACACACACACACACACACACACAGCTACCAGCTCCTGTAGGATCCAGAGTGGCTGGGCAGGAATCATTTTTATAGACACATTACAGCAGGGGCCATAAACCCTTGCTTCCACACACACACACACACACACACACACACACACACACACACACACACACACACACACACAAACACACACACACACACACACACACACACACACACACACACACACAGCACATTAACTGAGCATTACTCCATTGACACACACATAAAACAATAATGAACTGTTCATTCTTAATGAACATGCCCCTAAACATAATTTCTATTCAGCCAGACGTTTTGAACGCCATATGTATTAGTTTGTTTTCTGTGTAATGTGTTTGTAATGTTAATCAAAGCCCAGTGGAAATTAAAGTCCATTAAAGTCATAAACAAATAAAATATTAATGGTTAACAGATCATTCATTCATTTACACTTAAAGAGTTATAATTTGAAATTTATATTTTCAACTACTGCTCAGTTAAGCACTAAATGTTTAATAAAGAGCTAGTTAACCCAAAAAATGATGCCATGATTTTATTCTTACTTCATTTAACCTGATGTTATAAATCATTTTTCTTCTTCCAGTGAACACAAAGATATTTCCCATTTTAAGTTCATGCTTTTGTCCATAGAAACACAATTGAAATAGAAGAATTCATGGTGACAATATCATTGTGATATCTACAGAAATCTGGCCTGAATAAATGAATGAATAATGCTATCAGTCAAATTCATCCTTAACTTTATACATTTCTTTTCCCCTGATTGGTTATGGAGGTGTTTTGGGCTGATGTGAAACTATGGCTTCGAAAGTGCGCAGTGATGCCTGGAATCATTGATTATGAAGTGCAAAATATGAAGCGCACATATTTGAATCCACAACATTAAAATGAGAGCACTTTAATTTTTTTAAATATCATGGTTACAAATACCAGTATATTGCAACACCCCTAATTTGAAACTACATGAGGTTGAATAAATGACAAAATGTTCATCTATGGTTGAACTATTCCTTTAAACGTGCAGTAAGCGATTTCTGAGAAACGCTGTTGAAAGTGGATTGGACCAAGCTAGCACAACAACACACTTGTAGCCAATCAGCAGTAGGGGGATTGTCCACTCATGATGGGGGAGGAGAGAGCGTGAGAGCAAGAAGGAGATTTGAGGAAAGATTGTAGAAAGAGAGATGGCTGAGAGACGTTACATAAAAGAAAAGGACAGAGGAATATCACTGGAAAAGAAGGGTTATGATCAGGCAAGAGCTTTAGGACCCGTGTTAATATTAGAAAAGCTTTCCAGTGCTGGAGAGACCTAAGAGGGAAGGCCTAAACAACTGAGGTTGCGTCGTTTCTGCTCCATAAATGAGCAACACTGGTTTTGTTATTTTTCACAAAACCAAGATATGCTGTTGTTGTAATGTTAGCTATAGTAACAGGACAGGTTTGAGTGTCATTGTAATGCGTTTGTTTGGGTTGATTTCAAATATCAACAGTTTTTTTTCAGAAATTGCTTATCAAAATACTTTTCACGGAGAAAACCATCGTAAACTTTTCATTTATTGTTTATTATATTACATCACAATTGTGCTATTGTTACTGATGCTTTGGAAATGCACTCGAAATAATTACGCTTTGAAATTGACAATTACATCCGACGGCAATAAACACATCATGTTTACATACAATAAGTTGCAAAACATATGGCACGTTACGCTAAAACAGAACATGCAAATGAGATCCAGAGGGGATAAGACAGGCCACATCGCAAAACAAACCACACACAGTTTACAGACATTTGGCACGTTTTCAACAGAGCAAGAACTCTAATGCCCACACCCACACACACAAAACAAACAGAAACACACGCACACCGTAAACAGAAAGACATGTATAAACCCACTCACTTCGTCTTGTTGGCACTGGGCCCAGGCACCTCTTTGTGCTGTTTGGTCCTGTGCAGAGCAGAGCTCTTCTCCTGCAAACACACCAGGAAAGAACACGTTTTTAACTTGCTACTATTCACAACAAAGCCAAATTCAGCCTCAGCCGACCGTCTCTGGTGGCCCTCCGGTGCGGAGGCCCTGTCGGCTCCTGGACACGGGCCAGAACCAGCTTCTCTGTCTGGAACACAGCATGATAGAGAGGCCCTGGGAGTGACCCTACTCTGGCCACTGCTAATGAGAATGCTGCCCTGCTGAGAGACAGCAAGAAAGAGAGCTGCCCTCGCTTTCACTGCGTCTCTATTCTCCTCTAACCCCCTTATCGGAAAACATGGGCGTCCAAACACCTGCTCTGCCTGTACAGCTTCATTACGCTGGCCAGTTTAAAGGGTACATATCATAAAAAATAGGACTTGTTCTATTTGAAATAAAATTCTTCACTGTACTATGTATGTAAACATCCTCGTTCACAATACAACCAGACCATTTACAGAAACTGAAGATGCAAAAACACAATTATTAACTTCTTATCTTGGTTATAATGTTGAAAATATGAGCATTTAGAGTAGAATTATGACATCGATATTATTATGATCTGAAATCTGGAGTTTTATTTATTTGTTTTGATATATTATTATTTAATAATGTAATTTTGGGGGGGGATTTTTACATTTCAAATAGGTTGAGAACTGTATTTTGGATAAGAAATGAAAAAAAGTAATTATACATTTCACACCCAGAGAGAGCACATTTACATTTGACATTAACATAAGACGACCCGCATTTGCACATCAATACCAGTATTTAACATCTTGGCAATGACATTGTTACTCCTTTAACAGGTGAAAAGGTTAGCCAGTCATAAAAGCTAATATACATAAAGTCTTAAAAGTCAAGTAGCTAAACACTCGGTTTAATTCTAAATGTCACCTTGACATTATTAGTTATTAAGTGGGGGGGAAAACAATATGCATGTGTATGATGAGTGTATTGAATTTAAACAAATCTGTAAAATACATAATTATTATTAATATTAATACAATATATTTTATTATTGTCTTATTAATGTTTTATTACTATAATTAAAGGATTAGTTCACTTTTAAATAGACTTTTGCTGATAATTTACTCACCCCCATGTCATCCAAGATGTCCATGTCTTTCTTTCTGCAGTCGAAAAGAAATTAAGGTTTTTGATGAAAACATTCCAGGATTTTTCTCCATATAATGGACTTCAATGGGCTCCAAACGGTTCACAGTCCAAATGACAGTTTCAGTACAGCTTCAAAGGGCTTTAAACAATACCAGACGATGAATAAGGGTCTTATCTAGCGAAACAATTAGTTTCTGTTAGAAACCGAGCAGTATTTATGCTATTATTTTACCTCTTATCAGACGAATGTGATCATCTCTGAGCTCCGCCGTAACTTCCGCTAAGTGAGGTCAAAATACGAGCGTGGTCATAGATATTTCGATCGTAGATGCCTCAATCTACTGATCCGTGCAGGCACTAATGAGGTCTATACGTATACATCTATAACCACGCTTGTATTTTGACCTCACTTAGCGGAAGTTACGGCGGAGCTCAGAGATGATCACGTTCGTCTGATAGGAGGTAAAATAAAATCGGCTTCTCGCAGAAACTGATCGTTTCGCTAGATAAGACCCTTATTCATCGTCTGGTATTGTTTGGTATTGTTTAAAGCCCTTTGAAGCTGTACTAAAACTGTCATTTGGACCTTGAACCGTTTGGAGCCCATTGAAGTCCATTATATGTTGAAAAATCCTGTAATGTTTTCATCAAAAACCTTAATTTCTTATCGGCTGCAGAAAGAAAGACATGGACATCTTGGATGACAAGGGGGGTGAGTAAATTATCAGCAAAAGTTTATTTAAAAGTGAACTAATCCTTTAATATTATGGTTGATAAAGCGTCCCCATTAGGAAAAGACTCAGTCCTAACATTTTAGAATATTTGTGTTGCACTTTGTTTAACAGTATGTGCAGTTACAGTGAACTTACCTAAGAAAGTACTGAGTAATATAAGGTAACTACATGGGTTAAGGTTAGGTTAAGGGTTAGTACCCAATTATTACCCAGTTATTGTAATTACTATAATAAGTACATAGTATGTGGGGAAAGGCACTGTAAAATAAAGTGCTACCGATATTTGAATAAGTGTGTGAGTATAGGAAAAGATGCATGTAAGAATTCAATAATATTTTGTCTGGTAATGCGAGTGTCTAAGTATGAGAGTCTGTGACAAAGAGGGAAAACACGTCAGAATTTCCCTCTCCCACATTCCAAACATGTCGGCACATGTGTGTGCTGCATTAATTTAGTTCTACTTCTCATTGTATAAGCAAAAAACAGGTATATGTGCCTCAAGCAGTGTCTTTGCAAAATATGAAGGACACCATTGCACAGGAAGAATTTCCCAGGAGTGTGTGTGTGAGAGAGCATGTTTTGTATCTCACCAGGTTCTCCTGGTTGCGTGCGTTTACTCGGTCCTCTTCTCCACGCATATACTTCACCTCCTCCACTCCCTTATTCTTATATTCATCTACAGAGAAAGAAAGACAGGTTAAAGAAATGATTCATAGAACTTACATTTCTGTCATCAATACACACTTTTTTTTTCCTTCATGGAACTCAAAAAGAGACATTTCAAAGAATATACTCGTAATTTTTTCCATGAAATTATAATGCTGGGGACTGACGCTTCAAAAAAGACACGAAAGTATCATAAAAATAGCCCATATGACTCATGTGCTATATTCCAAGACTTCTGAAGCCATACAATAGATTTGAAAGTGAAAGTTACATGAGGAAGGCCAAGTATGGTAACCCATACTCGGAAATTGTCCCAACCAAGTTAGTGCACACACATTAGGAGTAGTGAGTAGTGAACACACACACTGCAAACCGTGGACACACACCCGGAGCAATGGCCAGCCATTTTTGCTGTGGCGCCCAGGGAGCGATTGGGGGTTAAGTGTCTTTCTCAAGGGCACCATAGTCATTTCCTGCCGGTATTGAGAATCGAACCCGCAACCTTCGGGTTACCAGTCTGACTCTCTAACCATTAGGCCATGGGGGAAAAAATTTAAAGAAGTTATTCACTGAAAATCTTCCCCTCCAATTGACTGTTGTGAAAATCATTGACTTTGAGAAATGAATCAGGTCGATTTATGAACAACAGATAAAAATAAAAATAAATCAGATTCCAACAAATAATTAATTCATTAATTAGACACTGATACTTCTCTCATTAACACGACATGGAGAGCAATTTCTCAGCCATTTCAGTTTGTTCTTCACGCAAATCTATTGTATGGCTTCAGATTCAGAAGCCATATAGCACATGAGTCATATGGACCACTTATATGACTCTTTTATGGTAATTTTAGAGCTTGACAGCCTTAGTGTGACCATATTCTTCAAAATACCTTGTGTTTTTCCACAGAAAAAGATTACAGGTTTTGAACAATGTGAGTGAGTAAAAGTATTCACATTTGAAAAGCCTTCAAACCAGCCAACAGAACGTTTTGAATTTTGCCCTTTCTCAGCCATCAGTAATTACCAGCAGCCATGTCCGTGTTTGCATGTCCATGCATTCACTTCCTCATAACACATACACACACCCACACACATACATAAATCTGTCATTTACTCTGTCTACAAATCAGCACGAGGCATTCGCAGCCCACTCAATCTCAGTTTATCTTCGCCTCTATCCGCCGTTCTCTCCTTTTCTCGCTGTGAACTCCCTGTCAGTTACCATCATGACAGCTGGAGTGGGCAGCCTGTGAATGTGACTCAGTGCAGTCCATCCGCACAAACAGAAAAAGCGAGAAAAAGGGAAAAAAAAGAAGAGAGAGAAATATAAAAAGGAAAGAGAAAAAGAGAGGGAGCAACGCTGCCAGTCTTTCACAGCTTGAGGAATGTAAACATGTCTCTGCACAAAAGACCACGCTCCAACATGCTGACAAACACACACACACACACCGAACCAAAGAGAAATGTTACACACAAATTAGAAATCAAACTTTAACTGATTTGGCTGAGGTGTGTTACACAAAACAGGCCTCCAGGATCCCAAAGAGCCAGACACGTAAATTCATATACATGCATACATATGAATACATCTTTCTTTTCACACACACACGCGCACACACACACACACACACACGCGCGCTCGCATAAACGCAAGTAGCGTGATAACATTACTAAAAAAGGAGATCTCAGGAACATATTCCTAATCCATCTTTTCAGGGAGACAATCATTCAAGAAACATGCATCTCAGAGAAACGGAGTTGCTCGCTGTGAGAAAGAGTGACATCTTGTCAGTTTAGTATGTTCCAGAAGGACTATTTTTGGTGGGAAGATGACATGTTCTCTTATGTAGGGATATTACGATTGGCTAATTGGTGATAACAGCATGATGCCGAGTTGCCGACCTTTATGATGTGATGGAAGCTTGCTTTCTCAATAGACTCTTATTATTTTGTACATTATTATAGTACAGTAAAAAAGAAAGGAAATGAGGAGGAGAATGAGAAATGTTGCAAGCCGGCTTCATGAGCATCATGGGATGTGTTAGAGAATAGCTGGGTAATACTGAATATTTATAATAGATTATGATTTATTCTATTCATAAATTAAACAACATTGTGAATACTGAGTTGATTTTTATTAGGCCATTGCATTTCCTAAAGGCTGTGACTGTAGGCAGTTTTGTGCCTGCTTGTGTTGTGTCATGATTCATGAGTGTGCTGTCATAGGGAAAGATATTTTTACAGCATCTCTGATTTTCCCAGTTCAGTGTTAAAACCCTTACAGATGGACAGCTCAACTATGCGAATCAATTTACAACTTTTCATTAAAACAACACAAACACTAATTCAGTCATGGCATCACTAAAAATATCAAATTAAATCCTAGAGTGTAAAATGTGCACTAAATTTTTAATTTAACTAAACGAGAAAGAAATTTAGGAAAGGAAATTATACACAAGGAATCAGTGAGTTTTTTGCTGCTCTATTCTTCAATAACAACCTCTTTGCAACAACAAGAAAAGGCATCACTTTGTGACAGATACATAAAATATAAAGACATGGTTAAGGTCACAGAAGTGATCAAGCATGTTGTTAAAAATAAACTTCAGTAACTCACTCTCTCTTAATGTTGGTATCCTTCAGATGGATATGTAGAGCGACAGGTGCTACACAGCTCAAGGTTTGCCACTCTTTTCTACATTTTATACTTATATTGCTAGATCTTCTGATGATTAGGAATAATTTTAAGGGACTCTGCACGCCTAAAACTAACTTTCTGCCACACCTTCCAATGGTGGGTGACTTAAGAAAATTTAGCGGTCAAAAATATTTTTTACCAGCCATGACACAAAAACAGGCAATTATGACACCGAAATTTTAGATACTAGTGAAAATTCACAATCCTCTATTCCTATTTCGATACCACAGCTAAAACTACTAGCTTAACTTATATAAATTGAGTAGGCTACATTTTTAAAGACCTGTTAAAAAAGAACAATCAATCATATTACAAGCTATAGCACAAATAAATACAATACAATAAAGACACAAATGAAATAAACAGTGCTCTTCAGGCAGGTCTAATAGTTTTTAGGTACTCAAATTTAATAAAAGTAGGCTAATCAAATAAAAAGGATATGAAGACTATGGAGTGTTATTTAAGTTCAAAAGCAGTGATTGAGTTTTTTCTTTGTCCTTTGTTGTTTGATTAACATTAAAAATGCAGACAGTAGCAGGATTATTAGGATGCTGTCACTTTAAGAGCGAATGCACAGACAGTGTTTTTGGTTTGCGTTCACTTAAGACATAACCAACCATGTTTACTAGGATACTCGCAGAGACTGGCATTTTTTATTTTGAGAGAATTTGTCCAATCAAGTGCAGGAAGGCATGCAAGAGAGCTCAACTGTGTACACCGTCTAAGATATGGCTTTCAGTGCGTGCGATTTGGATGTTAAAACTTCCCACACAGCGTGCAAGTAACAAATTTCCTTTTGTGTGTTCCAGCGCTTGAATATTTGCATTGGAAAGGCTAAAATTTTCGTGACGATGCAGCACTGACCCGTCAATGTTGTCACAACATTGCATTGTTAGAATTAAAAAATGTGTTACCAGCCAACTGGCGACTGACACTGTTTACTCGCCAGCGCCAATTTTTATTCACATTTGGCGCTTATCGGGTGTTAATTTTAGGCCCTGTATGTACAGGTGCTGGTCATATAATTAGAATATCATCAAAAAGTTGATTTATTTCACTAATTCCATTCAAAAAGTGAAACTTGTATATATTCATTACACACAGACTGATATATTTCAAATGTTTATTTCTTTTAATTTTAATGATTATAACTGACAACTAAGGAAAATCCCAAATTCATTATCTCAGAGTAGTGTGAAAAGGTTCAATATTGAAGACACCTGGTGCCACATTCTAATCAGCTAATTAACTCAAAACACCTGCAAAGGCCTTTAAATGGTCTCTCAGTCTAGTTCTGTAGGCTACAAAATCATGGGGAAGACTGCTGACTTGACAGTTGTCCAAAAGACGACCATTGACACCTTGTACAAGGAGGGAAAGACACAAAAGGTCATTGCAAAAGAGGCTGGCTGTTCACAGAGCTCTGTGTCCAAGCACATTAATAGAGAGGCGAAGGGAAGAAAAAATATGGTAGAAAAAAGTGTACAAGCAATAGGGATAACCGCACCCTGGAGAGGATTGTGAAACAAAACCCATTCAAAAACGTGGGGGAGATTCACAAAGAGTTGACTGCAGCTGGAGTCAGTGCTTCAAGAACCACTACGCACAGACGTATGCAAGACACGGGTTTCAGCTGTCGCATTCCTTCTGTCAAGCCACTCTTGAACAACAGACAGCGTCAGAAGCGGAGTCTGGAGGAAGAGAGGAGAGGCACACAATCCACGTTGCTTGAGGTCCAGTGTAAAGTTTCCACAGTCAGTGATGGTTTGGGGTGCCATGTCATCTGCTGGTGTTGGTCCACTGTGTTTTCTGAGGTCCAAGGTCAACACAGCCGTATACCAGGAAGTTTTAGAGCACTTAATGCTTCCTGCTGCTGACCAACTTTATGGAGATGCAGATTTCATTTTCCAACAGGACTTGGCACCTGCACACAGTGCCAAAGCAATCAGTACCTGGTTTAAGGACCATGGTATCCCTGTTCTTAATTGGCCAGCAAACTCATCTGACCTTAACCCCATAAAACATCTATGGGGTATGGTGAAGAGGAAGATGTGATATGCCAGACCCAACAATGCAGAAGAGCTGAAGACCACTATCAGAGCAACCTGGGCTCTCATAACACCTGAGCAGTGCCACAGACTGATCGACTCCATGCCACGCCGCATTGCTGCAATAATTCAGGCAAGAGGAGCCCCAACTAAGTATTGTACTGTGCTGTAGTGCTGTACATGCTCCTACTTTTCATGTTCATACTTTTCAGTTGGCCAAGATTTCTAAAAAGCCTTTCTTTGTATTGGTCTTAAGTAATATTCAAATTTTCTGAGATACTGAATTTGGGATTTTCCTTAGTTGTCAGTTATAAACATCAAAATTAAAATGAATAAACATTTGAAATATATCAGTCTGTGTGTAATGAATGAATATAATATACAAGTTTCACTTTTTGAAAGGAATTAGTGAAATAAATCAACTTTTTGATGATATTCTAATTATATGACCAGCACCTGTAAATATGTATATATTATTGTGGCGGAGGAGCAAACGACAGACACAGTGGGTGTTGCGTCAGGCCTCGAGGAGGCGTTTATTAACATAAATAAACAAAGTTCAAAAAGGTGGAATAAAGTGTTAAACAAACAGGTGATCTGGTGTCCTCGGCGTGCCAGGGAATCGTGAAGGAAGGTTAGTGATCAGATAGGATGGGTCCAGGTAAGGGGCAGGTTTTGATGGCGGCACTCGCTTCTCTCTTTGGTCCGAGGCATGAGGAGCGGTGGCTTCGACACGGCAGCTCGTCCTCTTTAGGCCACGGTAACTGAGGGGAATAGCGGCCCAGCATCCTAGCCGGTTAGCACCGTTACGCGTGCTAATCCATTCCGGACCGCGGGTCCGGTGACGTGCATCTAAGGCGCCGCAGGAGTCCCTCCACGCTCCCTTCCTGGACCCACGAGGACACCAGTGTGCATGCAAGGGGAGAGAGAGAGAGAGACTGGTCTCCTGAGGAGAGGTGCGCTCCGCAGTTAACAGCGGTGGTGATTAGGCTTCAATATCTTCAGATGTGCCTCATCACTCGCCGCCAGTTCTCTGTATTTCAGCGCCCCTTCTCTCTCTCACACCCACTCCAGTCGGGAACTTGGCGACGATTTCAGGTACAGGGTGGCGTTGATAACAAGGGAGAAGCAGCTGTTCCGTCACAGCGTAGAGCCTATGATGACCCCTGTCCATTTCCATGAAAGGGTGTACATGGTCTGCAACAATGCTTAGGTAGGTGGTACGTGTAAAAGTAACATCCACATGGATGGCAGGACCCAAGGTTTCCCAGCAGAACATTGCCCAAAGCATCACACTGCCACTTGTCTTCTTCCCATAGTGCATCCTGGTGCCATGTGTTCCCCAGGTAAGCGATGCACATGCACCCGGCCATCCACGTGATGTAAAAGAAAACGTGATACATCAGACCAGGCCACCTTCTTCCATTGCTCTGTGGTCCAGTTCTGATGCTCACATGCCTTTCGGCAGTGGACAGGGGTCAGCATGTGCACCCTGACTGGTCTGCGGCTATGCAGCCCCACATGCAACAAACTGCGATGCACTGTGTATACTGTCTAACCCTAACCCTTTCTATCAGAACCAGCATTAACTTATCACACATACATACACACGCACGCTGTTCTTTTAAATAAAGCTTGAAAAATCTGAAAATGTGCACTAAATCACTAGGCCTTATCTTGTATCTTCACCTTATTTTTTTCTGCGTTTGTGACAAGATGCCTTCTGACGACCAGGTAATTTAGCTGTCTATCTACTCGTTCAGCTAACTCGAAACAAATCAGACGACACGACAGCTACACAACCTTGTCTTCCTCTCACATTTACCTTCTGGCCTAATTTCAGATGCGTTCAGTGCTGTGAGCGGCGTGTCTGAGGAACATGAGTGGGCTGCTTTACTTTTAGAATCAGTGTGGAGAAGCTTTGCCCTGAAGCTATTCTATAAGTGGGTGTCTGTTCAGACAGTGAGTCCACCGCAAGGGAGGGGAGTTTGTCAATCTCACGCTCTCTTTGATAGTAGGTGGAAGATAACTCACTATAATTATGGCAGAACAGAGAGGAGTTACAAAATCAAACAAAACGAGAGACACGTGTTGCGCTACCTTTTAGACACATGACCGATACCACGCCTTTGGTTAAAGATAAGTCATTAAACATCTCATGTCAAACATCTAAACCACAGAAGACAGAGCGTCACAGAGATGATCTGTTGCGCTACTGTACGCCGTTGCTGTTAAAAACATTAGTTAAACAGTTGCTTTGTGAACAGTCAGTTAGGGACTTTGAAAAATGGCTGTGTGAAAAGTAAATTTACCGCAGCCTGAAAGTAAGCCACATGTACTGTACACATACACACCCCCTTTATGCTACGTTCAAACACCGTGGTTTTTATCACTGAAGGTCAACAAGTTTCTGTATTATTGGGCCATATTGGACATTCCTACTGCTGGGTGGCCTGTTATTGTTAACTTTCATAGCCATATCTTCTGTAAATCCGATCACAATTGTTGCAAATATCAATTGAAAACTTGCAATAAGCAATTCTTATTAGGCAATAAATCAGTTTTCTTGCCTGTAGACAAAAAACAATAGGGGAAAGCTTTATAGTAACATTGCTGAAATGCATAATGCATCACATAAAAGCATGAAAGCTTGGCATTTCTCTCAATATTTGACAGTTTTCCATGCATCATTCTTTTTTATAATCGCTGCATGTGGGCAGAAAGAAATCACTGCTGAAATTTCTTGAAGCTCAGTTGGTAGAACAAGAGCTAGAAACTTCAAATCATGAGTTTGAGTTCCAGAAAAAACATGAACACAAATGTAAACCTTAAGTGCAGGTAAGTCGCATTGGATAAAAGCATATGTAATGACCGGAAGAAATGAAATCATACAGATTAAATCATATACAGCGGTAGGAAAAAGTATTTAAACCACTTGCAGAATCTGCGAAAATGTGAATAATTTTGACTAAATAAGAGAGATCATACAAAATGCATGTTTATTTAGTACTGTCCTGAATAAGATATTTTACATAAAAATGTTTTACATATAGTCCACAAGACAAAAAAATAGCTGAATTTATTAAAATGACCAGTCCAAAAGTTTATGGACCATTATTTCTCAATACTGTGTGTCGTTACCTGGATGATCTACGGCTGTTTGTTTTTTTTCTGATGGTTGTTCTTGAGTCCCTTGTTTGTCTTGAGCAGTTAAACTGACCAGCGTTCTTCAGAAAAATCCTCCAGGTCCTGCACATTCTTCAGTTTTCAAGCATCTTTTGCATATTTGAACACTCTCCAGCAGGGACTGTATGATTTTGAGATCCATCTTTTCATGCTGAGGATGATTGAGGGACTCAAACACAACTACTAAAAAAAAGGTTGAAACATTCACTGATGCCCCAGAAAGAAACACGATGCATTAAGAGCTGGGGGTGAAAACTTTTGAGCAGGAAGAATTTTTTTATTTTTTATTATTAAATATCTTTATTTTTGTTTATATATTTAGTACTGCCCTTCAGAAGCAACAGAAGATACTTGCATGTTTCCCAGAAGACAAATTGAGAACAATTTACCTTGATCTTCAAATTCAATAAGTTTTCACCCCCAGCTCTTAATGGATTGTTTCCTTCTCGAGCATAAATGAATGTTTCAACCTTTTTTCAGTAGTTGTGTTTGAGTCCCTCAATTGTCCTCAGTGTGAAAAGATGAATCTTAAAAACATACAGTCACTGCTGTAAAGAATTCAAATATGCAAGAGATGCTGGAAAACTGAAGAATGTGCAGGACCTGGAGGATTTTTCTGAAGAACATTGGGCAGTTTAACTGCTCAGGACAAACAAGGGACTCAAGAACAACCATCACGAAACAAAAAAAACAGCCGTGGATCATCCAGGTAATGACATACATTATTGAAAATTAATGGTTCATAATCTTTTGAACAGGGTTATTTTAATAAATTCAGCTATTTTTTTGTCTTGTGGACAATATGTAAACATTTTTATGTAAAATATCTTATTCAGGACAGCACTTTTATTAAGTTATTAAACTAGTAAAATTATTAGTAAATTATTCACATTTTCACAGATTCTGCAAGTGGTTCACATACTTTTTCTTGCCACTGTAAAACAATGAAATCGATCACAATAAATGTTTAACATTGATCCTGATATCTATTGTAAACATATCCAGATGGATCTTTTACTCTGCTGTGAGTAGTTGTGAATGTGAGTTTGCAATCTTTATTGACTATCCAATAAAAAAGACGGTGTACCATGAAATAATGGCAAGAAACATCTCTCTATTGGATTGTCCTCATGTGGTGCAAACAAAAACAAACATACGGTGCTAGAGTTGTTATTGTTAAGCAGCGTCTGCGCCACGTGTGGGCCTGACCCCCTCGGTGACTGTGCCCCTCTTACCTCTGCTCCATTAACCCGATACCCAGCTCTAAAAAGCAAAAGTAAAACTTTTCTCGCAACACTGGACACACCTACATCACATTGCGAACGGTCGACCTGTCGCTCATGTCCTATATGGCCAGCTCTCATTGAAACTCAAATGCCTTCCGGTAATTTTGTCGGTGCAAATCAGCATCAGTGTGAACGCCACTTTATAGACTGACTGCAAACACGCACACAGCAATCTCAACAGCTAACTGCAGATCGCATGTAACCAGACAGCATATTCTCCGCCTGCTGCCCCTCTTGTTTGTTTTAGGGCAGCTCGGCCTTTCCTGTCATTGTGCGTGCCGGAGATCATGTGTGTTGTTGGGATTGACTAAGCACTGAATCACAGTTGAGGACACACGAACGCGCACACTCCCACTGCCTGAACACTGACACAGTTTGACTAGTAAACAGTCTGTTGGCACTAATCAAGTCAGGGTGAGCGCTGAGAGAGAGAGGCGAAAGCCATCTCCCTCTGTTCTATTGATAGAGCTGTTTGACTGACAGCTGGGAAGGGCAGTGGAAAGAAGGACATTGGGTTGGCAGTAGAAAGAGAGAAAAAGAGCGAGAGTGAGAGACAGAAAGATAGACCGATAGAGCAAGAAGAAGGGGGGAGCTAGCAATAATCCACTGTAACCAGGTCACTGCTCTGTTCGCGCTGTTGAATATAATACTTATCAATCTGCTGTTGTGCGTTACAGTTCTTTCAGATTAACATGCCACATGAGTCCACCGATCTCACACACACACAGAGCAAACGAGAACCAGAAGATACAGTATAAACTGTCACATCCTCAAAATCTCACAAGAGGAAATGCAGAACTGAGAGAAACAGAACCCATTTCTGAATATGACTTCCCAAAGATACATGATATGAAACATTACGTCAAATGAGTAGCTAAATGATGACTCTATCCCATAAGGTCATGGGACAGGAGTAATTTGTAAATAGTGAAGAACTGCAATAAGGCTGATGTCGTAGAAGTCAAATGACAGCTAAGGGCTGTGACGCACCAAGCCGTCAGCCAACGTCATGCCGTCGGTGAGCATCTGTTGGGTTAGTTTTTGCAGTGTGTTCCAAATGTTGGAAGGAGCTCGCCTGATTCAGCATGTTGAACTGCCTTCTGGGCTGTCGGTGAGCGAGAACGCTCTGATTGGCTGTTCAGTCTCGCGAACAAGGTTGTTCTAATCGTCGTTTTGATTTTTTTTTATAGTAATACAATAATTTAGTTCAGTTAGAGAACAGTCACTTCAAATAAAAACTGAACGGGTCTGCTTAATAAAGCATGAGCGAAACGTAAAAGGACGTAAAAGTGAGTTTGTCATTGTACTGTTTTTCATTAAGAATAATAGGCTAATGAACCCACCATTCAAGCAACCCGCCCCCGAATTGGTGCTAATTCTAAACTGAAAGTAAAGTGCGCATTTTACTTTCGGTTTAGAATTAATACCGGTGATTAATAAAATGTCTTCATCACATCCCTATTGCTGATATAGACAGTTATCTCTTTACATGCATGTGCAGAACGCACATGCTAGTAAACAGTCAGCTGCAGTCTTTACAGTGTGTTCAAGGGTAGTTTTGGCCGAGATGCAGCCGATGCGGGGGAACAACACAATCAGCTTTCATCACTGCTAGTTCTTTGATGCCGGCTTGGTGTGTCACAGCCTTAACATGGTGAATGTAGAATGTCCATATTGTATTGATACTATGCATGCATACTTATATGAACATTATAATTGGTCGATAAGTTCTTCATTAAATGCAGCAAATATTCATGATCAAAAGGAACACTAGTTTTTGTTATTGTTAACTAAAACTATTAAAAATCTAATTTTCGTTAATTGAAATAAAGCAGAAATTAAAAGTTAAACAAAAGATGAAAAACTTAAATACTTAAACAAATAGAAATATTGCCTTTGCAACTAACTTAAATTAAGTTAAAAAGTACTACTAAAACTTAAACTGAAAATATAAATAAGCTAATTCCAAATATTAACAAATACTATAGTAATATACAAATAAATTACACTGATACTAGCTTACTGTGCAGCATATATTTGTATATTGCCTGCTAATTTAAATATGTGAGAAATTATGCAACAACAAATGTTTCAAACATATCTTGTCTGATCAAGCAACAAGTCAAGGCAGAAAAACAGTGGCTGATATTATTTTTGGTTCAGGATTCAAGATGAAGAGAGCACTATTATCATGCCAGTGATATAATATACAAGTATAAAGAGGGGGTAAAATGTTGTTCCTCTAAGGTCCCATGGTGTGCAGCATTTAACCCTCTGGTGCTCTTCAACATTTTCTGTTTTGAAATTTTAAAATCACTGCTTCATCGGAATTATATGAAACTTGGTGACTTTTCTAGCATTAGGTATGTAAACACACAAAAAATTGGGGTAATGATTCGAGCATGCAAATTGGTCGTAAAAAAAAAAGTAGCGTTCATTGTCTTCGGTCATAAATGACAGACCATAGGAAATGAATGGGAAATCGGCAAAAACACAAATTCTCAGAATATTTGTGTGTACAATCTACAAATCGGCCACGATGCTGAAAAAAAGCATCTGCATTCTGGCATTAGGCATGTAAACACAAAAATTGAGGGCATGATTCGAGCATGCTAAGTGGTATTAAAAAAAATACTCCCACTTGTGCTCTTCGGTCAAAAATGACCACCATAGGAAATGAATGGGAAATCTGTAAAAACACAAATTCACAGAAAAAAATCTATATTTTTAACAAACAAAAAAAAATCTAAAACTTTATAATAATAGTCTTTGAGATTTTTTAAATATATATTCAAATCCATCAAAAAAAAAAAAAAAAAAATCATTAAATGTGTTCAAAAGAGAACTAGGGAATTCAAGCCTCTCCATAGAGACCTCTAGTGATTACACCCATGGTTGCATGATTTCTTAAATAATTCCAAAAGAGGGTGCTAATCTGCCTTCAAAATATTTTTTTTTGAAGGCAGATTAGCACCCTAGTCTCCATTTTAACCTGAAATACTGTAATAATTTTTTTTTTATTATTAAATTTTTTATAATTTTTTTTTTATAATTTTCAATGGCAAAAATAGACCATAATTATTGCATAAATATTGAAAAATACCATCAAATCATCTCAAAATTAAAAAGGAAAAAATATTGCATTGGTTTTACTGGGGTGGAGGAAGTTTAATTTTTAGGTGTCCGGTCACTTATGACCGGGAAGACAACCAATGCAACCCCTAAACGAAGAGCACCAGAGGGTTAAATTGACACAACATGGAGATATATACTGCAAAATGTCAAGGTAACAAGGTGCTTATGGTACAGCATTTACTTAAAACAAATCTTTAGTAACATTATACATGTCTTTACTGTCACTTTTGTTTTACAATTTAATGCATCTTTGCAGCATAAAAGTATTAATGTACCGCTTACTGAATGGTTATGTACATAATACACAGTAGAAATATAGGAGTAGTTTGGAAGTACTTTACTGCATCTTCTTGCACACCGCTAAAGAGAATATAGGCAAGAAACATCGTACGAGAAAGAGGAAAGGATACTGAGGTAAAAAGGAGAGAATAAAGTAAAATAGCTTAGGTAATGGGAAGGCCGCAGAAAAGTAGGCAGAATAAATGAAAAGGAGACAGCCTATTGCGAAGACAGGAAGGAAACAAGGAAAGTGTGGCCTTGAGAAGAACGGCAGATATGCAAAGGGAGGGATAAATGTCAGGGGAGGAAAAAAAAATGGGAGTCTGATCCCACGTCACTCACTCTCTCCCTCATTTTCATTCGACCGTTTCCCTCCATCTCACACACTCTGAATCCTTAGAGACAGAGAAAAGAACATGGCAGGAAGAAGGAGAGAGGGAAAGAGAAAGAGAGGGAAAGAGAAAGAGAGGGAAAGTGGGTAGGCGGCAGCCTCCTATGGCTGGTCATTGAGTGTTTCCTGTGAGGATTTTCTGCTGTTTTGCCCCTAATTCTTAATCTCTTATAATCTCTTTCACTCTCTCACAGGTCACACACTAAGCGCTGCTGTCATCTAAACTCTTTAAAACATATTTACAACCACACACACACACACACACACACAAAACTCAGCGAACACGAGTCACTCACTCCAGCTGATAATGTTATCCTGGAACACACGCCTGTTGGCACAGATGTAGCTGACAGTCTTTACATAGACAAACACAGTATGACTGCCCAGAAGGATGCATCCAAGGATTCCTAGAATGTAATCGTCTTCCCAAAACATTGTAAAATATTATTCACTGCTTGGACATAAATCACTTAACTGGCTGTTCGTTCTGCTTAAAGTTTAATCTTGAATGAGTCTTGAATGATTGGTAAAAAAAACAGCCAATGTCAATGCCACTTGCCACTAATGTCCTAAACAACAAGATGTCTTTCTGTTCCATACGTTTGAATTACTTCCCATTTATCATGTCTTCCTAGAGTAAGTTTCAAGCATAGGTTTGGCCAGCAATAAAACGACTACTGCCAAATGACTCTTAAGAGTTCTTTTTTACTAAATCAAAAACATACAGCGTGAGTAGTGTAGCCCAATTCACAAGAAAATGACTCTTGTGAGCAGACTCATTTAATGAATCGTTCAAAAAGACAACTCTACTCACACAAGTTACCAGTTTGAATCAGTCTGACGAACCATTCACTGACTCGAGTGACGTGAATCAACATCTTGGGCCGTATTCACAAAACATCTTAAGGCTAAAAGTAGCTCTTAACTTGCAGATTTAGGAGAAATGCTTAAAAATAATGTCCGTGTCAGTTCTAATTTTAGGACTCCTAAATTTGTACTTCACAAATTTATCCAGCTTGTAAATCTGTAAAAATTTAGGAGTAGTCTAGAGAACTCCTAAGTCACTAAGACCAAATCACAAACAATCCTAAAATGGCTGTTGCCGGCAATCTGCCTCAGCAATCCGCCCAAAGACACTGTACACCATTGAGGCTAGGTGATAGAGCTTTGGGTGCTGAGCCTTTCTTCATAAATGCAATAAATATTTTGATTTATAGATTTTAAACTGTGATGACATAACATAAAGGTTCCTTTATCTACAGGCAAAATGCATTGAATTATGGAGAATAAAACATTGCAGTCAAGTTGAAAATAATGTGCTGTCGTCGGAGTTCGAGTTCCGGCTAGTGGACTTTTCCCGATCCCGTCTCCTCCTTTCTCTCTCCTACTACACTTCCTGTCTACTCATTGTTCCATCATAATAAAAAGGCAAAAACGCCAAAAATAAATCTTTGAAAATGGCAGTTATTTTCACAAGTTCACACTTACAAATGGTCGAATGGAGTAAAATAGTAAAACAAGTGTATTTGGCATGCTGTCCGAGGGAAGGCACGGAGCTTGGAATTAGTCCAAAGAGTTCTCCACCATATCCCCGGCAGGGAATAGAGTGCCGAAGTTATGACGTCACTTTGTTGGCCAACCCGGAAGTTAGTGGCGCATGGGTTACCTCGATCAAAAAGCCATTCATTTTCCCCATAGACTTTTGGAAAATCGCAAAAAATAAGATCTGTGTTCAACAAAGAGTAATGACCCTTACACGTTTTGTCTACCAAGATAATCTTTACAAGTTAATCCAAAATGTATACATTTTGAAGCCCAAATAAAGCCGTCAGATATAAAATGCTAACGGTAGGCTATAAACCGACTACAGCACACCATGGTCGCGGATCAACGTCATCATCAAGCTTCCTCAAACTTTATTTAAAAAGCACGCTCGCTCATTATGATCTGCGCTGTGTATGAACACTTATCCACTTTTTCATGAGAAATATTGTTCTTTGATGAACATTAATGACAGGCATCATCAGTGCTCCTGTCACTTTAAGAACAGCCGCGGATCTCACGCGCTGTCCATAGTTACCAAGTCCGCGTATAACACGCGACTTTGGGCTTCTTTTTTTGGCAAGTCGCGTTCAAAAATCACGAGTCGCGGGTTGCGGTTTTTTGGGCTTATTTTAAAAAATGTGGTTGCTTGTTAGGAAAATATAAGCAACTTCGTTTCTTTACATTTATGGTCACTGTTTTGTCCAAAACATTGCCTGACACTGTCTTCTCACAGCTAATAGCCATTCAGTGCAACGATACAAGTGCTGTAGTAATCCGTCCTCATACATCCCGCCTCCTTCTCCCCCTCATTGAAGAGAAATCGCGTTCAACGTGCAGGCATGTGACGTTATAAATGCACGTAATGATAGTTAGTAGACTTAAATAGACGTATACATTTTTACAAACCATGCTACCAGCAGAGATGTACAGAGATGGAGAGGAAACAGGGAGGAGAGGCACCTAATTTAATAAAAACATATATTTTTGTAATGTATTTAAAATTACAGGCTATTATTAAAAAAACAAGTATACTAATAATAACAGTAGGTAGCCTATGGTTCGAATTTATTTTATTATAAATATGTGGCTATATTGCAGTGCTCCCTTAGTGCTTGTCTGTGTCTCAGTGTGCATACTATCAATCGTATAGTAATAAATAGTATGTGACATTAGTAATTTTCAATACTATTTAGGGCAGATAGTATATGCACATTGAGATGTAGGGCTTATCTTTTACAAGGTTTTGCAGTGTGCGTTCACTACTTACTGCCCATAATATGTGTGCATTAACTCCGACTATGGGTTACCATAATTGGCCTTCTTGACACTTTTTCTCTTTTTCCATCTCCAAACCTCTTCTGTTCACAGCTGATCGGAGGATATTGAGTGTCCTTATTGCAATTTGATAATTTTTGTAAAATAACATCTGTTTTTGCTTTTCAAACTCCGAAAGGTTTCAGTGTAATATGTTGCAGGCCCATTTATTGATAAAATTTTTTTTTATTATAAATAATATTGATGATAATAAATAATTTAATAATATTGGGCTTGTTTTGGGCTTGTTTTTGAAGCTGCGGTTGCTTATTTGTCTCGCGAGAGTTGGCAACACTGGCGCTGTCCCGCGCATCTCATTTCCTCACAACTCTTTAAGTTCATTTAAGACGTTATTTAACTAATTTAAGACTCCTAATATGAGAATACTCAAATCCTCTGTGTTATTGTTTGTTCAAGAGCAAACGAGAACTCGATGTGAGCAGGAAACTGACGCGAGTCTATCTATGCGTCGAGTGTGTGTGTGTGTGTGTGTGTGTCAGTGTCCCTTGATTAGCTGACATGAGACGCATCCACACACACACACACACACACACACACACACACACACACACACACACAGACAGGACAATGGCATACAGCGCGCTCTCTTGTGTCTTGTCGCGCTTGGAAGCATTTACATGAATAGGAGCGTGGTGATCATGTAACGCTAAGCAAAAATGGATATAAAAACGGACGCTACGTTATTTGCGTTAAATATTTTTAATGCGTTAAGCTGAAAAAATTAATCGCCAGCGTTAACGCGTTAATTTGCCCAGCCCTTATTTTTATATATATATATATATATATATATATATATATATATATAATTTTTGCAGAATTCTGCAATCTCTCAAGATGCATTGCAGACATGCAAGAGGCTGACAATTAGCTTAAAATATACTTGTTTAATTAGTGACACTTAGCCTAAATTTTTAAATCTTTATTTGAATATGGCAACATGATGACTTGTTCTACAATATTTCTATGATTAAATCACTGACAGAGACCGCTCCCCAATCAGCCAATCACTGTGTGTATAGTTAGAAAGCGTGTTGACATCATCCATAGCAACAAGGTCAACCCCACCCTTTTTCTTTCGCTTTGTGAATAGGTTAAGAGGAAACTCTTACCTAAGAACTTTTCCTGCTATTTAGGAGAACTCTTAGTGGTAAGATAAAATTCTTTGTGAATACAGCCCCTGAATCACTTACTGAACAGCAAATGACTTTCAGTGATGTCCATCTCAAAATTAGGCATATTATTAAGCATATTTAACATTCATATCTGGTATAATAAGACATATAACATTTAAATTGAGAGAAACAAAAGCATCTCTTGAATAGGGAAGAAAACAGCAAATCACCGCACCCCAATACAAATACTATATTTGAGCCAATATTACCCACATTACACCCTATGAAAGAAAAGATTAATGCATGTCTAAACTATGTATGAACCTGAAAGTCATTTTAAGATAATGAATTCAGCTAATGCTTGCATGCAAACAATACACAACAGAGGTTGATTTGGAAAGACAGTTTTATGACATGGTTGTGTCCTGATACTAGATTGTGTGGACTTTCCCCTCATTACGAAAGTACATACTTTTAAAGCATAGTCCAAGTACACCAAATGGGATGAAGCCAAAACTACAGACTGGAAAACAGGCTCTTATCCATCAACAGAAGTCCAGTGGAGAAATTGCATTCTCAAATTGTGACTCCCATGGAAATCAAATCACAAATCCCATAAGTGATTTATCAAAGGATAATTTAATATTATTGATGGTACAACAAAAACTGGACTGTGGATGGTGACTGCCCAATAAAACCCTTTAGTTTAAGACACCTAAAAAGCCAATTTTTATTAAAAACAAACAAACAAAAACAAATAATCATTGAGTGGACACTCTTATACTTTGCGAAAGTATTTTAACTTACAATGTATTTACTACATAGACAGTCCCCCACTACTAACCTGGAGTTAAAGGGTGAAAAGGGTGAAAAAGTTACTCCAAAATTGTGTTATTTACTTTATCCCTTTATGTTGTTCCAAACCTGCATGACTTCCTTTCTTCCGAGGCACACCAAATTTGGAAGAACATTAGGGTCCAAATAACACTGGACCCCACCGACAATCATTATGTGGACAATAAATTATAAAAAAATACAGGTTTGGAAAGACATAAAAAAAAGGATATAAATATATATAAAATTATAATATAATGTAATGTAATGTATAGTTAACTTTTGGGTGAACTGTCCCTTTAAAGTGCATGGTTTAAAAGGATAGTTCACCCAAAAATGAAAATTAGCCCATGATTTACTCACCCTCAAGTCATCCTAGGTGTATATGACATTCTTCTTTCAGAGTTCTGAGTCCTGGCTAATCCAAGCTTTATAATGGTAGTAATTGTTGCTCTGTTTTTGAAGACCATAAAAAAATTCATCTGTCCGTCAAATAACGTGCTCCACGCGGCTCTGGGGGGATTAATAAAGGCCTTCTGAAGTGAATCGATGCGTTTGTATAAGAAAAATATCCATATTTAAAACTTTATAAAGTAAAGTTCCGGGCTAATTCATGGGTTAATTTTCATTTTTGGGTGAACTATCCCTTTAAAGCCACGGTCATAGCTCATGCCTCACCTACTGTAGGATTTAAACCTACAATAGTTTAGTTACCAGTCTAGATCTTTAAAGGTTAGGTATACTTGCTCATGACAAAGCAATTCCCATTGTTATTAGTAGGTCTATTAGTGAGAAAGTGGTTATTTGTTCCACAGTAATTTAATTTAAACTCCCCTCATAAAGTTAAGTGAGTGTGTGTGTGTGTTTGAGACTGACCAGTGAAGAGATCTCCATTGCTGTAGGCTTTGCCCCGGCCCTCTTCGTCGGTGGGCACAGCCGACACCTGCTTAGCCGAGGTGCAGCCCATGGCCTCACTCCCTCCCCCCTCTCACCATCTCACCTGAGAGAGACAGAGAACACATTCAACATTTCACATTCAGGAGCCTGACAGCACACGTTCAGTCAGACTGGACACATGATTAGCTCCATTAGACTGTTCTGCTGGGTTACGTACTACCGATCATCAGGAAAAGAAAACACATCCGAGTTGAGCCTGAACAGATCCAGACATGCTTTCTATCACAGTCTGAAGCCCGAGTTCCAGATTCATCTTTTTCCCTCTTTAGTTACGAACACGTGTATCTTTGAATTGAACCAAGGCCAAGACCAACACAAGACACACACAGCAGCCTCAAAAAGTATTTAGACACACTTAAAGTATGAATGTCACTGCATTATTAAACAAAATATCAAACCAATGGCATTTACACAGAAAGAAATATAGCACAAGCACACTTTCAGCAAAAATGTAATTAAAGTAGTATGTTAAGCTTTTAAGGATAAAACAAACAGATGAAATTTCAAGACAAAAAGTAATTGGTCTCTTGCTAGTTGTCAATTATAAGTGGAAAATGTCTGTTAGGGAGTCGATCCAAACAGAAGTGATATCTTAGAAGCAGTCAGTGAAATATAAAGTAAGTTTCACCCTATTTATGACTGACAGAACAAATGTCCAAAGCTGCTTTTTTAAAATCTGTATTTAGAAGGGGCTGTAGCGCTTCCTCCCTAATGGGAGTCTATGACAGCCCTATGAATGGTACATTAGAAAATTATGAAATTTGGCACACTTGTACTGGTGGAAATGAATAGTAATCGGACCAACTTTGGGGTTTCTAGGACCAACTCTATAGCTCCACCACCAGCTCAAAAATTCACTTTTCAAATGGTTATAACTTTTGAACTTTCTAGAAACTAAACAACAACTGTATTTTGATATACTTTTAAATTATAAAAGTTATGATGAAATGGTTAATGATTTTGACTCAAAATCAGATTAGATGTTATAACTCTATCGATCCAAATTAAACTGGGTATGCTCAATCAGCACAATGATCTGAGTGTAAATGCGAAATTTGGGAACAGCACCACCTACGGGTCTTGAGATCAGAAAAATTTCTATTTTTGCTAAATAACTTTTTTGAAAAGTTTGTCAAAATCATGATCTTGGTGTCTGCTGATTCCTTGGGTCATGCCGAATCCATTGATACAGATTTTACCAGGATCGGACAAATCACCTGTCCGCCATATTGAAATTGGACATAAACTGTGATATTTTTAAATGCTTCGACACAGACACAAAATTTGGTAGGGTTCATTGACAGCATGTCCTGAATGTAGCCAGCGCCACCTGTATTTCAGAGATAAGGTTTTTACAAAAACAGTCATAGCTTTTGAAAACATGGTTCAAAATTTGTTTTCTGTGTCATTAGGTTCCTTGGTTTATGCCGTATCTCATTTGTCATTTTCCATCAATTTGCCTGCCGCCATATTGAAGTAATTGCAAAACTGTTTTTTTTCCCCACTACTAAAAATTTTGTCCAATTTTGTCCAAAATCCGATCAGATGGTATTTGGACTGAGCCGCACAAAAATGACTGAAAAGATTTTTGATATTCACTACCGTTCCCGAGAAATACCTCTCTGAAGTCGACCATGGACGTGTTTGTCGTTTTATGCTAGTTAGCTAACCATGCTAATTGGTTAAAATGCTAACCAGTTGCCATTCTTTCTAATGTGGATTTTGGCTATAGGTTAAACAATTTACATTAGTGGCCAAGTTATCTTAGTTAAAATTGGTTAGTATGATAACTAATGCTTTTGTGTGCTCATTCTTGCCTTGGAAGCTCTCCTCGGCAGCCTGGTTACTGCGTGCCAACTGAGAAGCGAACTTTTCAGGCCATGGGTTCGACTCCGGTGTGGGACATGCCCAGACCGCAAGAGGTCCTGTGGCCAGAAATGGTGCAGAAGTTTCTTCTGTTCCAGACATTGCGTCTTTCAGAGAATGATCTAATCTGAACTTATTAAATATAACATGTGGTGCATTTATATACAAAATACATTTTGAGTTCATTCTCACTTGAACTACTGAACCTCAGCAGCTGGGTGAACTCATGTCTTCTAGGTGACGCGTTGTGAATCCCATATGGTGCAATGTCCAAATTGTTACTGACATGCCATGTACATTCAAGAGTTTATTTGGCTCAGCATTGTACTGATTTCTTCATCTTTTAGTAATCTTAGGATGGGTATGACGACTTTTAAGACTAAAATCTGGAAATGGTCAACTGAATCAATCCCCTCTGAAGCTGAGAGGATTCAACTCCAAGGCCCCTGAACAGAATCAACTGTTAGTGATAAAGTCAATGGGTTTTTTGAACAGGTTTTTGGTTAAATGCCTGTGGTTAACACAAACTCACATTTTATTCTACGTCATAAAATTCATCTGTAGTTTCCCCACTGTGATTTTATTAAACCGTTTACTTGTCTTGAAAAAGGTGGTTGCTAACAAGTGGCGCAATGGGACTAGAGGGTTTCTAGAAAATTAAACATCACCATGCTGAACAGGTAACCTCATCTAGTCCCTTTTCAGCCTAATTGAGTTTATATAATCACTCTTGCATACTATTCAAACTCAAACTTTTAGGGAAAATATTTTTTTATTAAAGAGCTGTCAGGAGCTTAAAGTCATGTGACCGTGGTGTAGTTGGTTAATAGCCTACGTTTAGCTTTTTACTTCTGCCGATTTTGACATCATTCATATATAAGGCATCATTCATAAAAGTTGAGTTAATTTGTGACTATTTTCATGATGAACAAAACTTGTAAAAATTATAAACTTTTGTTGATCACAGACCTTATTTATGCAATAATCCAAAAGCCAATCAAAAATCCTTTTGTGATGGAACCATGTGATTCTAACCTCCGTGTTGTTGGCCTACAAAAATACATCCCAGCACTCTATGTTTTGCAGCCATTCCATATAAAAACACCTCCAGAATCAGTGACTCAGAAATGAGGGAGACAAATTGAGAGAAGACAAAACAGAAGAGTGAAAGATCAAAAGAGCCGGCTACTCCTCCTCCCCTCTCTCTCCTCGTTTGAAGTTGTCAGGAGGGGCAGTGTTTAGCTCTGCCTTTAGCAGCACGGGGCACAGGACAAAGCACCAGGTGTACAGGCGAGAGAAAAGTGTGCGCGTATGTGCGCACCCATGAGCCCACCGCTCTCTGCTGCGAGTCTTGAGTAAACAAGATCTACCCATCAAGGCTGCGAAGGTTTGATACGCCATTCCATAAAAGCCTGTGAAAGTATAAAATCACCCACAGTAGGGGTTTTTCGATGAGGAAGTGTTTAGATTTACACCATCTCGGGTCTGAAAAGAGTGTTATCCATTCAAGTTGCTCAGTATTGGAACAGCCTTTATTTGTGAAGTTCTACATATGCTCTGCCACTTGCAGAAGTGCTGATCAAATATATTTGGCTAAACTGATAAGGATTTCAGTTACCAATAAGAGTCGTCTCCTCAGCTCAGTTTAACAGTTCGAATTTGAATTTTCCCCTTCAAATAAATGCAGAAAATAAATGTTCTTTATTGGCATTCCATGAAGAACCTTTAGCATCTATGGAATCTTTCCATTACACATAAGGTTGTTTATTGTAGAAAAGGATTGTTTAGATTTTTTAAATGTTCTTCACAGAAAAAAAATTGTTCTTTTAAGAACTATTCACTGAAAGGTTCTTTAGGGAACCGAAAATGGTTCATTACTAGCCTGGTCCTACCAGACTCTGGTACATTTAATTTGTACAGAGAGTCTGGCCACTCTCCATTGACAAGCGTTTATTTCCTTGAAGGCGGGTACTCTGTTGAAGTTTAAAACTATTGGATCTGCCAAGAGCCACTCTGGATCTGCCATAACCAATCGCTAACATTTGCGCTGTTCGCCTTTATTTCTCACAGGGAAATAAATAAATGTGCAGCCACCTCAGTGATAAAACCTTGTGCATTCGGATTGTGATTTATTCACGGTGGAGGGGAGAGTTTTGTAATTGGGAACGGATTCTCACTTGGTCCATAACATGATTGTATACTGTAAATAAAATGTCATATGATTGGTATGATAATAATAAATGCTGCAGTAAATAACGGCCCAATTAAAATGTTTACATGCTTTTCTTCCTTTTATTTTTTGAGTGTGATGAAATATATTGCTCTTGAAAATACTTGCGAGCATTTAAAGAAATACAAGCCTAGAAATGCATCCAAATTACAGCGAAGCGCAACCTTACGGTGCTCTGCAGTGGTCAAAAAGGATATAAACAGTGAATTTTGAAGTGATATATTCTTGAAAACTCCGAGATGTGGATTCGGACAGCAATTAAATTACCACACAACCTTGGTGTTTGTCAAAACCAGTAGGTAATTCGGCCAGGGATTTTTACACGGGTGGTGGGAGACGGACGGCAATAAAATCACTGACTAGCCCCTGTAAATGATGACAATACCTTCCGACCGCACGTGAAACAATTACCGGGGCTTCAGCCGACTCCTTCACCACTAACGGAGCGAGCTGGAAAATCAAACTTTTCCCGGGAAACAACATCATGGCCACCGAAAAATCTCAGCAAAGATGGTTCTTGCTCCGGCTTTAACTTCTGGATATTCGGCAGCGGTGCCACAACGGAATGAATGGCTTCGCTCGCATCTTTTCTCCGCCGCCATTACTGAACTACAACTCAAACTAGTGCACAATATCAACGGCATCGTTCTCAGTCACTCCCTCTGTTCGCTAATTGGACCGGTAAAAATTTGTTCGGAGAAGACCTAAGACTATACCGCAGTCCCAGATGGAGTACTGAAGGAAAATGAAAATTGAGCAGAAGTACGTAGGAGGGCAGAGCCAGGCTACTTCATAACCAGCTACCACGCTTTTTTGGAACCTTTATTTTTTAAGACACAATTTGTAAGATTTTTGGATTAAAATATCAAAAAACCACTAGAACAATGTTTTATATTTTGCTGAATTGTGTATTTATATCATATCAAATGTTTCCAAGAATGTTTCCATCCAGAGAAATAAGCAATTTTATCCAGGACAAGGACCTTGCATAGCTTTTCATTTCTGGTTTTATTTTGTAGAAACCATGGAAACACCAACAATGCTTTCATATATTATGTGTTTTATTAGACAGGTGAGCAACTGTTTCTGACACATTCATCGTAGGCTTGCTGCAATAGTCGGTGTTGCCGGTGTCGCCGGTGTTCAGGCACAACACCGGTTACATCACTTTCCCACGTGGCACTGCCCGCACCGTAATTTTTTATAGTAATAAAATAATTTAGTTCAGTTAGAGGACAATTATAAACGGAATGTGTCTGCTAAATACAGCGAGCCGAACGAGAGTAGCAGCACAAACTAGCAGCAGGAGTCAGATTTCATTGATCAGAGACTGACAAGATGACAGCGGAAGATTTGGTTTCAAAGCAAAAGGTAAAAGCACCTATTTTAAGTGTTTTCCCGGGTCTCGTCCAGGATATTCCCAAGAAACACGGGATTGAGAAGTCATCCTCCATCACAGGTAAGTTGTCTTTGTATGATTTCCTGTGGTGGTAGGATTGATTGATTGATTGATTGATTCAATAGAAGATAGAGAAAGCCCTGGTGTTCCTGTCCAGGAAGATTTGTCTGTAAGGGTAATGTTTAAATGCACAGTTACCTGACAAATATTTTTTGAGAACTCCCTTCCAGTGCGAGGAAGACCTGTTTAGATCTGCTCTGATGGGTAAAACATTGAGATAGCCCTCCACTTAGACCAAGAAGATTTGTCTGCAAGGGTACTGTTTAAACGCACAGTTACCTGACAAATATTTTTAAAGCATACCTGCCTCTCCATTTTCTTACCCCTCCAGATAGAGGTTATACTATAAATATTTTTAATTTTATTCACTTACGAATATTTTAATTCTATTTCTGTGTAAAGCACTTTGAATTGCCACTGTGTATGAAAATAAACTTTGCCTTGCCTTGAGTTTTTCATTGTATATTATTAATGTTTTTCATTAATAATAATAGTCTAACGAACCCACCATTCATTGGCACTAATTCTAAACGTAAAACTCTTCTTCCCACTGTTATGAATTCCCGAGCAGCCGTGTGCTTTTTACTTTCGGTTTAGAATTACCGCCGGTGATACCAGTATTACCGGTGTGGTCACGCGTCGATTAACCGGTGGGAAAATGTCCAGTCTCATTCCTAATTCATCGACATAAAACTAATAATTGTTATATAGCTCAACACAGTTAGTCTTATAAGTTTAAATTTACCACGTGTACCATGTTTTTACCATGCCTAATATCAATCTAGCTTTCTGCAGTGTGAACAAGTGTCTCATAGTAGCCGCCAAGTGAAAGCACAGAGTAGCATTATAGCTTTCAACACACTCAAATGTATCCAATATGATAAAACAGCACTGTGTTACCCCACATACACGTCTGCTGCATAACAAAAGCTGCACTGCTCTCGAGCCGTGTGTCGCGCTTGTCTCTCATTAGAAATCGCTCCTGCGGCCTCATTCCGCTCCAACGGCTTTCAGCCCCACCCTGCTTCATACAACAATAATGAAACGTTAATATGATTTCTACCCAAGTCCCATCTAATTCTTTTCCACTGGCTGTAGAGGTGAAGACAACAACTCCCATGAACTTCCGTGAAATCAAGGCGTCATTAAGCTACGCCTTTGTTTTGAATAAGCGACCTCTTGCATATTGTGCCTTTAAGAGTGTAGCACATTAGCCTTATTATTATTATTATAGCAAGAGTAAGAGTAGCATGGTCCCATCCTATTCCAAATCTGTTTTTCGATAGATGGCACTTTTTTTGTAAACCGTCATTTTACTTTTACTTTAGGTGACGCTAGTTGTGCAGTGCAGAAATTATAATTTTTAATACAGTGGTGACAAATGAGCAAAAATAATAATTTATTCACCCTTGTGTTACCTAACAGAGGTTGAGAGAGTCTGTTCACACATCTTACGACTGAGACATAAACAAGAAGCCATCTGGGCACTTGTGTCAGGTTCACTTTCTCTTACGCAGACAGAACATTGACGTCTGTGTTCTGTAACTTTTAAGCCGTGCGTATATGTACCAAGATCAATTCCCAGCTGCGTGTGTTGCTTTACAGGTCATGTGAGTGTCAACGTTTTTTTTTTTGGGGGGGGGGGGGGGTTGTTCCATGCCAAGTGTTCAAGAGAATGGGAGAATTATTCAGTCACATGACTTTTTGATGCACAGATAGGGTGCATTGATATTAAAATTCGGACTGACAAATAGGCCAATAATGATTTTCACATTACAGCTGAAACTGATAAATGGCTGATATTAAAATTCTATACTATTTTGTCTAAATTCAAGACACTAAAAATAAAATACATTTAAGTGCATCACAATGCTATTTTCACGTACAGTATGAAAAATAGATATTCATATTGAAATTTATTAAAGAATACATGTAGTGTTATTACATGTTAAACACGAACATTGATCAAAAGTGACAGTAAACACTTTAACATTGTTAAAAAAAATCTTTTTTCAAATCAATGCTGTTGTTTTGAACATTCTATTCAAAGACTCTTGAAAAAAAAAAAAGTATTATGGTTTCTGAATATTAAGCAGCACAACAAATATTAAATGTTTCTTGAGCACGAAATCAGCATATTAAGATTGATTTCTGAAAGATCATGCGACACTGAAGACTGGAGTAATTTATTAGATAAATGTGCTTCTATTGTAGATTATGTGCATATTTTGGAAATTATGAAAAATTGCATTAAAATGCGTGAGGACAAATGAATAAGCTACTTTCTAAGCAACAGCCTTAAAGATGAAGTCAAGTAAGCATCCCACCCCCTACTACTACTACAACACACACACACACACACACACACACCCTCCAACAGGCCGCAGGGCTGAGAGCTGCCAAGCCACCGCTCACCCTGAAAAACAGGCTGATCAGGAGAGAACAAGAATCATGGGAAGGACAAAACAAGTCCACTGAAGCTCAGCTGAGACGGGACAACACGAACACCAAACCTCTTGTCTGAGGAACCAGTGGAGACCCAGTTCATTTATGACCGCCTGTGACCGACCGAGCAGGACAGCAATCTCCACCATAACATTTACTCACCCGCAACGGCAGTAGCATCAACTCTGTCCCACATTAAGCAGCCTGCTAAGACACACAAAAGTGCTGTCATGATTATCTTAAGACTAAAGCCTCTTTCTCTTTTGTTCCTTCTTTATGTCTTAAGCAGGGTGAGCGGTGGTTTGAGGGAGGAGAAATGTTAAAATAATAGAGCTACTGTTTAAAAAGGGAACTCTTTGGCCATGAGAAGAGAAGGGGACGAGCAACTGAGGGAGAGACAGAGAGTACAAGTTAGAGGAAGCAAAGAGACTGAAAAACAAATGGGAAGATAAAGGTGTCAAAGATCGTTAAGGTGGCCGTTTCTATCCGTTTATGCCCAGAGCATCAGTTAAAAATAAAGTGGTGGTTCTTAAATTTTTTAAACCACTAGCAGACAATCTAACAACCAAAAATTTAAGGAAACCCCGACTACCTCAAAATTATCGACATTATTAATAATAAATTGTTAGCAACTTAGCAAGTTAATCACTTAACTGAATAGTAATTTATAGCTAATAATATTAGGGGTGTAACGGTAGCCTACACATATTCGTACCGGTACGGTGCACGTGTACCGAATGGTTCCGAATGCAAACTTTAATAGTTAAAAGTTGGCTTGTTTTAAGCACGGAACATACTTCAATTCAAACATATTAAGTATTCAGTCCATTTTATCACGAAATTCGAACGATAAATGCCGTTTTGATGCTCTTTAATTGTGTGACTTGACTGAGCTGTATAGGCGCATCAGTTCAAGCGGCCGCACGCGCGCAAGAATAAACATGATTTAATATCTTAAGGTATGTTGAGAATGAGGATACATATGTCGTGTAATCTCTCAATCAATGTTTCAACTGCGGAAATAAATAAAACAGCTTACCTAGGAAGTCATTCAGTGTCCAAAGCTGTTAGTTCACTAGACTAGAGAAATCTTTAGCTAAATATATGCACTATAGCCTATTAATTATATTCTAACCTGTTAGTGATGTCTTGTTTATTTAATGTATGTTTAAATATATATGTCATGAAAATGACAGCCAGTGTATAAATTATTATATTTCAACAACGAATTGGAGAAACATTTTATTATTAGATTTAGAAATTAATGCAAAAACTGCCTTATGTGAAGTTTACATGTTTGCGTACTATGTTATTTGAGTGTTGATTATTATATCTAAAAATAAATAGCAACTGAATTTAGGCTAATAGTTTGGGCTCTGTTGTTGTTAACCTTTAATAGTAATGTGCAAGTAAGGGCTCCCTATATAGTTTACAGCATTATCTTTAAGAAACTTTTTGTAATAATTGAGTTCATTTAAGGACAGACACATTTTTTTCAGTAAACCACTGTTTAATAAAAATAAATAAAAAGCAATTTTATAAACCTGCTGTACCGAACCCGTACTGAACCGTGACTTCAAAACCGAGGTACGTACCGAACCGTCAGTTTTGTGTACCGTTACACCCTAAATATTATAGTATAAATATACTGCCATTCAAAAGTTTTTGATTTGTAAGATTCTTTATGTTTTCAGAAGAAGTCTCTTATGCTCACCAAGGCTGCATTTATTTTATTTTAAAAAGACACACAAAAAAACAACAACAGTAATATTGTGAAACATTATTAAAGTTCAAAATAAATTTTCTATTTGAATATATTTTAAAAATGTAATTTATTTCTGTGATGCAAAATCACTCCAGTCTTAACTGTCACATGATCCTTCAGAAATCATTCTAATATGATGATTTGCTGCTCAAAAAACATTTATGATTATTATCAATGTTGAAAACAGTTGTTTTAGGGATTCTTTGATGAATAGAAAAGTTCAACAGAAACAGAAATATTGTAAAATATTACAATTTAAAACTGTTTTCATATATTGAATTTTTTTTATTTATATCTGTAATGGAAAAGCTGAATTTGCAGCATCATTACTACAGTCTTCATTGTCACATGATCCTTCAAAATCATTCTAATATGCTGGTTTGCTGCTCAAGAAACATTTCTTATTATCAATGTTGTAAACTTTTGGGCTCTTAATATTTTTTATGAAGAAAATTATGTTTTAGGATCTTTGATGAACTGAAAATTGAAAAGAACAGCGTGTATTTGAAATATTTAAATTTTATTATGTATTAATATTTAACTTTATTTCAAAACAAAATGTTTTAATAGTTTTGGTTAAATGATAATAACTGAAACACACACAAGAAAACCAATTTTATGTATAAGCAGAACTAATAAACGTTTCCATATAGGTTTTCCGAACACAACCTCCAACTTTTGAGAGAAATCAAGCCATCAATAATTTCGATCTGTGTTGGCAGTTTAAGCTAGCAAACAGAAGCACAGCTGTTTTACAGCCAAAATATAAACTCGCCCTTAAATACACATAGCAGAAATTGTTCATAAATCCATTCTTAAACCGTCCGATTGAGCTGAAATGAGACAATTTACTGAAGAATGGGGTCACATACTACTCAAACAAAAACTCATTCAACTCGTATTTCATGAATAAGTGCCAGTCTATGCAGCCAAGACGGAGTGGAAATCTTACTTGCAGAAGTCTGAATCAATCTGTCCATCCACTGTCACACCGTACCACTCAGGGCTGTCCCAACACTGCCTGTATCTGACTGACTCAAACACTGACTTCACCCCTCAGCAACTGATTTGAGCCGGTCACCTCAATGCGCGTGCGTCTAAAGCTTTGCGTCTGTGCCACTACTCTCAGAAAAGAACCTTATGACTCATAAACAACACACACACCTCTCACACCTCTCACTAGTATGACGAGCGAAACAGAATCTTAATATATCAGCATCTTCAAAACAACACATCTTTCCTGTTTGCAATTACTAATGAGAACAATTTCTCCTCCAGCAAACACACACACAGGGCTACAGCTTCGTGGAAATATACTCCGGGGTCAGGTCTCTAATTTTTCCGTATCCATCTCTATAACGCTGACAAGCGCCTCCTAATTCTGCCTATAAATATTCATTTGAAATTAGAAAACCATCTATTATATACCAATTCTGTTGCCTGCTGCTGCATAATTGGTCTGCCCGTTTCCTGTAAGTATACACACAGCTTTCTAATGAGCTCTTGAAAGTCTCCAAATGAAAATCCCTCCCACCGTGCGAAGCTCATTTACATCCCTTTACAAAATGTTTACTAATTCAGCAAAATTTGAATAAGGTTTAAAAATATCATCTAAATGACACCGGTAGTAGACGGCACTGTTATTTAAACATTCAAACGAGTGTGGTCATCCATCTCAGCACGTACATTGGGGACAGCGATGCCCTGATGCAGGGACGGAGAAGACGTCCATGTTTGACAATATCAGAGGACGATGTTTGATCTGTGTCAATGGTTAGTCACACGCAGCCGTCAGCCTGACCTCTACCCCATGGAACAAAGGGCATGACAATACTCAACCTCAAAAAGTCTCAAAGAGTGTGCAGTTATAGTATATAGCAGTCGTCGCAACTCACTAGACATAAATGATACATATGATTTTTTTTAAAGGATGCATTCATATTTATTGGCCAGGATCTTTATATTTTCATGTTATGGGCAATAACCGATAAAGTACCAGTATTAAAATTCTGTACCAGATAACAATCAACCATTTTAAATGATATAACTTTTCAGTATAAATGTACGAGGGATCCACCGATATGAAAAGTTTGGCCGATATCTTTATATTTGAAAGCTGATAACCGATATGTTGGCCAATTAGGGCTGTAGCTATATCGAATATTTTAGTAATCGAGTATTCTACCAATTTTTTCCATTGATTAATCGAGTAATCGGATAAGAAGTACTTTTTCTTTATTAAAGCGCAATACTAAACATACAAGAGAAAATAAGACGGGTACCTTAAAGTGAACAACTCATTTGTTTCCTTTTTAGAAAAATGTGAAGTTTTATTGACGAAATTGCATACATTAATATCTGTGAAAACTAAACCAATTTAGTGCATTCAATTGCTATATTATATTCAAAATGCACATATATAAATAAAAATACATGTAAAACTACTACAGGGAGTGCAGAATTATTAGGCACGTTGATTTTCTGATCATATTTTTTTTCCAGGCACATTTGACCAATTCCAAACCACATCAATCCTAATAACTACTATTGATTTAGTATTTAATAATGTATAAGTGATATATAATTGTTCATGAAGGCTGGAAATGAAAATCACCTTATATTCAGGTGTGCAGAATTATTAGGCATGTTTTCTTTTACAGATAAATTGAGCCAAAAAAGAGATTTAACTCAGACTGAAAAGTCAAAAAGTATTAAATACCCATGAGAAGGATGCAATACTAATGCAATACTAGACATTGCAGTTAAGGCATGACCATTGGACAGTGAAATGCTCGTTGGGTCAGCAGGATCTGACAAAAACAGGTGGTGAAGAAAAGACACCTGTTAACTGCAAAAGAATTAAGAATTAAGGTGAAGAATTAAGGGTGAAACCATCAGGAACCCTTTAGTCTCCAGCGCCACCATTTTCCAAAGCTGCAACCTACCTGGAGTCTCCAGAAGTGCAAGGTGTCAGGATCTCGGAGACTTCAGTTAGGTAAAGAATCCTAAAAAATTACCCCCACTAGATAAGAATCACAAGCTGAAGTGTTGTAAAATACATGAAGAAGGTTTTTTTATAGGCTTTATGGACAGATAGGTTGAGAGTGACTCTTGAAGGACCAGCACCACATCCTCTAGTACCACTGTTTGAAGAATTCATCAGCTTTGGAAAATGGTGGCGCTGGAGACTAAAGGGTTCCTGATGGTTTCACCCTTAATTCTTCACCTTAATTCTTAATTCTTTTGCAGTTAACAGGTGTCTTTTCTTCACCACCTGTTTTTGTCAGATCCTGCTGACCCAACGAGCATTTCACTGTCCAATGGTCATGCCTTAACTGCAATGTCTAGTATTGCATTAGTATTGCATCCTTCTCATGGGCATTTAATACTTTTTGACTTTTCAGTCTGAGTTAAATCTCTTTTTTGGCTCAATGTATCTGTAAAAGAAAACATGCCTAATAATTCTGCACACCTGAATATAAGGTGATTTTCATTTCCAGCCTTCATGAACAATTATATATCACTTATACATTGTTAAATACTAAATCAATAGTAGTTATTAGGATTACTGTGGTTTGGAATTGGTCAAATGTGCCTGGAAAAAAAATATGATCAGAAAATCAACGTGCCTAATAATTCTGCACTCCCTGTATTAAACCTACAAATCAAAATAATAGTAATATAAATGCCTAAACATTGCATTTATGTTGTGCAACTTAACTTTCAAGTTGCAGCTTCAGCTCAGGTATGACACAAACCTTTATGTCTTCTGAAGGCTTTGTGGCTTTTGTAAGAAGCAAAAAAATATTGGACAGGAAGGAAACTTGGAACAAGAACAAAAATAGAGATGGGCATACTAGAGATGCGCAGATCAGCTCTAACGTCACCGAATCCGCTGTTAAAAACAAACAATCATATCAGCACCCGATCGTCACATTACAATTATTCACATTTTTAGTTTTAAGCGCAATGCTATCATAACATATAAACTACACTGAAGTAGGTTGCTTTAAAAAAAAAATTATTTGGCGAAATTACATTTCTTAAATAACCTAAACCAGGGTCAACAACCTATTGCGAACACAGAGGAGTAACCGCTGGAGCGTTAAGAAACACGAGAGATGTGTTTGTGTTTAATTCAGATAAAGTTTATTGCACAGATCTAGGCTACATTTTCAGCTAATCATTCATCATAGTAACACAGCTTGTTTTATTAAGTTAGGAGCTATAAATAGCCTGTGATTAAAGTGAGGTTTAAATTACGCAAATCAATGAAAGCACGCAACTCTGAAAGCACGAGCGCTGCGAATCACGCGCACACAACAGTTACAGCTCGTTCTGCTATTTGTTGCGCTTAGCTTTGAGAACATTTTAATGGTGTATTTCGGTGACATCAAGTATATAAAGTCCCATTAAACATTTCACATAGCCTACACACCACAATGATGCATGTGAAAACTCCATTCATGCTGGTTATGTTTCTCGAGTGCTGGTAGGCCTATCTCTTCAGCTAACGCGTGTAAGTTCCGTGAACTGCCGCAAATGAAGCTTAAGCGTTTTAAATGTTCAGCGTCCCATCCTGAAGCTCAACACACAGTCGTCTTAATTTAGAAATAGTGAGACTAATTTTTATCACCAGTGCTGATGCCGCTCTCTCTCGCATTGTATTCTCTGATCTTGAAATGAGCTGAAACCGAAAGTTAGAGAATGACACATTCATTGCGTTTTACCGTGAAATGAGAGTTCCGCATCATTATTAAAATCAACACATTAATGATTTCTCTCTCATCCACTCGCAATTTTTAGAATGTTACTTTTTATTACTTGACTCACCTGACCCGGGGATATAACCGCAATCCGCGCAGTAACTATGCGTGCATTGTCCTCACACAATATCTTTCTCCAACATGACCGTGTGTAGTTAAATGCACTACACAAAGCTTCAAGGCATGTTTTTTTTTTTTTTTATTACTCGAAGAATCGTTTCAGCCCTATGGCCAATAAATCCAAGTCCAATTTTTTTGATAATTTTTGAGAGCCTGATTACAAAAGTCTCACCATTAAAAGCCATGTCCCAAGCACACAATTGTAATGTTCTCATCATAATTTTATGTAGACTATATGTCAGATTGCGCTGTACATATTGTACTTAACCATATTTTCCTTTTTTGAAGAGATTTCAATCATATTCAAAACCATGATGGTGAACAGTGCACATCTGAAGCGTCTCAGGTGAAGGAAATAATCCATTATTTATCGGCTTTAATATATCAGCCAGGTAACATTAAAAATGAACATATATCGGCCTTCACAGATATGCAATCCTTAAAATACAGCACGAAAAGTGTGAGGTTAGGGTTATGTATTACATATAAATTAATAAATGCATTTCAAAAAATATATTAGGCTATATCAGATGAAAACCAATCACAACTATAAGGTACAGTTATACAATATTAATAAAAATAATAAAAAATAATAATAAAAATAATAAACACCAGCAACTTGGTGTTCAAAACTAGGGATGCACGATATATCGACCACCATATCAGTATCGGCTGATGTTAAATTTATGTTTGGCCAATAAATTAAAATTTGGCCAATAAATTAATGCAGATAAATAAAGGATTATTTCCTTTAGCTGAAACACTTGATGCGCAAGTGATAATGTGAACATTATAATTGTGTGCTTGGGACATGGCTTTTAATGGTGAGACTTTTGTTTTTGTAATCGGGCTCTCAAAAATGATATAAAAATTTGGATTTAGATTTATCGGCCAATATATTGATTATCGATTTCAGTGCACATCTATTCAAAACTATATTTTGGTTACCAACTCACTCAGTCAGTCAGTCAGTCAGTCAGTCATAAGACACATTGTCTACTTTTTTTGTATTGCTTACAAAATACTTTATATAAACAATGTAAACAAATATTCTTGACATCCGCAGGAGAATGGAAGTTAATTAAGAGGGTAATTGAGTTAAGTGTTCCTCATACAAAACAAAAATCACATAGCTTTAGAAAACATGAAACACGCAGAATGAGTCATATGGACTTTTTACGTCATTTCACTTTCACATGGAAAAAAAAAAAAGATTTCGCTAAATATCTCCATTTGTGTTGTTCCACGTAAGAAAGAAAGTCACAGAAGTGTGAAAGTACATGAGGGTGAGTAAATGATGAGCATTTTCCTTTAACCACCACACGACCAAACCATCCCACACTGTACAAGAGTCACTCGGATCAGGTATTGCTGTCAACATACTAAAATTAAAAGGAAGTTGTAATTCGTTGGTCATCAGAACCACACCACACAGAGCTCTAACACTGCAAAAGGAACCTCCCACATATAGACTTCTGGTAGCTATGGAAACCTCCTCTCTGAGTGATGTCACCCTGATATTGCATCATAACCCCATGGGCTAATTGGGTCGCTTTTCTCAGGTCCTGTGAACCGAGCGGGAGGAACTGAATAAAACAGACCGAGAGGGAGATGGGAGCTGTGGTGGTGGTGGAGAAGCTTGAAATTGACTGACCAAGAGGAGAACCCACAGTCGCTATTAATAGCCATTCAGCCTCTTCAGTCACCAGAACAAAAGCCATATGTGCGCAAAGCAACACACACACCGCTTATGGATGAGAGAGAGACAGATGGAGGTGTCAGACTGATGAGAGATCAAGAGAGGGAGAGGTACAGAGCCGGCCGTGTCCCCCCATAGCAAAGTACGTCTCGTTTCCGTAAATTGGTTCTTTCAGTTTGTTTCAGATATATAAAAAATGCAGTTCTTTTACGTCTTCGTGTGTTTCCTGTCATCACAGTGTGGCATATTACATGCTCTACAACATTCCTGTAGAGTCCTACTCCTATAAGCATATTTTGTTGTTAATTACAGTGTTAATTAAGGCCGTTTATTCAGATTTTGTGTGTCACTTTGTTGCAGCCATGAATCAGCCCATAAAAACAAATCTAATTTGCATTTACATTAAACGGTGCTAAAATTCAGCTCATTAGTTCCTGGTTCATTATAAATCGAATATGTTAAAAAAAAATGCTGTATTGTGTAAGATCTCCCGATATTTAAACGAAATTGAATATGTCCCTTGAGATTCACTTCTAATGTTAACAAGGTTTTTTGTACAAAAAACAAAAACAAATATTTGTGGAAAAACTATTATTTTCAACCTTTATTATGACCCTCTGTCTCAAATTATCCGATTTTTAAGGGGCTTGTCAGTGGCCACTGTAACGCCACTGCACCGGAAACCATATCAACGCCCACTCACTATTGCACGCGAGTGTTTCGAAAACATTATCCATATAAAACCGTCATTTACAGCCAAAGCATTATGAAATCATTTACTTACGGTTTGTGATGCAGCTGCTGTCAGATCCAATACTCTTTTCAACAAAAGATTCTTTGCGAACGCTCCATTACACTGTGCCTCGCTTACAAAACAAAATGCTCTGAACAAACATTATCCTCAGAAGTGATCCGGGACGGCATTAAAATAAACCATCCACTTGTTTCCGACACTGGGATCCTTCTGAAGTCTGTACAGAAACAAAAAGAGACGAAAAGAGCTGTTTAAGCAAACGTTCTTTCACTCTGCCCTGTTGTCAACAGATGTGGAATATGTCAGAAACTGAATGCACATCTGTATACAGCATCAGTGATTATAATGGGTTCTATTTGCTTTTGATGCGCCAACGCCACGCTCGCATCCAGTGTAGGCAAATGCCAGCCGTTAAGCGACTGAATACCAGTAATTGTTGTCTTGCTACCTGCATATGCAAATGTCCCGTCACAGAACACGCAATATCAAAACGAGCCATTTTTGGAGCTTGATCAAAAATGTTTTGTTTATAATGGTTTGTTTTGAGCTATGAAACTTGAAGGATGTTTTAATAGTACAAAAACCAAATTTGATTTCTTAAGTCATGAGAGCATATGAAGACTGTCATTCACGCTGATTCATGGAAGTGGGTGGGCACTAAAAGAGTTATTTTGGCATGATTTGCTTGTTTCAATTATTCAGATTTTGGTGGAGATTTCTCTGCAGAGTCAATAATAGGTAATGTCATTGTATTACCAGGAATCCCCCTCTTAAACCTAGTTTAAACTTAAACAATTATAAAAAAAGAAGTTGAAATAATGTGGATTTACAGCTTCAACAAAAGCACTAACTGATTGACAACCATGTAGCTCACAGCAAGTCTGTTATATGTTTATGTTGTAGTTAAAAATCAGTTTGCCTTTGGAGAAATAAGAATCGCTCTAGGGTCCCATAGAATTCTGCTATGGGATACAATCTTACACAACAATGGTTCAACAAAGTCAGTAAGCTGTCAAACCAGAGCTGTGACGCTTTTGAGAAACACAGCCTAGCTCTAGATCATTCAGAGTAGAACAAAACTGAAAGTCAAGTCAACTGAGTCAATTCTCAGTATGAGTAAGGGGACTCTTAAATCGGTTCTTAGTGAGTCAGAAAGTTGCTAAGACAGATCACTGCAAGTTGAACATATTTGAAAGAGGCAATTATCAGTTCAATGAGTCGGTAAGCTCATTGAAAAACTGCTTGGACCGATTCAGTCAGATTCATTAATGAATCGTTCATCCGATTAATTGACTAGAGAAGGATTAGTTCACGAATCAGACATTGCTAAATCACATTCTCAGTTGAGTCATTTGAGTCGATTCGACAAAGGCTCGGACCGATTCATTAACGGTTCTCTAGTCTAAACAGCTTCATTAAAACATACGACTGAAAGGAATGATTCGATTACAAATCAAACATCGCTAAATCCCCCATAGCTCCCCCTAGTCTGACACTCAAAACACACCGTAATATATTGAATGCGAGCTATAGTGAAAATACTGCATATGAAAGCACAGTGACAGAAGGGCACACACAGCTGCGCCACGGCAGAGACAGAGGGCGCATTGTCTGCCCGCAGGACAGTGTGGACACACACACGTGTAGTACGTGTGCATGCATGCCAACCCAGGTGTCTTTTGTTTTCATTACTTCCAGTTCAGCTGTACAGGCAAAAAAAGGGGGATAAACCAAACCAATAAATATGTAAATAAACCATTCAATGTGACAGACACATGACATTTACCAACCACTGATCTCACCTACTCCTGTCTTTATCATGGCTGTGTCTGAAAACCTTGTGAACTGCCTACCTAGACAGGATTTTGGGCATCATAGGCGCCCAAAAATGATGCCTAAGATGCCAAAAATGCTGAGTAGACTGGCAGCACGTTTTGATACACAGCCCAAAACATAATGCAGCCCAGAGTCACTGTTCAAAGATCAGATAGAACTGATCATGCAAAAAAAAAAGAACAACCAGTCAATAGCCGAGCCAGGATTCGACTCACCAAAGACAAGAAACAAAGAGAAGCAAACGCTTTGCATGTAACAATTAACATAAACACTCCCGGTATCAGCGCAACAATGCATACATATGACAGGGAAACACTCACTTGTCAGAAGTGACCCGCTCGGTCCACTGGCAGCGGCTCACACACACATATATACACACACACACACACACACTGACGGACGGGAATATCTGCTGCTGTAGCGATGTGATGTGGACCGCTGGCTTACAGCCCTCACTCCTGATTTGCTCGAGGAACTGCAGCCATCTTGCCGAAGCCCGTGTGGCAAACCAACCACATGCCTAGACGTAGGAGGGGAGGAACTAGTCGAATTATCCTTAACATTTTCCCCTCATCACCCCCAGTAGCAAAAAAGTCTCAATTGCTTCAGCTAAGAAATTATATGATTTTGAGTTTGACCAATAATATTTAATAAACCTATTTATATATGGAGCTTCTGTTCTTATAATTCACGTGTTATATTTATTACAATACAATTATTTTTATTATTTATTGCTCTAGATGGTAAACTAATCTACATTTATTCATAAACTACCGTTCAAAGGTTTGGGGTCGATAAGATTTAATGTTTTTGAAATAAGTCTCTCACCAAGGCTCGGTTTATCCGATCAAAACGGTAGTTAAACAGTAATACATTTAAATTATATGTCTTCTAAAATAAGTTTTCTATTTTTATATATTTAATTAATATTTTATAATTTATTTCTGTGATGGCAAAGCTGAATTTTCAGCAGCAACCTTACTACTGCTTTAATTTATTACATGCGCAAGTTCATAAAGCTAGTCCCTGCTCCCGTCATAAATATCACACGTGATAGAAAGTCTATCCAATAAAAAGGAGTCGTATATTAAAATTTTCAAATCAATTTTATTGAGCTTATCGCGTTTCATGCCCCCTGGCATGGTCTCCCAGTCAATTAATTAGACACCGGGGGAGAAACGGAGCAATAGCGTCCTCTGGCGGATCCTTTAGGATGCTTCACATGTCTCCTTCATCCTTGGAGAAAAAAAAATCTGTCACCGACATGCAAAGTTGTCATCCGTGGTCCTTTAATGCATCTCTTTGAAACCTCGACCTCATTGTAAAGTCATTAGCTGGACTGAATGTATAAGACCATTAAATACTTAATGTGGAAGTATGGAAGGAGCATTTTTGGAACTTTGGGTCCCATTCCTATGAGAGCCCCAGGCTGATTCTCTTACTAATTAAAAACAATAATCATACATACAAACACTCAAACATAAACATACACCATTCCATAAAGGATCTCAAATTTTCTTTTTTTCCAGACCCTGCAAACTGAGACAGTCAAAAATGAATCCTACTGCAAAAAGCAATTCATCACAGTTAAATCAGGCATTAAATTAATCAGACCTTCAGACGATTAATCAGCACTGATGACTTAAGCCTGCACTTCAATAATCAGAGAATCCATTTGTTAGGAGGAAGACAAAAACAGGAGTGATTGTGTACCCTAGTCATGTAGAGAAAGAGATAAGTTGTTATGTGTGGGTGAAATCTGGAATACAGTTGCCAGCGTTCAGATGAAGAGAACAGGATGAATGTGAATCAGAATGAAGCCCCTGAGAACTGGCCATAGAAAAAAATGAGCTCTCTGAGTCAGAGTTCGTAATCACGCCTATCGGAAATATTGTCCCTGTTCGACAGAACTGATTTCTCAGTCTGTGCTATGGCTGGGACATGCTAGCGGAGTCCGAGATGGAGGGGAATGTCAAAGCTCATCCTTCTCCATCTGCTTAAACGCTTCCAAGTCCTCCTGCCAATCAGCCATCAGAGAGTCCACCGATTGGCTGCCGGAGTCACTGTCCACCGCAGGCTCCTCCTCTACGTCCACGGGGACGTAACTGCCAAGTCCCTCCACTGGCTGAACCGAATCTTTCCCCACGACCGAGTCTTCTGCTGTCTGTTCCTGAGTAGTGACTGGTGATTGGTCGACAGGTTCTGAGGAGGTGGGGGAACTGTGGTCTTTCTCCTCTGTGGAGCAGTCCTCTTCTTCTGCTCCAGCTGTACCTTGAAAAAGAAGTCAGTTGAATGAACCACAAGAAATGTACCCAATATCTCTCAATATATCTCTCCATAATTTTATGGCGTGGAAATTTGTATTCATGAGTTGGGAAGTCGCAATTCAAGTCACTTTGGTCGGAGCAAGATGGCGAAAAATTCAGCAAGATTTTTGAATTCTACTTCTACAAAATTAGCTTTTTTTATGTTTTTGTTCAATTTATCAATTTATGTTATATATTTTATAGTAACGGACCATGTAACTTAGCTTTTATTGCAAATGAAAAAGAACTACTGTCAATAAAGATGCTTCATCTATTGCATCTGCCATATTTTCTCACTGACACACCCACAACTTCAGAGTTTCCCCACACGTAATTACAACTTTGTGGAAGCGTTCATGTGTGTTCAACTCATAAATACAATCTTTCTGACAAGACTAGAACGCAAAAGAATTGGGTTCGCTCATTGGTGGAAAGAGTACTGAAAAAGCATACTCAAGTAAAAGTAGGGCTGCAACAACTAGTCGATAAAATCGATAATAATCGATAATGAAAATCATCGATAACGATTCTCATTATGGATTAGTCGGGTCTGCTTTCTGTACGCAAAGCTTCCACCAGTCGCGTCAAATTACAGCACTGAATAACACATTTTTATGGGCAAAATGTGCATCTAGAAATAGTGGAGTGGAAACAGAGTGAGCTGATGCAGGAAAGGTACGCGATTCAAGTGCCCAAAACATGAGAATTGTTTTTTTTAAGCCTCAAGCGAATGCATTAGCGTTTAACATACCCTGTTATGCTCTTTGACAGATGTGTGTGCGTCTGCATCCTCAGCGCAAAACGTTCATTTTACAGGTTATATCCACTGATCTATATAGAAAACTGCCGTTTTATCCTCATATGTAAATGTTAATCATTCACGCGAGTATTTCCATTTAGCATGAAAGCTCGTCTTGGTCCTGACAGTCTGTGTAACTTCACTGAACGAGCGCCGTTAATGCACGTCAAACAGAGACGATTAATATTCAGCGCAAAAACTTTAATTTAACTGAAATATCTGCTGTTGGGCGCTAAATTAAGTTTTAAAAGTCAACATGTAATTCAAGTATTTTACAAGAGTATTGCGTGTGTGTTCCTGCAGAACATTTCTCTTATGTGGTAACACTGAGTTTGTGTTTTTTTTTCCAATAAATAAAAAAGGGCTTTTTATCCGATTAATCGGAAAAATAATCTACCAACTAATCGATTATCAAAATAATCGTTAGTTGCGGCCCCTGTCAAAAAATGTAGTGCTAATAGAGTAAAAGTACCCGTTCTAAATACTACTCAAAGTAGGAGTAAAAAGTAGCCCTTTTAAAAGTACTCAAGAGTAATGAGTATTATGCTATTAATGTTATTCCACCTTGTTCCCTGCAAATTAAAAATGTAGCTTACTCTGTTATGGATGATTCTCAGTAACAGTGAACAGTATTTCAGTATTTCAATATTTCTCCAAGTTTTATTTTTGACTGCTAGCACTAAAAATACAGCCATGTAATATTTGAGAAAGCAACCAATAATCTGGTAACATTTATGACAACCATTCTGTAGAGGTTTTCTTGCGGTTTAGGGATGAAACGATTACCGGTTTCACGATAAACCACGATAAAATTTAGTGACGGTTAGTAATATCGTATAAAATTTAATTATCATTAAAACCGCGTGTGATTATCACGATTGTGAAAACTCGCGGTAAATCTTGTCCTGTCAGCGTCAGTCTGATGCCGGTTTCACACTGCACGCGTTAGCAGGGCGTAAGCAGCGCGTGTTTTTTCCGGCGCCCATGTTAACAGATTAGAGCATTCACACCGCACGCAGAGGCGGCGTGGCAGCACGTAGCAGGAGCAGAGCAGAAGCAGCAGTGCCGCGATCGTTTCGGCGCCGAGTCTATTTTTGCCGCGCTGCTCACGCTGAATTAAAGCCACAGTGGATTGTTCTTGATCAAAACTGACCTGATTAACATGGAAAATAACAAATTTCACCATGAAATCATGTAGTGAAGTGTCCCGTGTGTTTCACGATCACCATATGACATCCAGCGCTGTGAAAAAATTTATAAAATACACGAAAACACAACACTGCCAGAAGTTTATGCCCAAACTTGAAAGGTCCGTTTAAATGATTAAAACTAGAGGCTTATCTTAATTTTAAAGGTTACTTTTATCATGTAAACTACATATATACTCAAAGCAGAGACAAACGTGGGATGTACGCAGGAGATTCACTCATCATACAGTGATTGACTGTTTTTGTTCTATTTCAGCAGCGAAAATGGTTTCAAACAAACACAGCAGAACCACAGCGCATCTGATATGACTGGCATAACGCTGGCGAATTTAGGGACCGTTTAGGGACCGTCTCTAAAGTTACATACAACATTGGTAACGTTATACACGTTTCAAACTTCAATAGCATTTGAAGAGAATGACAGTCATAAAACTGACTGTAAAGTGTTCATCTAGGTGTCAGGTATGATACACACCTTTTGATATATAATAAAATAAACTGTCAAATCATATGGAAATATGGATATGCATTATTTCACTAGTATACTGTTTGGGCTCTTACACAAAATATGCTAGATTAAAATGCATCATAGCTGAACACTGATGAGAATATTGCTTGAATATATTTACAGAGATAATATTAGAGATTATATTTACGACAAATTATTATTATTTATGCATTATGCGTTGTTATTGACGACGGCCATTATAAGGAAGGAAATCCCACAGAATAGAATCTAGCTTAAAAAAGTGTATAGAGCTGCTTGATTTATTTGTTGTTCGTTGATTTTCAAATATAAAACTTGTTGAAATGTTTTAAGTGTGTGCATCTGTTCTTTTTGAACACTTTCATCTCATTTGAACAAAACCGTGATAATATTGATAACCGTGATAATTTGGGTCACTATAATCGTGATGTTAAATTTCCATACCGTTTCATCCCTATTGCGGTTGATTAAAAAAAGGTTGCAAAGTGTTGTACATTAACAATTTTACGTAAAAAAAAAGCAGAGTTCTTTATTTTCAAGACGCATTCATTGTACTGCTTTAATTTCAATGGATGTTTTCTCTGTAAAAAGAATACACTTCAGAAATCAATTAAAAAAATAAAGCTGATTTAAATATAAATCTGATGTTTTATGAAAGTTATTTGCTATATACATGGACAAAAAAAAATGTAATCGCCATGTAAGAACATATTACATTAAAATATGCACTTCAATAAGCTGACAGAAAGCTGAGCGTTTACATGCTGAGCGAAATCGATGTAAGGGACAAAAATCTAGCCGTGACGATCGGTTTGAAGCCTGGCAAACAATCAAACTATTAAGTGTTTCCAGCAGATGGCACTGCAAGCTTGTGTGGCGCTAACAGAATACGTACCATTTGTGTGTGTATTAGAAAATGTAATATTCTGCAGTCAATTTTTAGTAATTATTTAAGGCAATTTCACGATTTCAGTCATCATACAGTAACCAGCAACAACCCCCTTTCATAAAGTGCGCGTGCCTCTCACTCTAGGCTAGTCGCGACTCGCTAACATGGTTGATTTGACGGGAGTCACACGCGTGACCCATGAAGTCAAAGGACTGATTATTCATCTTAGCCAATCACGTTGACAGGAAAAAAATAAACATAATGTAGCGACGGCAGGTTTAGGGAAAATAGCGCCGTAAAAGTACCGATACAGCACTTAAAATGTACTCAAGTAAAAGTAAAGTACACCGTTTTTAAACTACTTAATAAGAGAGAAAATCTACTCAATTACACTAACGAGAGTATTTGTAATTCGTTACTTTTTACCACTGGGTTCGCTGCATAAAGGGAAACCCATGGAGGAGGGGTACTTACTGCCATCCAACAGGGTGCCCGGGAGGGCTTTCCCCTTAAATATGGCTTCTGCTCATCCAAGTAGGAAAGTAGGGAAAAAAGAGAAGTAGTGGAAAGAGAAAACAGTTACAAACACAGAGGGAAAGAGTAATAAAGGAAGAATAATTAGAAAGGAATGAAAGCTGAAAATGCAACGTGCACAACCTCATAGTGATTCCCCACATATTAACCATCTTTTCAAATTTATGTCTCACCTCTGTCTCTAGCTTTATCACTGAGCAGCACCTCCACCTCCTTGTACTCCTTTAGAGCCTCCAACAGGATGTTGCCCTCTTTGTGGAACAGGAAGAGGAGGGGTAAAGTGACATCATCAGTGTTCCGACCATCTCCCGCCATCTGGAACAATGGGGCCGTATCGCTACTGCTGCCCTCATTGTCATCTAAACAAAAGTGACAAAACAAGAAGAGCGAGACATAAATACTAACACTAATTTATTCTGTACAGTACAGTAAAACAGTTTTGTTAACTAAAACTATTATGAATTAGTAATTTAAATAAAGCTAAGATAATTCTATAAATTATAGATGAAACACTTTTTTAAAAAAAAGCTAAGCTAAACAGAAATAACCGAAAACGCATAACAAAATTACTAAAACTAAAATGAAAACTGAAAATACAAGACACATCAAATACAGTACAATACACCTAAAAATTTGGGGGACAAAATTTAATTTAAGGTCTGTCAACGTAACTGTAAATCTGCTTTGGAACAATATTCAGTGTGAGAAGTGAAACTTTTAAATTCAGATTAATTTGTATAGCACATTTAACATTAATGGGGGAAAAATATGCTTACACAACTTAAAGGAGTAGTGCACTTCAAAATGAAAATTTCCTGATAATTTACTCACCCCCATCTCATCCAAGATGTTCATGTCTTTCTTTCTTCGTTCGAAAAGAAATTAAGTTAAGTTTTTTGAGGAACACATTCCAGGATTTTTCTTCACACCATTAATTTCCATGGCAACCAAAATGTTGAAGGTCCATATCAAGGCAGTTTCAAAGCGCTTTGAAGGGCTTCAGAGGCTCTGCGCGATCCCACGAGGAATAGGGTCTTTTCTAGCGAAACCATCGGTCATTTTTTAATTGCTCGTCTTGCGCTGCTCTGCAGCCGCCAGTGATTGCGCAATCACGTCAAAAACATCACACTAGACATAGGCGGAAGTACCGCCCACGTGTTTACAAAGCGCACATGCAAAGACTAAAACAAACACCCTTTAGCAAAAAAAAAAAAAGAGTAAAACAACAATTTTGGACGATTTTGAAGTGTTTTTTGGTAAAGAGCGTTTGTATTAGTCCTCGCACATTCGCTTGAGACAGTACTTCCACCTACGTCTAGTGTGATGTTTTCGACGTGATTGCGCAATCACTGGCGAGCCTCAGAGCAGCGCAAGAAGAGCAATTTAGGTTAAAAATATATTCATTCTTAATTTTTTTTTTTTTTAAATGACCGATCGTTTCGCTAGATAAGACCCTATTCCTCATCTGGGATTGTGCAGAGTCTCTGAAGCCCTTGGAAGCCCTTTGAAACTGCATTGATTTGGACTTTCAACATTTTGGTTGTCATGGAAGTCCATTGTGAGAAGAAAAATCCTGGAATGTTTTCCTCAAAAAAATTATTTTCTTTGTTTTAATAATTTGCTTGGGCTTCAGTAACAATTTAAAAGCCACCTATTTAGTTTGGTTTAGGAAGGGGTCCTTTATAAGGAGATTATCACATTTGGGGGTCCTTGTCATCAAAAAGTATTAAAAACTCCTGAAATAGATGACTTTAAAGGGATAGTTCACCCAAAAATGAAAATTCTGTCATCATTTACTCGCCCTCAAGTTGTTCCACACCTGTATGAATTTCTTATGCTGAACACAAAAGAAGATATTTTAAAGAATGTCGGTAACCAGACAGTTGATGGACCCCATTGACTTCCATAGTATGGGAAACAAATACTATGGAAGTCAATGGGGTCCATCAACTGTCTGGTTACCAACATTCTTTAAAATATCTTCTTTTGTGTTCAGCATAAGAAATTCATAAAGGTTTTGAACAACTTGAGGTTGAGTAAATGATGACATTTAATGGCGTCTTTAAAGGTTGACTCCCTAAAACGTTTCTCACCGATGACAATGCCTCCGATGGCCCCAGCTTTCTGAATGTGCCTAGCCTTCTCTGCAAACATGCACTGGCCTCTCTGCAGCAGAGCGATGCGGCCTGCCACAATCTCACCGTTACTCAACTCAGAACAGCCATTATAGGGCTCCGCTATGGTTACGAACCCACGTACCTGAGGGAGAGGGAAAAAGAGAACAGAATACACTGTGTAGCATGGATAAAAAAAGGTATACCCTTTAGCAAGAACTAACCCAGAACAGCACAGAAATAGCCCCCAAAAAAGTGAGAAAGTACATAAAAGGTCACAGTTAATCATACTCACTCCATAACTGCTTTTGGAAAGATCCAATCCAAACTGCGCAGGGCCTGCGGTGAGTACCACTCTACCAAAAAAGGGGTGCGACACAATTTGAACAGCTCGTGGAGGAAGCTGTTCTTTCTGCTGCTGGCTGGAGAGCTCCATCATTTCCTGCATAAAACGCATGCCGTCCTCTGCCGCGACTGCACTCACCGCCTGTAGAGAGGGAGAAGGAATTAAGTTTCAATCTACAGATACAAATTATATAGTTTCATTTATTTCTCATGGTCTGACTCTGTATAGTACCTGTGTTGCATGCTGAACGAGTTGTACTCTGCCATCCTTTAGGTGGATGAGACTCACACCCATCCGCCTCAGAAGCTCCAGATGTTCAGGGTTATTGGCCATGAAGTCTTGAGCCCTGAGAGGAGGACGGCCCATACCAGGCTCTCTGAGAGAGACAAAAAGATGAAAAAAATTCATCAATGTCTTCTTGAAAATCTCCTGTAATTTCCACCTGCAGTTTTATATTAAAATATACAAATTTACTAATTGTATTTATTTATTTAATTTATTATCCTCATTCTAATATTCTGACTCAGTGTTCAATTATTATTGGTGCTTCATTATTATTAATGGTTCATAATCATATTATTATCAATGAAGGAAACGTATTTTTGCTGCCTTTTTAGTGGAAACCATGAATTTTTCAGGATTGTTTGATTTGAAAAACAGTATTTATAAATAGAAATATTAAGTAAAATTATGTCTTTACTGTCACTTCTGATCAATTTAATGCTTTCTGAATAAAAGTGTTATTCTATATTTATACAGAAAAATCTAAATTTCATACTTCTGACCAGTAGAATATATATACATACATACACACACATTTACATAATACTGTATAGAATTATGTAAAATGCTATTTGAACAGACGAGCCGGTTACATCAGTTTCTCACCGATGAGTGGTCGGGCGCGGACAACTCTTATCCACTGCGCTCCTGATTGGTTCACGGAGATTGCGTGGGTAGGCAGGATCAGGAAAGAGTAGCCGGGTGTTAGGGCAAGTCCACTCAAAATTTGAGTCATCAAGTTCCTCTCCTGCCTGGGGGTGACAGAAAGATATTATATCAACATTTGATAAGAGAAACAGTAGACAACCAGTGAAAATTAGCTTAGTTATTTGCATTACGTAATAGCTCGGAATATGAAAAAAGAGCTGGCTGAGTAAACATGGACGCCATAACGGGGGGAGGATTAGGACAATTCTAAGTGCCCTGGTCACACAGGGGGGCCCAGCAGAACCCCATAATTTCCTGTATGATTTAGGTATTTAAGTGACCTACTCTTCGTAAAATAATATTTAAGAAGCCAAGTGTGTGTCCCCTTAAGACATATTCAGAAACGCAGCAGTGCACTTCACGGTTCTGACTCATCGTGCATCAGGTATGGCAAGAGATGCCGCAGGCAAAATCACGATACCAAATGAGGAGCACGAAAAAGAGAGCGCAAGACGGGGAAGACAGCAATTCACCCAGTTTTTCAAAGAAAGGTGATTTATGTTCCCAGTTTTATGCTATGATTCTGAAGCTAGCCCGAAGCGGTTTTAATGAACAGAAGTTATATGAATTACTCACCCTGATGTTTATCCACTGAAAGTTTAAAATTATTTCCAATTATGTATGTTTTTCCATGCAATTGAACAATAGTAATTGGAGCACTGAGCTTCAAAAAAGACGGAAAATCACCAAGCGACAATAAAACTAGTCCAGTGATGTATTTGCAGGCTTTCCAAAGCCTTGTAACCACATTCTGTGAGGAATCAATCAAAATGATGTTGTGTCATATACATATGCTTTAATTGTCCTGGTAGAGTTTATGAAATAAGCGCTGTAATGATGTCCGCTTCAGTTCATTTTAATTAAAAGGAGAAACCCACTGATAAAACCAGTCTGAATAATTCATTCATGAATAGAAATTATTTATTTCTCGAGTTCAAATCACTGATTCGATGATCCTATCGCTGTTTTAGCTCATTTTCACGTTTCTTTCTGGAGCTGCTGGTGTGCTAAACTTATTATTCTCTAATAATACAATTTGAAATGTTGAATCAAATCTACAAGATTCAGTTCCAGATTGTCAGTGAAGTGTGCATTGCCTTGTGCATATTTTGGAGAGGGAGCCTTCAGTAAGCTTAATCAAGTAAAGAACTCCCTCAATGTCTCAGGAAAGACTAAATTATCTGGCCACGCTGTCTATTGAACATGATTTAGCAAGACGGCTTGATTTCAAAGATCTGATCAAAGATTTTGCTGTGAGAACACGGCACTTGGGAAATAAGAAATTGCAAGTTGACAGCTTATAAGACATCCAGACAGAGAGTTTAAATAGTGTCTGTGTATGAGATGGTACAATGGTGTTGTACTGTATACAGTAGTAGTTATTTGTACCGTATATAGTTATACATTTAATAAACTTTCAAATTTAGTTCATTTTCTCTTATTAATCTTAATTAGACTCCCCCTGAAATTGCCTCATCGACATGACATCCTCAATAAACCCGTCTCCGGCATGTTGACTCTGATCTTTCGAATATTCCAATATGACTTCTGACCTGTAATGTTGCCAGAATCATAATCATATACTGTTTGTTCGTTGGCCAGAGGAGAACTGGCACCCCGACTGAGCCTGGTTTCTCCCATGGTTTATTTTTCTCCATTATGCCCCTGATGGAGTTTTGGTTCCTTGCCACTGTCGCCTGCTCAGCTGGGGACACTAAATATTCAACTAAATATTCAAATCAATTTTCAACTAAATTACTGATCTTCCCACATTGTCACAATATGATAATTGAAATGAGCTGGATGACATTACGGTTTTCTCCAGAGCGGCTATACAGCCGAATCAAATTCTGTTGCATTATTTTCCTGTTTAACACTGGGAAGCTGCTTTGAAACAATCGGCATTGTAAAAAGTGCTATATAAATAAAGGGCACTTGATTTGACTTATTGAATATGCAATAATTGCTATGCTTATAGATAATGATTGTAGTTACATGTGGCAAAAAGATAAGATAATTGGGGGTTGGGGCCCGGATTACAAATTAGCCAGGGGGCCCAGAAACCCTAGCAGCGCCCCTGTGAGTAAAGTCAACTCTGACCAGTGTTGCAACATAGAGAGGCAAGCAGAACTGTTATTGTGCTTATGTGCAGTACCATATTGTTGACGACAGGGGGCGCCTGTGAGTTTGAGGCAGTGGAGAGGGAGAGAGGCAGCAAATGAGCTTCTGTGGTAAAGATGTAGTCCTCCACATTAAAAGGCAAATCCTCCTCCTCAGCAAACAGCAGGAACAGGTACTTAAACATCTCCGCCAGGAAAAACGAGTCCATGCTGAAACAGGTGGGTGGTGATGAAGAGAAATAAATATGCCATGAGACAGCTTGCCACCCACTCTTTACTCATAAATGCTCAATTTACAAAATCCACTCATACTATTTGTACAAAAAATATACCACATAAACCAACATCCTCTTTAACTATCCACAAACTCCAGTTTTTACCGGTCCTCGTGACTTCCCGTCCTCACGTCCTTCATAGCAGCGAAGCCACATGGAACTCGAGCAAATCGGTTCAGGTTCTCCAGTACAGTGCGGCCCACCTCCAGGTAGTATGGATCTCTGGTTGCCTTCAGAGGAAATTCACAGTTAACTATTCGTATTGTCTCCATGGTTTACTGTAACATGAAAATACACGGTTGCATGCACTTCCGCAGGAGCAATGCAGCGTGAAGGGGGTCACATTTGCAGGTTGATAAGGAAAATGATGGAGAGTAAAAGAGATGTTGTATTGAGATTTGTTTGAGAACTCAGTTTGTACCTTATAAAGGAAGTAAGTGCTTTCTGCAAACTCTGGCCGCAGGGGGTGCTGAGCCCAGTGAACTCTGAAATCAGTGGTGAATGCCTGGCGAGACAGTACGTGAGGGAGCAGGGCAGTCAGGAAGAGTTTATAAACCACAGAGCATGATGATATTCAAAAGACAGACAGCTGAAAAGAGGATCTACCTCAGGAAGGAAGTTGTGTTTCTTGGTAACCTGATAAAGCATTTCATGCGTCTCTATGGCTGGCCGGATATCTCCTTTTAACACCTGCAAACAGCAAAACTCGTTCATAACAATGGACATTCATAACAAACTCAGAGAGACAAAGACAACACTGATTTCTCACCTGCAATCCTGGGAAAAAGGCAAGCAAGGAGTCCATCCAGGTGCGGGCTGGCAGCAGGGGTTTGTGGATGTGGACGTCCAGTAGCAGAGGAGGTTGGCTGATGTACTTCATAATGGATGCATAGTGCTGAAAAATACGCCAAACGATCACTTCATGAATACAAACACAAGACAAAGAGACCCGTTATTTCATTGCAGACAAAAACTAAAATGCGAGTCGTATTAGGATCAAGTATGAAAAATTATTTTGGACACTACAATTACAGGCAACATGTTCAAGGGCTTCTATTCTGAATAAATGAATGCTCAATTATAATATATATATATATATATATATATATATATATATATATATATATATATATATATATATATATATATATATATATATATATATATATATATATATATATATATATATATATATATATATATATATATATATATATATATATATATATATATATATATATATATATATATATATATATATATATATATATATATATAATAAAATAAATATAAAAATAATCATTCAAAGTGATAAAATATACTCTAAATCTACTCTAGTCTACCAAAATAAACAAGTAAATGGAATATAAATAATAAATAATTACAAATATTACGATTCAATCTAAAATAATAATAGGTATAAATTAATAAATGTGTAATAAAATAAATATAAAAATAATAATTCAAAATATATAATCTACTCCAGTCTACTAGTGTGAATAAATAAATAAATATGTTAAAATACACAAACTACCCTAATTTTATCCATCTGGAATTGACTGGATTAGCAATGTTGTCTAAATATGACAGGTGTTTTGGAGGAAAGGGCTTGAAAAATAAGACGGTTTGGTGACATAAGACGAAAAAGAGATTATGATGACTTTAAGAAAAGAATGAGAGATACTCACAGTGTTAAAGCGCTGCAGAAATTGGTCATCGCCCAGTAATATATAAGCCTTCATCAGGTACTCATAATAGGAATCTATGCCTGCTCCAACTCCACTGTCTGTTAAAAGAACAGTTACAAAAAAACATCATGATTCTGACTTGACTTTAACCGAATTTGTCTGTATATGAGAACAGTTGTTTTATGTTTTGGGTTGTTTGGTATGGTTTAGCCTCACCCCTGCGGACCCACTCTCCTGAGTGGATGTTGATGGTTGTTCCCACTAGATTGCTGTTCCTCTGTCGCTTTTCCCAAAGGAAGTCAAGAGCCCTTCTCGCATGAGCCTGCGAACAATACAGCGAAACACCTAAATACTGGCCTACTTTTATAGATTTAGTCATCGTCACCACACAAAATGAGAACATTCCTGACCTCATAATACTTTTCATAGTACACAACACCAAGGGGTAATGCTAATGGTGTCTGAGTCTTACAAATGGCACAGTTGTCATATGAGATCTATGCTGTAATTCTGTAGACTGAATGAGTACAAACTTTCCAGGAATCATCACTTTAGGGTGAAATTACATCAGTTACTTAGAAAACAATAACAACAGTATTTCTTCTAGCTTGGTGATCTTAAATCCTCAAGTCAAAATTAATTATACAGTAGTAGTAGTAGTAGTAGTAGTAGTATTTAAGTGCATTGCCATATCAGCATCACTGGCTTTTACATGGCAGATACATATTAAACATTTCATGAATTATGCAGAAAGCAAGATGTTCAACATTTCTGTGGAGGTTAGATAAGGACCATAAGAAATAAATATGAATCTGGAGGTCATATAAGGACATTTCAGGATGTTATACCTTCAGAAACTCAACAAAAGTGACATTTGCAACATGAAGCCATTGTGATATTTTACCTCAAATATGGGGTCCCCAGTAAAGCGGCTCAAGGCTGCAAATTCAAGGATGATTGTCCCAGCACAGGCAGTGCAGGTGTCCGTCTCAGTGCCTGTACGGGTCTCAGGTCCACGGACTCCATACCGCAGGTTCACCTGTAAATGCAACCAATCATTAATCAGAGTCATAATCGAGGAGATTTACCACAGAATAATCCCCAGCAGGTTTTATATTAATATACACTACCGTTCAAAAGTTTGGGGTCAGTGATTTTTTTTTTTTGTGTGTGTTTTTGAAAGAAGGCTTTTATGCTCACCAAGGCTGCATTTATTTGATTAAAAATACAGTAACATTGCGGTATATTTTTACAATGTTTTGGATTTTAATACATATTAAAATTTAGTTTATTCCTATGATGGCAAAGCTATCAGTCTTCAGTGTCACATGATCCTTCAGAAATCATTATTTATGATGATTTGGTGCTCAAGTATCATTTATTTTTATTACCAACATTGAGAACTTTTGCGCTGCTTGATATTTGTGTGGAACCTTGCGAAACAACCTTTTTCTGGATACTTCTGAAAGTTAAAAAGACCAGCATTTATTTGAAATAGAACTCTTTTGTAACATTATAAATGTCTTTATTGTCACTTCTGATCATTTTTAATGCGTCCTTGCTAAATTAATTTATTTATTATATTACAAATAAATAAATAAATAATGGGGGATTAACATTAAAGTGGACATTAGAGTTAATAGAATTACATTAAAGTAGACAGTACGTAAAGTATTTAATTATTATATAAGAATTATAGGTAACACTTTACAATAAGGTCTTATTGGTTAACATTAGTTAATGCATTAACTAACATGAACTAACAATGAGTCATATATATTTTTACAGCATTTTATTAACCTCCTTAGCTTTGGGATAATTTTTTCGGGGATTTCCGCATGGATTTGGTCTCCCACATTTTAAAGTTTCCCATACCCACATACAGTAGTCTAAATAGTTGGTGTCATTTTACAGGAAACCCTTTGAAGTTACATAAAACACTGCTAAAAGTGATAAACATTTAAGTATATGTTGTCTGAGCTGTAATAAACCCCACCAAAAAGAGGCCCTTTTTGATTTTTTTGGTTATAAATTTATTTTTGAAAGTGTATAACTTTGGCTCTGTGTGCTCTAGCACCCTGCAGACCGTTTTGGCTGTTTCCACTAGATGGCAGCAAATACAAAAAAAAGTTGTATGCCAGATTCATTAAAATGGATCTGAAGGAGGAGGGGGGAGGGGGGTTAGGGAGGTTATTACAGCTCTGACAACATATACTTAAATGTTTATCACTTTTAGAAGTGTTTTATGTAACTTCAAAGGGTTTCCTGTTAAATGAAACCAAAATTGTGTATTTAGACCACTGTATGTGGTTATGGGACGCTTTTAAATTTGGGTAGGCCAAATCCAGGAGGCAATGTTCCAAGGGTAATTTAGTGTTAATAAGTTACTTTGTGTAAAACAAATGCCAAAGTGATGCATATCTCCAAAAAGTAGACGTTCCATCTCAAATGGTACCATATATGAAGTTAGAGCTCCTCCACAGACATTTAAAATTTAAAGTATATAATTGATGATGTCATTCCGGACAGGGATGTCCTGATCAGGGAGTTTAAGAGGTTAACTAACATTAACCTTTGTTAATGTTAGATAATAAAAATGTTCATGTTATTTCACAGTGCATTAACTAATGTTAACAAATACAACTTTTGATTCTGAAAATGATTAGTAAATGTTAAGTTTAACATTAATAAAGATTAGTTAACATGAATTAACAATTAACAATACTTCTACATTAATTAATGTAGTTAACTAATGTTAACAAATGAAACATTATTGTATTGCACAAGAGTATCACAAGTCATGAAATAAGCAAGGCTCTATGCAGGAAATGTGTAAAAAGTGAAGTATACTTTGGGCTTTAGACAAACTTCAGTTTCACAAGTTCACATTTACATATGATTAAATAGAGTAAAGGTAATGTGTATTTGGCGTGCTGTCTGAGGAGAGGGCTCAGAGCTTGGAATTTGTCCCGAACCCAGAGAACTCCCCGCATCCCAGTATGGGATAGGAATAGTTAGAAGTGAGGAGATGGGGTGGTGGTGGGATGCAGGAAAACTGTCATGGAACAGAGGTAAGTCTGCTGTATATATACCTCTTATCTCATTAACTGAGATGATTAACTGAATGTGCTCCACCTATGTTAATTAGGTTAATTATCTGAACGTGCTCATCCCGAACTTTGTTAATAAAACACAATTTAGCAGACAATTAATTTTTTTTAAATGATCGCAGTATGCTGTGATGGACCAATCAGAATCAGATATTCCAGAGAGATGTGTAATAAGTTGAGAATGGTCTGTTGATGAGATGTGCAGCCACAGAGTTAATTCCCTAAGGCAGACATTCAACAAACCACTGCAGCCGAATCAACAGAATGCGTGTATATGGCATAAAGATAAACGTTCACAAAGAAAAAAATCCCTTTCATGTCCAACATATTTTCAATCCAGTGCTGACATTTTCATCATTCATATAGCATATGCATTGCATGTCAATGCGTGCGTTCACTCACTCTAGGGTAAGGCAGGCCACTGCTGGTGTTAAATGCAGGCAGCAGTCTGAGTCCAAGATCTTTGGCCATGTGCAGCAGCTCATCTTGGTACCAGAGCATTCGCCCACTTTCTTTCATCATGACGGCCATGGAATGGCCTCCCAGGAGTCCACTAAAAAACAGTAAAGTGTTACACAAGCAAAATAGCCACAATTTACTATATAGATTTAAAATGTTTTAATACATCGGTCCATTTTGAAACTCTGACAGAGATGTCTTACCCCAGCACCCGGATGTTGGTCTCAAATACAGACACCACAATGTCATTATCCAACCGTACATCCGCCACCACTCTCCTCACCGCCGCCTCAAACTCCACCGTCTTATTTAACAGCTGTGAGATGTCAGAACAGGTCATGAGCAAACAACCTTGGGTTTAAATGTACATAAGAGTGTTTGCAAGAGGTGTCAAGTTCTGTTTGAGATGTTACTCACTGCAAGAGTGTCAAGAGTATCGATGAGGGTGAGGGAGAACCTGACGGAACAGGAAAACATGTTTTCATCTCTGTTTTCGACATTTCCTTAAAAATCAATTAAAAACTTTCTTCACATCTCCAAATTACTTACTTCCCCAGGGCATCATCTATATCCCCTCGACTGGGCTCTAGTCCACGCACTCGCCCACGGCAAGTCAAAGGCATCAGCTCATCTGCGGGGTAGGCATGGTCCTGTCAATATGAAAAGAACAGAGATGAAACCAGGCAGATTTAAATTATAATGCTGTTCTCTCAAACATTAATCTGCCTCCCCTATCCTCACAACACTGCTTTTTTGGGGGGTGGGAATAAACAGCTATTGCATTTCAGTTTTATACATCTTACGTTTCCAACCTACTTAAGAAACACTTCTGGGCATACCAGAGGCTTCTGGGAAGTATTTCATACTTTGCCACAGTGGAATTATAAGGTTCTATCTGCATTCTGAACGGTTTTGAGATATTGAGCTTCAAAGTTTTTACACTCCACTCAACTTTTTATTTAGAAAAAAAAGGTTCTATCTACAAAGTCCCAAAATGTACTGTACAAAAAAAAACACATCACAAAACATAAATAAGTGAATAACTCAATTTTGACAAATATGTCAGATAGAAACTTATAATTCCAAAGTGACAACTTGTCAGGAACATTTATTGGCAAACTAGGAATGTTTAAGGCATAGTTCATCCATGAATAAAAATTCAGCCATAACACTCAACACTCATGTCGTACCAAATCTATATCACTTTCTTGAAGATATCTTGAAAAATGTATCAATTGTTTTTGTCCATATTCTGAAAGCTAGTGGGGTCCAAAAAAAAAAAAAAAACACTGGACCCTACTGACTTTTATTGTATGGACAAAAAAAATCCAAACCATTTTTCACAATTTTATAGAAAGAAATGTTATTTGAATGTGCTGTAGTTACACAATACACACATGAAATGTATTTGATGTAGTAATAACAGTAAATTATGCATAATTATACATAATTACATGCAATTAACACAAACCTTAACCCTACACCTATAAAGATATTGTTTTTGCACGTAGATACATGTTGTTAATTAATATTTCTCAGAACTTAATTGTGTAATTACACTGTTACAACGGCACATGAAAATAAAATGTGACCGGAATTGTAAACACATCTTTAAAAAAAAAAAAAAAAATACTTTCAGCAAGGATGCATTACATTGGTCAAAAGTGACAGTTAAGACATTTAAAATGTTACAAATGATTTCTATGCCAAATAAATGCTGCTCTGCTCTGCGCTACTTTCCTATCATAAAAAGATTCCTTTAAAAAATGATCAGGGTTTCCACAAAAATATCAAGCAGCACAACTGTTTTGAACATTGATAATAAGAAGCATATTACAATGATTTCTGAAGGATAATGTGACACTGAAGACTGGGGTAAGGATGCTGAAAATTCAGCTTTGCCATCACAGAAACAAATAATATTAAAAAAAGATTTAATATATATATATTTATTTTTTCACAAACAAATGCCACCTTGGTGAGTATGAGAGACTTCTTTGAAAAACATAAAAAAAAACGTACATAGAAAAACTACACAGAACTTTAGATGCTGCTGATGGAAAAGGAGTATGAAAAATTCTGTGTGTGTACTAGGGGTGCACCGATCCGATATTAGGATCGGATATCGGCCGCGATACTGACAAAATAGCTGGATCGGGGATCGGAAAAATTAACAGATCCACAAGCCGATCCAGGTGTTTTTTTCCGTCGCAGCAGAACCGACGTCATTCGTCAGCTTCACGTGTGTCGCATGCTAGAAGGGAGCGAGCCAGAGAGTCGGCTGTGTGGAGGAGATATTTCACGCTTGCCACGCCAACTAGTTCGTCGCTGTTTCGAGGGTATTACTGCAAAGTAAGGGTCTTTCCTGCATTGACATTTTTTTGACGGCCAAAGCCTAATTTGATGAGTTATTGTGATTTACGAGTGATGTAGAACAGATGCTGCGCTTGGGACTGAGTGACAGAGAGACCGATCTGAGAGCTCCTCCCCCGCGCGCGCTCTCTGGGTCTTCAAAATAATCAGTGTTCGCTCATATTTCACATATTAATCCAAATCAAAAGCTCGGAAGACCGAAACCATGTTGCACGTGACACATTCGGACAATTTTGTCCTTGAATTATCACTGGGTGTGAATTGCGCTCAAAAAACATTGACTCTTCTCTGACCAGCTGACATAAAGCATACTTTCAATAAGCGGGAGACAAATTATATCCAGTTATGAAGTGTTTTCTGTGTGTTGACATCTTTCGCGATGTTCTAACAGACGGGATTCGCACACAACGCGTCTGCTAATGTCCGATTCGTGACCTAATGACTCCTTTGAACCGAATCATTTTAACGACTGGCCAGAACAACTGATCTGTCCAACACTGAACTCATGAACTCAGTTTATTAATTTACTCAGAACGCAACTGAAATGAGAACACAAGTGTGCTTACCCATTTTAGCAAGAGTGGATAGTAAGAATTATTTTTAATTATCAACAGTATTTCATCTTATTTCTGTTGACAATGTGTAGTAAAATAAATAGGCCTAGCCTACAATCATTTAATCTGGAGTGAGGTGAAACCAGAACAAAGTTGTTATTAGCTAGCTGAAATTTTTTATTAAATTGCATATGGTAGAAAATTAGACTATTTGTTAATTTGTAATGCTACTTTTTAATATTGATATGATTATATACCAAAACAATTATCTGTAGTGTAAAAAATGTTTGGTAACTGTCAGATTACTATTGTATGTTTGACCAATACACTGTTTTTTGTTTCCACTGCTACATTTTATTTATTTAAAGAAGTTAGATTACATTCTATTTTAGATTTGAATGCACAATTGTTTTTTAAATAAATAAGAATTCAACACCTTACATACATCTGTTATTTTGTCTTAGTTATGTTTAGTTAGTAAAGTCTGGTGCCTTTAGTCTCTTCAAGGAAGGTATAAGGTGGAAGATATACAGTTTATTATTAATTCAACAATATATCGGATCGGTATCGGGTATCGACAGATACACAAAGCCCAGGCATCGGTATCGGTATCGGGACTGAAAAAGTCGGATCGGTGCACCCCTAGTGTGTACTCAGCTGTCAACAAGAGAAGTTATTAGTCACTGTGTACTTACCATGTAGTTCTGATAAGCGTGGTCAAACATTTCCACCACTTGGTTCCTGAGAAGAAAAGGCATTTCTTAAATGAAGAAAAACAGCTTTGAATCATACTGCCAGCAATTCATAAATGCACTTGTCCTCACATAGACACATACCTCAGTTTGTTCCTCTCATCTCTGCTCATGGTCTCTGACAACCTGATGGAGGTTCCCATAAAAAACAGCAGCAAAAAAGCAGGCAACATTGTTGCCGAATGAAGCGTCCGCATGGCTCTAATCCATCAGTTTCTCAACCTTCGGGTAGATAAAGACCCCCAAGGGAACACTTTCCTGCCTTAGATGTGTTTACTTAGCACCAAGATAGAGTTCCACCACCTCTGGTCCATCATTTTCAAATTGAATGTAAAAAAAGATGATGCAGGCCAGATTCAGTAACACCCACAGCATTTGAATACATTCAGTTCCAGCTCAATAACTTTATAGTTCCTGTTCTTATCTAAACGTCTCTCTTGGATGAATGCAGCTCTGGTGCATTTCTGAGATGTTTTTAGTGTCTATTACAAAATGACTAAGGAAGGAAGACCGATCTAGCCACTTTTCATTAGTGTTGGTCAGTCTGCTGCAGTTGTCACACCTGACTGTCACCTTGATAGCACGACGGCGCCCATGTGACACATCTGCATGCTACTCTCTATTGAGTATCAGCTATAAAACAACAACAAAATGACATCACTGTAGATCCCCAGCAGAGACAGGCTCAAGAGGAGCTCCAGATGGGGCCATGGAAAAAGATGCTTTGTCTCTAATAGCAACCATCACCATGGGTGACACGATCAGCAGTTTACATGCCCAAAAAGAAGGAGAGATTGATCCCACTACTGATAGCAAGTTAGATAGTATGCGGGTCCCAATCCCATCTTCGTGATCCTAAAAACAAGTTTAAACCATGTAGAAAATGCTACGGCGTTATTCAAAAATACAATACCCAGTGAATGTTGTTGTCAAGATGATTTGATGAAAAAAGATTTATTAAGCCGTCACGCTTTGTTGTTTAGCTCGCCGGCTAACCCGTCGATGACAGCTCGGCACCAGTGGGCATATGTTATTGTGGCAGAAACGCTGCTGTAAGACCCTGTTAAATCTGTTCTTCGATCATCCACGTGTGACTAGATGGTCCATTCAGCTCCCAGAATCCGACAAACAAAAATATTCCTTGTAAGAGTAATTTTATATCAGGTGTAATACAAAGGGCCAGAGGGCTCTCTCAGTACAGCTGAGTGAATGATGATCATCTCCAGTCTTACGTTAGATCACAGGCAGACGTCAACATCCGCATCCGGGTAACGCCGAGTACACGCCTCGTAAAGGGTGTGGTGCATAAACTACAGTTCCCAGCGTGCCTTGCAAGCTTTGCTACGCATCTCACTGAAAGTACCTACATGTCTGCTTTAAATTTCTTTTAAATTCTTTAATTCATTACAACACATTTTTTAAATATAATACATACAAGCCCTCTAAATAAAATGAAAAAGTAACTGTCTGGTCTATCACATGTTTTACTTTTCAATATATATGGTTTTTTTTATTGCAAGAAGAATGACAATAGTGCAAAACAGTACATTTTAAACATTTTTTAAGCATTTATATTATACATTAGGAACAAAATGAAACAATAAATAAAATAATAAAAAATAAATAAATAAATAAAAACTAACATTTCACGGTACATAAAAGATCTCGCCATATCTCTTCAAAGTACATTTTAATTATGAATTATTCTTAGTGATTTGATTAAATGTTCTACTTCACATAAGATAAGAACTCTATGTTATAACCTTACGGTCTATGGTTTTAACCATTTTTTTACAGTCTAGTGCTTGCTTCATGCATCACATGATTACCTCGCGCGCAGTGACGTCATGTATAAACAAGTAGCTGCCTTTTTACGGTCTATATATATTAGCTAATAGTCCAGTGACAAATGAATACTGCTCGAGCTCATTGAACGCTTTTAGCCAACGAAACAGAAAGGTAAGCGTCTTTTAGTTATGGACTGAACTCAAATGTAATTGATCGGGCAGGTTTTATGCTTGTGTGGTCATTTGGAGCAAGAAAGTAGAACTTGAGACTTTTCGGAAAAATCTGATTAACTTAACGTTACATTAAATGTATAGGTTTCCTCGTTGTTGTGTACGCAGAGATGTCTCGAAGCGTGAAAAAGCTCACTGGTCTCGTGGCAGCTACATTCACACCACTTACCACGGAAGGGTGAAATAATGCATTCCTCAATAAAAGCTTTACACAATCTTGTAAGTTACCTGACGTGCAGTGATTCAGTCATTGATATTGAACTTTTGCTGTTTTAGGGAGATCAATCTCTCTGTAATTGGACCATACATTGATTACCTCATAGAAAAACAGAATGTTAAGAGTGTGTTTGGTAAGTCAACCCTTACTTTAGTCAAATATGTCGGGGAATAAGGCAGTATGTCATTCTCATTTTATATTGTTTGTAATCTAAACCACCTTTTTGGTAGTTAACGGCACAACAGGTGAGGGCTGTTCTCTAACTGTGGACGAAAGGAAGCAGATTGCTGCAGCTTGGTGCCAGCACGGAAAGGACAAGTGAGTGTTGTTTATGGTCAATGATTATCATGTCCCATGTGTTGTAAAAGTAACTGAATTTCGACATGATGTTAACAGAAAAACATTATTATTATGCGAAAGTCTTTGTTTACTGTGTCCTCGTTGTTTATTTTCTACTACTTCTCCCATTTATTTCTTGTATGGATTTTGCTGATTAATACTTTCCATTTTAAATAGGCATGTCCAGGGGGGAGTCATAAACATGTCAATATTTGTATCATTTTTACATTTCCACCACAACCAGCAGTTTTTTTTCCTAATCCCCCAGTTTCACAGATGATGTACTGGACTATAATGCATGTTTGAGCTGTTTTAACTGAAAGCAACTTGCGCTGACATATTTTAAGATATTAACCATTGTTTTGTCTCAAGATGCACACCAGCAATTTTTTTTAAAGGCACCGCACATGTATAAAAGCTACTTAAATATCATAATTTAACTAAGGCCTAATCCTGGCTTAATCTAAGCCCTGTCTGTGAAACTGGCCCAATGAGTAATAATGTCAAAATGATATGCAAAGTGTGAACATTTTATGTAATTATGTGTGTTTAGGATACATCCATTTCTAGCTATGAAATTAGTCTTGGCAACAAAAAAAAAAAGATTAAACTATCATTTCCAACAGAATGCTTGTATTTTCTGTGAATTAACTTCATTACTGTAGTGTTGCTAGCAGCTAAGCTACACTTGTGGCGAAAATGTTAAAGATGGCAAAAATAACAAAATTATCCTGTGATGCAATAAGTATGTCCACTGTTGGGCATTATTAGTGGACAGTTTTTTTTTTTAAAGGTTCACGAGGCCAAAATTGTCCATAGGTTAAGAAACACCCACATCTTTATTACTTTTTGTCTCATAGAAGTTGCCATTGCCAGAAGTTTAATTTCTTTATACTGTATGTGTGTGTTCAGGCTTGAGCAAGTGGTTGTTCATGTTGGCTGCATGAGTATAAAAGACTCTCAAGAACTGGTAAGCACGCTGCTTCACATCCCCTTTTATTCACATACATTGTCTGCATCTTTTGTAATGCACTTGTGCATTTTCATATTGGCAGCCCCCCATACATATTTTCTCCCATTTGCTGTTTATCTGTTCGTGTTTCAGCATGTGCAGATAAACAGCTAGATCCCTCCTCGTGACTGTTTAAAAGTGCTGAGTGGGTGTTTTTTACTTTCCTTCAGGCTCGGCATGCCGCCAGTGTAGGGGCCGATGCCATAGCAGTAATCTCTCCTTCCTTTTTCAAACCCGTTAATGCAGGTTTTAATCCCCTTTTTCTAAACTCTGCTTAATTAATCTTATGTTAAATGTATTACCAAATGTGCTTTTGTGTAATTGGCATAAAACAAATGAACTTCCTCTTTTCACAGATGCATTGAGGTTGTTTATAAAGGAAGTGAGCGCCTCTGCTCCAGATCTTCCGATGTATTATTATCATATTCCAGGCATGACCGGTGTTGAATGTAAGTGCAGCCCCACACGGTCATCATTACTGTCAGTCAAAACACTGAAAACATTGTACATTCTTTAGAATTGCACGGTACTCAATTTTTGAATGAGTCAGATTCACACGTGAGAGATTGAGATTTCCTTCTGTGGTTCATTCTCTGTTTTCTCTTTATTTTTTTCTTCAGTGGAGGCAGCTGATGTGCTAAATGGGATAGAGCGGATGATCCCCTCTTTTCAGGGAGTGAAATACAGTGGGACCGACCTGAGGGATCTGGGACAGTGTGTCTGTTACTGTCAGTCCCATAACTGGTCTGTCTTGTATGGAGTAGATGAGGTATGAAATCTCCTCACTCATTCCTCTACTGCATTTTTCCTGCTAGTGTAACATTGAAATAACTTGCAGTTTTGTTTTTACATGTTTTGCTTTACACAGCAACTCTTGGGAGCTTTGGTACTAGGTGTTCATGGAGCAGTAGGAAGGTAAGTTTCAACATCATGGCATCGTACAACTCTTTCTCTGGCCTCAGTTGTCAAAAATGCATGCTCTTTCACTGTTTTTCTTTCTGTGGTGTCGCCCTGGTACCTGATAACACATTAGCAATGTTTCCATACAAAGTTACACATTTAACTTATGTGCAAAGTTGGAATATCTCATTAAAACCTTTAAGAATAAAGCACAGTTTCTTCCCATGTCTTCAAGTGAGCAAAATTATCATTTCCTGGGAAATATCTGTATTAAAAATGGAAGTTGTCTGTCGTCACGCGGCAGCGCTTCCGAGTCCAAACGCTCTCTCATACCACAAGAAAAACAACAAATGGTGCTAATATACACACACAATGTGGTGTAATACTACAAAAAAACATATAATCATAACCTTATTCTCCATACCAAAACTCCAGATGGCCAGACAGTGATTCATCTTTTATAAATCGTTAAAATATTAATTTCTGTGACGCTGTGAGCACAGAGCCTGTTGTATAGACTGTAAGTATTTAAAATTTTTAACTTTTTTTAAATGTTTGATGTTTAATATGAAAAAATAGCGCTCATAAACGTCTGTCGATGGCATTCTCAAGTGCAACGTGTTGAGGCTTGGATCCAGAAACAGCGTTCCTTACATCACGACTTAACAAGCAGATAAACGCTGTCATGTTATCTTGTTTTTGGATGCCTGGTGTTCGTGTGAGACACTTCTGGCAAATCATTCTGATGACAGTCTTTGGCTCAGGCATTTCAGAATGATCAAACCAACATTTGAGATGCTGTGCAATGAAATCGGTTCACTAGTTAATCATGTCATGTCATCTCAAATGGGTTATTGTTGTGCATCGTGAGATTTATTCGGTAAATATGTTTTCATCATAATTTATGCGTGTGTCTTCTTATCTGATCTGCATCTATTGAGCACATGCAGTTTTTTATGCACATTTTTGGAATTATTGCAACTCTTGAGTTTTTGTTTCCGCCCAGAATTTTTTTTGGGTGATATCCCAAAATTTGCATAAAAATAGGTGGGTGCAAACGGCTGTGTCGCTCAGTGTCTCCTTTGGCTGATTTGCTTGACTAGTGTAACTTCAGTTTTGCATTCCGTTGTTATTTTAAAACTGCAAAAACAACTGATACACATTTATGTTAAAAGTTTATGGCTTGTCAATAGATTGCAGAAAAACCAGTACTTGCTCAAACACATTCATAGCTTAAACGTTACCTATAATTACATTGCTGAAGACTATGTAACATTCGCTCTCTCTCCTCTCCAGCACATATAACTACCTCGGGCGCATAGTGAACCAGATGCTTTCTGCTTTTGATAACAGCAACCTCATGCAGTCCAGAGCCCTGCAGGTACATCTTAATTAGTTTTACTTCATCAGCATGTTTTCAGTTGAATGAATTAATATTCATCTGAATGAATTTGCTTCTGTTTACAGTTTGAATTTATGGAGGTCCTCACATTTGCTAAGACCCTTGGTGAGTTGACTGTTTTGCGTCTGCAAATGTTTGGGGTTGGTACGATTTTTGAAATGAGGCTCTTATGCTCACCAAGGCTGCATTTATTTGATCAAAATACTGTAAAAATTAGGGCTGTCAAAAGATTAATCGCGATTAATCACATCCAAAATAAAAGTTTGTGTTTACATAATATATGTGTGTGGTCTGTTAATTATTATTTATAAATAAATACACACACAAGCATGTATATATTTAAGAAAAAAATATTATTTTTATATATAAAACATTTATATTTATATAGATTATATAAATGTATATACATGCAAATATTTCTTAAATATATACATGAATGTGTGTGTATTTATATATAAATAATAATTAACAGAGTACACACACATATATTATGTAAACACAAACTTTTATTTTGGATGCGATTAATCGCGATTAATCTTTTGACAGCCCTAGTAAAAATGTGAAAGAGTATTGCATTTTAAAATAACGGTTTTCTTTTTTTTTATATATTTTAAAATGTAATTTATTCCTGTGATGCCAAAGCTGGATTTTGTCACATGATATTTGTAATATACTGATTTTTTAAAACTGTTGTGCTGCTGAATATTTCACATTTTTAAGGATTCTTTTATGAATAGAAAGTTCAGAAGAACTATTTGAAATAGAAATAGCATTTATTTGAAATAGAAATCTTTGTGACTGTGACCAGTTTAATGCGTCCTTGCTGAATAAAATTATTCATTTCTTTTAATATAAAATCCTACTGAACCCAAACTTTCGAATGGTATTGTTCTCCCAGTACAGCTGTGAGGTGAAGACATTGCTTTTGTTGTTTTGCATATTAAATGGTGCTTTTCATTAACTTTATTTCTTCATTTTTGCTCTGCAGGTTTTGATGTGGCTGTGAATAAGCAGGTGATGAGTGAAGTGTCAGGGCTAGCGCTGGGTCCTCCCCGACTCCCGCTGCTGCCGTGCCCCGTCTCAAAGGCCCAGGCTATAGCACAGAAAATCAAGGACTTCTCTCAGAGACATTAAAATACAAAGTAGAAATTTCAGTGAACCTACATGAAATTGCAACAAAAGAAAATGGTTATGGAAATGTAAACTGTTCCACATTTTTTTTTTACACTACAGTATGTTGATGTACTGTATCTTACATTTGCATGCTTTTTACATTTTGTACTTGATTAGCCTTTTAACATGTGTAAACACATATATAAAGTCTTTAGCATTTACATTTATTTAATAACATTGCAATGAAACTAGACATTTTAAGGAACCTACTTGAATTACCCAAAATAATCCTCAGCGTTACTGATTTCTTGTATACCTAAATGTGTCTTTTGTACATTTAGTTTTTTTCTTGTCTTATGCTTACATGTGTTATAGCACAAACATATAAAGTCTTTAACATTTTCTTTGTTTTGTTTTTTTTTACACATATTTTAGTACTGTATTAATTACACTCCAATGTAATTGTAAATGGACCATTGGCATTAAAAAAAGGGAAATTTTTGTATCTTGAAATTGAATAAAGATTATTATTCAATGGAAGATGTTCCTTTTGACCGCATAATAGCCTGAAATCTGCCCTTTTTAATTAGAAATTTCTGTTTAATTGAGTTTGGTCAGCAGTGGCTTTTTATGTTTTGACCGTTTGATCTTACCATATTTTCTTTGGCCTTTCCACTTTATTGTTTGAGAGCCCTAGGATTAATCTCACTTCCTAATTTCTGTTTAAAGGGATAGATCACCCACAAATTAAAATTCAGTCATTGTTTACTCACCCTTAAGTTGTTCCAAACCTGTATGAAAGTCGCAAGTCATTTATGTTGTACCTGTGGAAATAATGTAGGAGTGGTATGCTCCTTGTTTTCCTTGTCTCAGGAGTCAGGACACTCTGGCCTAGATTGCACTATCATCACCTAATCAGTGGTTTTAGCGCTGCCTTCACAGAATGTTTATCAGATGCAGCAGCAGGAACTGGGAATTTCCTCCCAGTGAGAATACAAAGGAAACTAAAGTGTCTGCAACAGACACATTTAAAATTCATGTCATGACCACGTTTCCTATAGAAAAAGCTGTCTGAATACATATTAGAGACTGTTTTTCTTTAACTGGACACATACTATTGTGAAATTCACTTTTAAAATTACTTAAATTTAAACCGTTCATATTTTTTCCCCTCTCCACCCATTGACTTTACTTCATAAATTACCCACACCTTCCTCAGGGGGTTTTGATTTAAGGAGAGATTTGATGTCTTTCACATATGGCATACGTGTAGAAATAGAAAACAGGCTAATATCAAAATGGTGTTGTTGGGTTATGATTTATCATAACACAACACCTTAATCTCTTTTCGCGATGTTGATATCTGTAATTTGTGTATTTAACATAATGTTAATGGAAAACTGATGTGATCATTAGGGGGAATCAGAATTAAGGGCCACAATTTTTAAATATTGCTTAAACTTTAATGAAGGTCTATGGTTAGGCTAAAATCTACACTTACATGTCTGCATTTGGCAGATGCTTTTATCCAAAGCGACTTACATTGCATTCAAGGTACACATTTTACATTTTTGTCTGTTTTTGCTTTCCCTGGGAATCGAACTGGGACTGAAACACAGTAAGCACACAAATAATAAATATTTATTTTCATATCTTTACTTTGAGCTATTTTATGTCTAGAAACGTAAATAAATATCTTTATGTAAACTTGTGTAAATAAATATTCCATGGTGGACATATCCTCCTGAGAACCTTTGTGAATTTTGTCATTACAGAGCATTAAAAAAATGGAAAAATTATATTTTATTCATGTTATGCTATGTCCTCTGTAGTGGACACCAGGACTCAATAAAAATGTGGGTTTTTCATTTTCAATTTTAGGTTTCAGGATTTGTTTATAGCCTACCAAATTTTGTATAAATATGATTCTCCACTATGTTATGAAAGATATAACAGAATGTTTTGATATATAATTTTGCTTTATGCAATATGTGTGCGTAAAATGGCCATAATCGGGTTTTCTCTTTATATACAATGTATCTACATTGTATCTAATTTTCATATTAATGTGTTCTTGATGCAACATGTAATGAAAAAAGAAGTGTAGGCTAATAATGTGAGTAGTAATTGGCAACATTTTTATAATAATATCTAATATTTCATAGAAATATTCAAATATAAATTATTTCCCTATTCACTTGGTGTGTCCTAAAATGCCTGATAAACAGTCATGGAGTACTCTACAGTGGACATGTATGAAATCGATGTACTCTTTCTTAACAGAAAGTCATATTATGAGTTGAAGCCCCATAACATTATCCTGAGATGTTTTTGAGAGATGTTTTCTGAGATTTAGGACAAACAATAAAAAAAAAATTGCCAGATTTAAATGATAATTAGCCTACAAAATATTATCATATTTCTATAAGAGTGATCACTAAATTAATTCATGTCAGTCCAAAGAGAGGCAGTTGCCATTGTGAAACTTCCAAACATTTGGTATCTCTGAAAAGCCCTGAATGTACTCTTTACAGGATAAACTGTGACATGTATGGTGTCAGAGAAATTCACTAAAATATAGTGTCCCCTACCGAGCACAAAAATCTATTCCTGGGTCCCAGGAGGATATAATAGATTCACTGAGGCAACCTACGTGGCAACTCTTTGTTAGATAGGACGGGGTAGACTGGTGGATACCCAGGTAAAAATTTGATAAATATCTCAAGATATTATTTTTGTCATTCAAACGTAATATGTACCCATATATTATCCCAAATAATATGCGGAACTAAAGATAGTAGTTTAAAAAAAGTAAAACCCTGCGGGACAATAATACAGTGACACCGAACATTTACGTATTTCCGGCCAGCTCAGCGTAGTTTACGGAGGAGTGTTGTGAAGCTGTAATCCAGACACATACATTTTTACAGCTGTTAACCGCTCCACATACACCTGCTGTGTGTAAATCTGACATTACAGCAAAATGGTGCTGCTGACAATGATCGCGCGGCTGGCGGATGGACTGCCGCTGGCCGCTTCAATGCAGGAGGACGAGCAGGTATGAGCTCAGTGATTCATCATTGATTATATATCATTTGCACTAGGCCTATGTGCTGTAAATGTGAAAAATCAAAAAGCAATGCCTTGAAAACATCACGTTTTCTTCTAAAAGTGTGTAGCTATCTGAATTTGTAATCCACAACAGCGGAGATCTGTTTTAATCTGGCCTTTATTAGCTCAGATTGCAGTAATTATTCCTCTGTTGTACAGTTTACATTAATTTGGGACATACTTTATTTGGAATCTAACGGCGTAGTAAATCTTTATCTATTTTCGTCTCCATCGTTTATTCTCAGTTGGAAAGCTGTTATTGGACACAGAGATGGAACCGTTTGATTTGAGTGCTCTTGATCAGCAACAGCGTCCTCTTCTGCCTTGATTTGAACTCACACCTGGTTTACTCCATCTTTCTTCACCCTCCATACTAAATATCACAATCTCAAATCAATTGTTGTTCACTTTAAAATTAAAATTATCCCATGATTTACTCACCCTCAAGCCATCCTAGGTGTACGACTGTCTTCTTTGTGATGAACACAGAGTTATATTCATAAATATCCTGGCTCTTCTAAGCTTTATGATGGCAGTGAACCGGCCCATGAGTTTTAAGCTCAAAAAAGTGCATCCATCCATCATAAACGTACTTCACACGGCTCCAGGGGGTTAATAAAGGCCAACGGAAGCGTCAAGATATTTGAAGACTTCAGATGCAAAAGCCTCTAAGTCCGTCTGACCTTTTTCTTTAAAATAAGCATTTTTGTCAGGCTTCTATGTATAGTTTTCTACCTAAGTACCGGTACTTCTGAATGGGCTGAGGCTTGGATTTAGTGGGTTTGAAGTGAAAGTATTTTATGAACGTATACTATATGCGGAGAGCATTCACTTAGTATCATTATCTCATTTTTGACCGAAGTGGCTTTTAGAGGCTTTTGCATCTGAACTCTTAATTTATTAATAACTGCGATTGTGTTCATCAGAAATATATAATCCTGAACAAATCATTTAACAACATCATAAAAAAAAAAGATTTGATAATTGTTTTCATGATTTTATTCTTCTGACTTCATTTTAAAATTACTTTATTTATTAAATTTTTAGTTCAGTATTTTCAATTTGCAGTATTTTCAATTTGCAGTATTTTCAATTAAAAAATATATTTTTATTAGATTTGTTGAGGTAACAGTTTAGGACCCAGAACCAGTAGTGAAAAATGAAGACCAAGAGTCAGGGGTGCAATTAATTAAAGAAAAAATTACTGGAGAATATTTTACAGTTTCATCAGCAGAAGCCAGCTTCAAGTCTCACAAGGAGTTCGTAGGCCGCACTCTCTCTACCCGTTTGTCGTACATTCAATTTCTCAACAGTTATACTGTTTTCAAGGTCTAGGCTCGTCATGGCTAGCCTGGCTCTGCCCTCCTACGTACTTCCGCTCAATTTTCATTTTCCTTCTGTACTCCGTCTGGGATTGCGGTATATTCTCTGGTTTTCTCCGGTCAAATTTTAACCGGTCCAATCAGCGAACAGAGGGAGTGGCTGAGAACGATGACGTCGATGCCGTGCTCTAGTTTGAGATGACATACGCCACGACGAAACATTAGCGATTGGTTATGGCAGATCCAGAGTGGCTCTGGGCAGAGTACCCGCCTTCAAGGAAGTAAACGCTTGGGTGGAGGGTGGAGAGTTCACTCACTTCACTTCACGTTATGACTGCAAGCCAAGGTGGATGATTCTGATTGGCTCAGAGAAAATGTCATGGTAAATTTCCACACATTGTCAGTTAATCAGATTCACGTGTAGCCTACATAGATCACTTGTTGACATCTTCACCCTGGAATTAGGCACGTAGTGACCTTCCAGATTCTGGTGCAGGTGCCAGCTTGCCCAGAATAACAAGTCCACCCATCTCTTAGGATGCTAGTAATCCACCTCCAATACTGATCTGTAACACAGAATGCTGCGCGCACACACACAGTATCTCCAAGGTTGGAGTGGGTGAGTTCTAGTACTGACTAGAAAAAATTTCCCAAAACATACTGATAACATGTGCTTTCTCTCAGTGAGAGGTACAGACAATAGTACATGCCATATTCATACAATTCTTTAGGGTTTCAGCAAAAGGAAATATAAAATTAAATAAATAAAATGTAAGACAAATCCATTTTTCATATCTGGAAGCCGGGCTAAGTGAGCAAGCACTGTTACTGCGCTCCCGTCAGGTCAGGAGTGGATTTCAGAATCCAACCTTTCAGGTTAATCCCAACATTGGCTTATAGATTTTTAATATGTTTATAGTCAAGCACTTTAGGATAAACCCTGGCACATTTCCCCAAAAATGTAATTGTACTCCATGTTAGTTATTCATCCAATAACTCCTGTAGGCCTATTTAAAGTGATAATTCACTGAAAAGTTCTGTCTTCATTTACTCATTTTCATATTGTTCCAAACTGTTCCTGAGTGTCTATAATATATTTTGTAGAATGCTCATGCTCTATTTTTGGGTACAATTTAAACTATAGTGCACCAGGTCTAGCTCTAAAAAGGCACCATATGATCCTCTTTACGATAAATGACATATGTGTGAGGAAGTGACCAACCTAATAGTGTGAAGTGCATCTTTTAATGGTATTGTTTGTAAAATCATACCTAGTTTGGAATGACTCGAGGACAGGCAAACTGACAGAATTTTCCAGATTCATTTTGTGGTTGATTTGTCCCTGTAATGTGCATATTATGTGATGTTTCTGTAATCCAGAGAACTATGGATGAAGATATGACCTTGTAGACGTGTAAATTAAAATGATCTATTCCTCTTCAACATAAGGAGTATGTGATTCGCTTGTCTTATGTGTGCACATGAACTGCTATAATTGGAGATAAACTGATGCAAAGCATATTTTATGTATGTGCGACCAAATCTATAACTAAAAAAATTACTTTTAGGAATAGTAAAATACAACATAAAATGCAAACAAGCTTATTTCTTATGTTTCTAAATTTAAATTTTAGCAACACATTTAAAAAAATGTGTTGCTCCAAATGATGTTAATGTGCCTAATAGGTGCCCAGCAGTTTCATTACCTTTATAGCAGTCATTCGATTAAGGTCTAACATCTCTACGTTTCCTCCTTTCATGCTGCCATGAAGGGAAGTGAAAAGGTTTGTTCACCTTTACATTTGTGAAATCCCTCAGAAGAGGATTGAGTCAAATGTATCAGTGTAAGATTAAGTGTGTCTTATCTAATAAATGTGTACTTTTGTCCTTAGATGGGTCGAGACCTCCAGCAATATCAGAGCCAAGCCAAACAGCTCTTCCGCAAACTAAATGAACAGAGTCCTGACCGATGCACCTTAGAGGCTGGATCTATGGCCTTTCAGTAAGTCTACAGTATATTACAACTATACTAAAGCTGATCAAATAAGTAGATCAAAATGTTGATTTCAAGATCACAGTATATTTTATTTCTAGATTTACACACAAAAATGTGATGTATAAAACCCATTGCTAATGTATTGCGTCTCTTCTCAAAGCTACGTCATCGAGAAAGGGGTTTGCTATCTGGTTCTCTGTGAGGCCGGGTTTTCTAAAAAGCTAGCCTTCGGTTATCTGGAAGATCTGCAGGCAGAGTTTCACGAACAACATGGCAAGAAGGTGCCCACGGTCTCCAGGCCCTACTCTTTCATAGAGTTTGGTAATAGCCCTCTCTCTTAATAGCCAGAGTTTAATTTACTTCCCATCAAGAGACAACCTTGTAATTCTGTTTGCCTATCTGTCCAAAGATACTTATATTCAGAAGACCAAAAAGTCATATATCGACAGCAGAGCACGCAGGAACCTGAGTAACATCAACACAGAGCTACAGGATGTACAGAGAATCATGGTGGCCAACATAGAGGAAGTTCTTCAGCGTGGGGAGGCCTTATCTGGTAAATAATGCTGGTGATGGCTTGATTATTTTTGCATAAGACTTTATTTTTTTCAGTTTCAGGACATATAAAATAGCTTTTTTTTTTCTCTCCTCTAACTAAGCTAAAGTTAAGAAGCTACATTTCAGCTAAATTATTCACTGTTCTTGCTTAAAAAAAAAAAAAGTGAATTAAATGTGTATATTTCAAGTATATGATGCTATAGAACAATATTTTTTAATTGAATTGAAAAATAATGTAAATGCATGAATATGAAACTTATTTTTGTATATAAAAATTATTATTATTTTTTTTTTAGAAAGGACACATTCAATTGATTAATTGTGACCGTAAAGACATTTACAATGTTACTGAACATTTTGATTGAAAATAAATGCTACAAAAATGTATCACAGTTTTACAAAAATATTAAGCAGCACAACTGTATTCAACATTGATAATAATAAAATGTTTCTTCAGCGCCAAATCAGCATTTCTGTAGGATCATATGACACTGAAGACTGGAGTAATGGCTGATGAATATTAAGCTTTTCCATCACAGGAATAAAGCACATTTTAAAGGGCACATATTGTGCAAAATCCACTTTTACTTGATGTTTGAACATAAATGTGTGTTGACAGTGTGTGTAAACAGCCACCCTATAATGATAAAAATCCACCCAGTATTTTTTTGGAATCCCCAAAAATCATAAGCAGTGTTACAGAACAAGCTGTTTTCAGATTCTCTGCAGTGTGACATCACACTGCAAAGGCCCGCCCACAAAGTTTGACTGACACTGCCATTTTAACATAGACCTGTATGCAATCTGCCATGCACAGGAGAGATGTATATGCTACTCCCTCTTCTAAAGGGGCGGGGATATGCAGCTCTTTTACATTTAAAGCGGTACACACCAAAACAGCGCTTTTTATAAACAGGCCTCAAAATGACATTTTCAACACGTTATAATAAATTATCTGTGGGGTATTTTGTGCTGAAACTTCAGACACATTTTGGGGACACCCAAGACCAATATGACATCTTGTAAAAAGGTAGCCTGACAAGCCAGACCCACATCAAGATGTTTGGTCTGGAAACTCACCATTGACAGGGCTCCTGCATTGGATAGCGCCACAACCAACCGAAGCGGAGCTAACGTTAGTTGATAGATTAAACTCAGAATACATCTTCCTTTCTTACGAATGACTTCAGTGCCGTTCTTTGTTCTTTCCTCAAAGAAAAGCTTAACTCCAAGTCTTCCAGAGTAGCGGCAAAAACCGGTTTGAAAGACGCTGATCGTCAGCTTCTTTGTTTACCTGTAGCACCGAGAACCTCCGCAACTCCGCTCCGTCATTATGTTAAGCTCCGTCATTATCTTAAGCCCGCCCACCGACTCTACACACGCTGTGATTGGCCTGACCAGAGTTTGGTTTTTCCAGCTCTGAGGTCTACCGAGAGTTGCTAGACTACACTCGCGGCAAAATAAATTTTCTGCCGCTAGGGTGCGTCTAGATTTCTAGGCTAGTAAAAAGGGGCATAATAGATGCCCTTTAAAAAAGAAATAGTTAGAAAGAGACTAAAAGTTATTTAGTCAAAAACACATTTTTAAACGGTAGTCTTTCTATTCATGAAAGAAATCATTGGCCTGAAAAGATCCCTGAGTAAAATCTGCAAAATTGTGTACTTTATTTTTGAGATTTCTTCTCTTCACATCTCCATGTTTTTTCCTCAGCATTGGACTCGAAGGCCAGCAACTTGTCCAGCCTGTCCAAGAAATACAGAAGCGACGCTAAGTACCTGAACACTCGCTCCACTTACGCTAAGCTAGCTGCGGGTGGAGTCTTCTTCATCATGCTGATCGTATACATACGCTTCTGGTGGCTGTGAGGTGTTACGGAAATGCGGAGGGAAGAGTGGCTCTTGAGAAGGTTACAGGTGAAAAGCAGACGGACTCTCAAATGACAAGCAGCTCACGTTGTGTTTTAAAAGCCACAGCCTGTTCATAAAGACAGTCAGATCCGGCACTTTCCCTCCTAACAGGCCGTTGAGTCCCTAGCCTGATCCTCACTGGTATCTGTTTACTGAACTACACAGAAGTTTGTCTGCGCTTGCTTGGAGTGTGTGAATGAAAGAAAGAGAGAGAGAGAGAATGAAAGTGTGCTTTCCTGTTTGTCTTTGTGAAATCCCTCCATTAATGGAAATTAATCTTATATACTGTACAACAGTATCATAGATTAGCAGTGCATCCCAAACCAATGAATTCATAATTCATTAACAGAAGTATGTTAATTCAGTTTTGAAGTTTTAGCACATTGTGGGTTGGAAAGAGGATAGAATAAGTTCCACTGACCACTTAATGCTCCTCATTGTTATGGACATTAGGTACAATTTCCTTCCAGCCAGGGCAGTAAATGTAAGATGAGTTTGGGGGGGAAGCTGCTTTATTATAGCTTTGGTCCCCCAATTATCAGCACAAAATGTGTAATTGTACTGACCGCCCAGTTAGTCTCCTCTATCTATAAACCAGACATACAAGTTAATTCAACTCATATCTCTGAAAGTCTTATGAAATGGAGTAGTTTATTAAACCTTAGTTTGAATTTGTTTCAAATGTTTATTCATAGAACTTTCGATTGTTTTCTTGGTGCAAAAGTTGCCCAACACAGCGCTTGCACTGCAGTGACAAGACTGCGGGCATGTCCAGTTACTCAATACAGACCAGATCATTGAAACTAGTGTCAGGGGAGAGTGGTGGCCTGCCACGTTCTTCAATTTGGGTCATATGTAATCCAGTGCGGTTTAAAACTACATGCAGTCTATCTGGATCTGAGGTCCCGACTATTGCATGGTTGACAGGCCTGGGTTGCTGCTGCTTTTTCTTTCAGAGTTTACATTAGTCTGTATTTTATGTGCATTGAAGAATTAAACACACAGTAACCAACCCGGCGTCCATGTACCAACCGTATGAGGCTAAAATTGTTCAACTCACGAAACCTACAGTATAAATAAAATGATTCAAACTTCAGTTTTTATTTATTTTTTCTGTTTTACCGTTCACTCTGGCATTTTTATATGTTTTTGCGTCTTTGGACTAGTAGATACACTAGTCTGAATATAAGGTATCTGTCAAGCATACCTACAGAAATGGTATCATTGGCCTGTGGCTTTTGGGGTTTTCGTGCCAAAGTAGGCCATTCATTTTTGTGTCATTTCATGTGTATGTTTCTACTAGTTCTCTTGAATTACAATTGGAAAGCATGAACTCAGATGGTAATTTCTAACATGACATCCTTAAAAAGGTTGTGTGTCATATGTGTTGCATGACATATAGTCTGGTATTACTAATGAAAAGGGGGAAAACAGTGACAAGTTAAAGGTACACTGAGTATTTTCCATGCTATGACAATGGACTTCTCCTGATATTAATCACCTAACAGAAGCAAAAACGGTTACCTGATAAACTCTTTTTTTTATTATTATTTTTATTTTTTTTATTATTTTTTATAAATACCTGAAATAGGACATTTTTACAACTAAACATTTACCGTAAAATGGGAGGCAAAGGAATAATCCGTCTTTAAGATGTTTATGATTGTTTATTTAGAAAGTGCTTTTAAAAAAGATTTATCAGATGATTGCACACAACAGGTGCTTTCCAAATAACCAACCAGATGTTCATGTCTGGATGAGTCTAAATGCTCAAAACCAAACCTATACAGTATTTAAACAAAAAATGATTCAAATAGTTTTTATTTGCTTTTCTTTTTGTTTTTACTGTTGGTATTTACAGATATATATATATATATATATATATATCTTTAGACTAGTAGATGTCTCTCATACCTAAAGAAATGGTATCATTGGTCTGTGGCTTTTTGGTTTCCGTTGCCAAAGCAGGCCATTTTATGTAATTTTACATGTACTGTATGTTCATACTAGTTCATTAGAATTATGGTTGGAAAGCATGACCTGATAAACTCGGATGGGAATTTCTAACATGACATGCTTAAAGTTATATAGTGTGTTTATAATTTCCAATTATAAAGGGAGGGGGAGAAGCCAGAAGCAATTTTCTTAGTTAGGCCTAGCATTACAGTTGTAAAAACTTGAAATATTAAAATAATTATAATTCAAATCCCTGAAATAGGACATTTTTACTTCTAAGTTTTCAGTTATATGGGAGGTAAAGGATTAATCTGAACCATGATAGCACGCCATATCGTGGAAATGTCTCATCTCCTATCAAAGACGTTTCTGTCATTTGTTAAATAGACATTAGGAAAGACGCTTACGGTTTGAAAACTGCTTTAAAAAGATGTTTATCAGATGATTGTGCACAATAGATGCTTTCCAGATGGAGAGTTCTTTAAAAGACACCTTGGAGACTTGCGTCACGTGTCTTTTAAAGAAAACACGGTACTATTCCTAGATATCACGTGTTTTTGAATAAAAAGGTGTTCTGTGTGAAGGTCCCGCGGGTGACTGGATTTCCTGTGAGGGTACATTATTTTCATGTTTTTATATATTGATATTCGCTTCTTTTGATGAAGGAAAGGGTGCACATTTTTGTAAATGGCCGCTGTTTTTCCTTGCACAACCACCAGAGCGCGGCCAACTGCAGTTTAAAAACGTTTGAGTTTACAAAACCTTCCTGTTCTCGACCCGAGCGCTAAATGTTTTCCGTTATTGTGCAAAGTTTTCAGTAACGAGGAAACCGAGAGAGAGAGTGAGAGATACTGGCTGCAAGAAAAGGTGCTAACCATTTTTTTGCAGAGACTACGAAACGCTGACGTTCCTACCCCGTTATATCCCCGTGTGTGCAGGAAGTGGGTATAGCCGAAAAGAGAAGCTGCCACGGTAGCGTGCATCGCCAACCACAATGCACAAACTCAACTCTTCACCCCTTAGTTTCTCTTTGCAGAGGGGGAAGTGGGAGTTTGCTTGGGCTGACCTGCTGATAAACACCGCCGGGCCTTGAACTATGCTGTATTTTTCTTTGCAGATATGAATTGATAGATAAGAAACTTGTGCCGGGCATTAGATTTTTGGGTGCGTTTATAGCAGCAGCTTTTCTTGAGGTTTGCATTTACTCAGTTATGCATCTTTTGCAATGTTCTTCTCAAAAACTCTCAGTTTGTATCAGGCACAAGCAGATGTAGCTGATTTGTAGTTCACGACCCTGCTATCACCATCAGTTTTATCTGTCCTCCTACACACTTTGTTACACAGAAAATATCGTGTTATAAGGCTCCATTTTAATAGTAAAAAAAAAACACTTTTACAGACAGACAGACATATTTGATGAGTTAATTGATTGAAAAAGTTATAAACCTGGTTAAAACATTATCCCTTTGAGATATGCTCTGTGCCGCTGAGGCCTGAGAAAAAGGTGTATCTGTTTTTCTATCACATTCACCTTTGTAGAAGAACCTTATCTGACACTGTGGGAATCTGTGTGAGAAGGGAGATGTTTGCATACTGTTGATCATCAACACTGCTTGAAATTTGCTAGTGATACAGACGGGGCCGGACAAGAGCCAAACACTCATTTACAAGATGGGGTTCAGATATGGTAAGATTCAGAACTAATAATTGTATTAAAGGGATAGTTCAACCAAAGATGCAATTTAGCCCATGATTTACTCACCCTCAAGTCATCCTAGGTGTATGACATTCTTCTTTCAGACGAATAAAATCGGAGTTATATTAAAAAAGTTGAATTGCGTACAGCTTTCCGCAGGAAGTTAGTTATTTTAGTCTATAAAGTTTTAAATATGGATTTTTTTTACGCAAATGCGCCACTTTACTTCAGAAGGCCTTTTTTAACCCCCCGGAGCCGTGTGGAGCGGTTATATGATGGATAGATGCACTTTTATGGACTTCATAAACGAGGCAACAATTCACTGCCATTATAAAGCTTGGATTAGCCAGGATTTTTTAAATATAACTCCAATTTTATTCGTCTGAAAAAAGAAAGTCATATACACCTAGGATGACTTGAGGGTGAGTAAATCATGGGCTAATTTTCATTTTTGGGTGAACTAACCCTTTAAGGCCAGACCTTTTACACTTGGAGGAGATAGGAAGGCGAGGGAACATTTTGCCTCTCCTATCACTTGCTCTCTTTTCTACTTTCTTCCTGTCGCTCTCTTTTCTGTTGCCATGGTGGCAGGGGTGCATGACAGTCATGTGAAAACGAAGCCGATTGGATTAAAATACTTGGTGTGATCAGGGGTCGTGTATACTGCACACGTACTAAACGCACCATAAACTGATTATGCGCACGCACACACACACACACACACTGTCTCTGAGCGGCTTGCAGGGAAAGTTAGTGAAATGTGTGAACAAGTCACACATATTGGAATAGTTTTAGTGAGGAATGGAAAATAAAAGAGATGAAGTACAAAAGGAAATAAAACATATCGTAGAGAGTAGGACATTATAGTAGATGGTTCTGTATTTACTCAAACCACTTATCCCCCGGTTTCACAGGCAAGGCCTAATTCTGTCTTAGCCTAAGCCCTGTTTTTGAAACCAGGCCTTAGTGTTATTATGAAAATGTACCGTTATCTGTAATTTCCACCGAAATACCATTGTAGTTATTACTTACTATTGTAGGTCTACATATAGGCTACACACACAATCATTCAGAAGTTTGCGGTCGGTAGTTTTGTTAACACTTTACAATAAGGTTTCTAACCTTAACCACATAAGCTTGCATGAACAAGCAATGAACAATACTTCTACAGTGTTAATTAATCTTAGTTCATGTTTATTTTAGCATTTACTAATATGTTTTACGAAAAGTTGGAACCGTTAACATTAGTTGATATAATTACGCAGTTAACTTTCTGACACTTGACAGTAGCCATTGATTTCCATAGTATTTTTTCCCCCCATACTATGCAAGTCAATGGCTATACCATCAACTGTTTGTTTACCAACATTCGTTAAAATATCATCTTTTGTGTTCAACAGAATAAAGAAACTCATACAGGTTCGGAACAACTAGAGGGTGAGTAATTGATGACAACATTTTCAGTTTTGGGTGAACTATCCATTTAACAAAGGTTAATAAATTGTAGAAATATATGCAGTTAATTGTTAGTTCATGTTAGTTAATTGCATTAACTAGTGTTAACAAATGAGAGCTCACCAAGGCTGCATTTATTTGATGAGAAATACAGTACAAATAGTAATATTGTGAAATATTATTACACTCTAAATGAACAGTTTTCTGTTTTAATATATAATTTATTATTGAGTTGTTGGTAACACTTTACAATAAGGTTTCATTAGTTAACATAGTTAATGTATTAACTAACATGAGCTAACCATGAGCAGTACATTTGTTACTGTATTTGTTAATCTTTATTAACGTTAGTTGCTCTTCATGTTTGTTCACAGTGCATTAACTAATGTTAACAAGATTTTAATAATGCATTAGTAAATCTTGAAATTAACATTAACAAAGATAAATAAATGCTTTATAAGTGCAGTTCATTATTGGTTCATGTAAACTAATGAACCTTATTGTAAAGTGTTACCGAATTGTTGTATGAATATGAATTTAATGTGTCCTACATGTTTGTTGCTATTACTTTTCTAACAATCATTGCCTGGCAGGTGATAAAATGGACAAAAAAAAAATCTATTTTGTCTTTATTTGAAGGAGAGTTCAAGGCTCTTTTGACTTTGGCCAGTGTCCAACACCTTAGAAAAAAATCATGGCGGTGGTGAGGGGTTTTGTTGGATATCTTTCTTTTTTGTGATGACAGTGGCATATAATACTAAGTTGCCTTGTATGATATTTGGTGTACAATATGGTGGAAAAGTGTTGTAAGGGGTCCAATTTATTTTATTGAATTGATAAAGGTTGATATATTACATCTAATATCTCATTCGCATGAGAATTGTTTGTCAAGCCATTCTCATTTGTTATAGTGACGCTTTAACCTCCATAAATCACACAGCATCCGTATAGTGCCATTCTCACACACCGCGACTTGTTTTGTAACCGTATTGTAGTTCTGGTTGCTATGTTTCTCACAAAATGCCTTGAATCTTAAGGCTTCCTCTTTCTCCTGCTCACTGTTCAAATTGACACTGTGATTTCACCTTTCTCCATCAGCTCTCCTGCTGTCTTGTCTCTCCTCCTGTTTCTCCTCTCTCACGCTCCCTCGATTCGCACCGCAGAGCCCAAGCAGCTGTACTCCAGTCTACAGGGGTCGTAAAAAGCCGGGACGAAAGAGGAAGTTCTGAGGGAGCTTGTGAGTTATTGCCCCCCAACGTACACATGGGGGCCTGGGAACTGCCCTCCACCCTCACCAAGCCTGAAACAAGACTGACGGCTGAAGCTTGATGCCCCTTCACCCTGTGTGTACACAATCTCCATTACACACACTAAAGTGAGTGACCCTCGTACCGAGGTCACACTAAACCTTGTATGTACAACTCATCAGCCATATGGGAACATATAGTAATGTATCACTGTAATTGGGCTAGATCGGTAGGGGTATTTCATCTGTCTGATTTACTAGGCTTTGAAGAACGTTTCAACTTCAATTCACAATGTGTGTGCATAATGTGGATTACCACAGAAAAACATTTATCTCTTTTTAAAACTATTTTTTAAAAGCAAATTGTGCTGATATAGTAAGGCACTTAGAGTAGAAGTGAACTGGTGCTACACTTAAAAGCTGTGAAGCTTGTATTACATGAATTCTTTCTTTAAATAGTTTTGTTTGCGCAGTTAAATTGGTTCAAACATTACAGGGAGTTGATATTGGATATTGCTACTTAGTAACTCTTATCCGCTTGTTAAGTCGTGACGTAAGGAACGCCGTTTCTGGGTCCAAGCCTCAACTCGTTTCACTTGAGAATGCCATCGACGGCCGTTTATGAGTGCTATTTATTCATATTAAACATCAAACATTTTAAAAAGTTAAACATTTTAAATACTTACAGTCTATACAACAGGCTCTGTGCTCACAGCGTCACAGATATTAATATTTTAACGCTTTATAAAAGACGAATCACTGTCTGGCCATCTGGAGTTTTGGTATGGAGAATAAGGTTATGATTATAATTTTTTTGTAGTATCAGACCACATTGTGTGTGTATATTAGCACCGTTTGTTGTTTTTCTTGTGGTATGAGATAGAGTGCTTGGACCAGGAAGCGCTGCCGCTTGACGTCAGACATGGGTCTGGTTTCACATACAGGGCTTAGATTAAGCCAGGATTAGGCCTTAGTTCAATTAGGATTTGTTTTTTTATAAAGGTGCCTTAGAAAATCTTGAGAGAAAACAATGGCACTGACATCTTTTAAGATATGTCAGTGCAAGTTGCTTTTAGTTAAAACAGCTCAAACATGTATTTTAGTCTGGGACTAAGTTTAAGTCATTACTGTGAAACTGGGTTATGGTGTTTAAATCTAAGCTGTGTATTTTTAATTAATATCTTAATATGCAAACAGACTAAGGCATGTCTTTTGCTTGACTTGTTTTGTCTGACCTCAAACCATCCTGCTGAGAAAGTCTGTCCAATCTGGTGTTTAGCTGGGCACAGGCCTCTAAAACCAGCCTAACCAGACTGGGAGACCAACAAAGACCAGAAAACCAGCTTCGGTTAGTTTATTTCAACAGGGAATATCTGTCGTTTTGTGAAACCTGTCTGCAAACAGTTATTTTTGCAAATATAAGCTTGTTTACCTGCAGGAGAGCTTTGTCAAGCTGCAGATGGCAGTATTAATAGTGTCCTATCTAGATTAGCTACGCTGCTGTGGGGGTCTGTGTTGAAGTCGGAGGTGTGAATACCATTCATGCCTGCCATCAAGTTGGATTTATGACACAATTAACCCTTGGCAGGAAAAACACCAGGCTCACTTACTTTACACTTTCCCCAATATCATACATTTACATGTCTGTGTATATATACAGTATGTGTGTGTGTGTGTGTGTGTGTATGTATACTGCCTGTAATACACACATCTGTGTATATTTTAATATTTTCAACACTTCTATCACTGATCTTTTATTAAATGTATCTCTTTGTCTCTCTCGCTCTCTCTTATTCCCTTCGGACTGTGTGAGAGGCTACCGACCATAGAGAATTACTTTGACCTCAGTGCACTTTTAAGCCAGTGGGACCAGCCTCGGAAAATCAAAGGGCGGCATTCAGCATGAACTCTAAAACGATTTGCCATCCCCTCTGACTGTAACCCACATACGCACACTCGTAATGGATCATCACAAGGGTTCTCACATCAAACCCTAATCAATTACAGTTGTGCTACATTGACATGGTACTTTTTCATCTGTAAGATGTTTACCTTTTTAACCTAAAAGAAAGTGTTTTTTTAATTTAGTAAAAGGCTCTATAACAGATGTATGCATATATTCCACAAAACAAAATAACACATCCTCTTAATATGGTGTGTCGCTTCCTCAAACATCACACAATATGTTATTACTATTATTATTATTTATTATAGGCAATATTTTTTTATTTTGTCTTGTTTTATTTTGACTATAATATGTCAAATATCTTAAAAACTTTAAATTATATATATATATATACACACACACACAATTTTTATTATCTCTTTATAAAAAGAGATGATAAACATCTTACAGATTCTGCAAGTATTATGCAAACATATGATCTGTATGTGTCCACATGCAGACTTTGACCTTGATCTCACTAATGGGTCTAAGGCTGAAATGGTATGGCCTTCGTTCTTCATGTCTGTAGGTCAATGCTCATAAACATGAGCGCTCTCCTTTTCCCACAGTGCTGTATAAATAGCCCTCTCACCGTGTATGTGATGGCTGAGTAGACATCACACTCACAACAGCAAATTCCACCCACCTGCTCCGGCCAAGACCCAAGGTCCGCTTACAGGACACGGACAAAATTCTCCCCCTTAGGAACCTCACAGCTTTAACAGTCAGCTCTCTCCTTACACCTTCTTCCAGTAACCTCTATACTGTCTTTGCCCCTCTGAGGACAAGTTTTGTGCCAGGCTGTGTCAGAGGGACCGCAAGCCGAGCCCTGACCGCTGTGAAACGTTGGTGCTGCGGTGATCCCAACACTTGCGCAAAGTGAACCTGATTCTTGAGAACTTGGCTTTTGTCCATGGCTGTTTTAGTTTGAAAATCCCATGCGAAATCTCACAGCCTCTTTTGCGCTCTATAATTATTGCCGTATTACATTTCTTGTAAATGTTAAAGGTTCATCAGTCATTTACCACATAAAAGGAGCGTATTATCACAGGAGCTTATCCCTCAAACACTGCAAAAATGTAGAGTAAAAACATTAATGAGTTTTTAAAAAAATTACACGATGTTACAAAATCACATTTTTAGTGAACAGCTCTTAAAGGAACCATATTTTTTTCTTGGTGTGAATAACATTTGAATAATCTAAAATAATAAAAAAAAAATCCACTAAATAACCACTAAATAATCCACTTTTTGTGGAATGGAAATACACTGAAAAAAAACAAGTAAAATTCGCTTCTTTTTTTTTTGCACGCATATTTTTAAAGTAAATTTCACAAGGAATTAAGTACACTCTACTTAACTAAGTTAAGTAGAATGAACAAAGAAAACAAGTCATTTTAACTTGGCCAGTAAAATGCTGAGTAATTTCCTTTGCAATACACTTTCCTCAAACAATATTACAGTGAATTAAACCACGCTTTTAAAGTTTATGATTTACCTAGAAACCTCTAATTACATAATACAGTAGATCTACATAATAGTAAACTCAGTTCCCACCCGAACACAGAGACCTCAATACTTGGTACACAATGACGGTAACAATCAATGGATTGTTTTTGAGTAAAAAAATTAACTCCAAATGTCACAAAATGGCAAGTTACTAAACCTAACCACAAAAGCAACGATAAAACAGTCTGAATAGAGCTGGAAAACAGTGAAAATAAACCTTATTAATTATTCATGCCCCAGTGCATGATGGGAACACCATTATCAGAAAAGTTTAGCAGTTTTACTTAAGTTTATAATGTTGATATTTACGCTTTCATTGCTACAAGCTTGACTAATATAGAATTTACTTTGTTTTTTAAATTCTTGTCTGAACAAATTGTTTCATGTTTTACATTTGTTTTTCCTGTAGTATTTATTTCACCACAGAATCCTTTTTATCTGTGTAAATGTTAAAGGTTCTTCATGGAATCATCGATAAAGAACTTTTATTTTTAGGAGTGAAGTTGAATTGAAGTGCAAAGAAATTCAAACAGGTGTAGTTTTTCATTGGAAAAGCTATGTTTAAAAGGTTTTATCCTTATAGCCTTGAGTTTACAGGCCTGAAATTGCAAAGAATTTCTTTGATTTGCAATTCAAATGGCTCTTTCTGTCATTCCTGTTCATTTTTTTTTCTCAAACTTTCCTCTTTTGAATTTTGACATCTGTTGCATATGTGTTGCATTGTGTTGCTGTGCCTGTTAATGACAGCTTTTCTGAGAAACGGCCCATATCCAGGTCATTTTCCTGTTCTTCTTCTGACTTTGGGTTGTTTAATTTTTAGCATAATGTTGTCAAACTGTACAGACACTCCATTGTGTTCAGAATCAGACACACCTTACATTCAAAAGAGTACAGTTTTCCAGCTACATGTGTGTCATATTCATAATGCTGATGCAAATGACAGGCCCACTGCATGTCACACGACTCATCACATCACAACAACATGAAAACTCTTTCTATTCAATTCCCAAAAGATGGGCCTATTTTATGAACAAAACTAGGCCATTATTGCAAGTCATATGCTGGCATTTATATTAGATTTTGATAAGTCTGGTTTTGTGAATCTCTTTTGTGTGTAAAAAGTCATGTGATGACCTAATGTGATCATGCGGGTATGTTATAAATACATTTGAAAACATGTTAAACAAATGCATTGTCTTTTCCCTGGCCTCATCTCATCTAATTGGCTCTTTTCCAAAGGTTTGAGCTTTCTGTAATGACAATAGGAAGTAAAGGGTTGGGATAAGTAGGGATGAGTTGCACACAAAAAAATCCCTTAATCGTTTTAATGTTACATATTTGGAAATGCTAGAGAAGATCTTAAGCCTGTGTGATCAACACTCTCTCATCTTACAGCCACTGCTACAGTTTTTGCAGTGCCATCAGTTCATGTTGAAGTGTAAAAGAAGGTCACAGGGGGAGTTAATCTACCACTAAATATACCCCTCACTTCCTGTGCCCTCTCTCCCATTTCATTTTAATGGAGCGAGAGATAGGTGATGCTTCCGCCGGATTTTCTATCTATCTCTCTATCTATCTCTCTATCTATCTCTCTATCTATCTATCTATCTATCTATCTATCTATCTATCTATCTATCTATCTATCTATCTATCTATCTATCTATCTATCTATCTATCTATCTATCTATCTATCTATCTATCTATCTATCTATCTATCTATCTATCTATCTATCTATCTATCTATCTATCTATCTATCTATCTATCTATCTATCTATTTTCTCAAACGGGTAACTTCCTCCAAATGTGAAGGCTGAGTTTTTGGTGTGTACTGTAGTTTCCCACGCTGATGAAGGGTGGGCAGAAGAGGCGGGGGTGTAGATAGCCAATCGTGAGGCAATCAGTCTTCTGATGCCACCTAGCCACCATATATCAGTGTTTTATTCGGCCCCCTTGACGCATTACTACTAAGATAAATCACCCTCTGGATGGCAGGCCATTAAAAGTTGTCCCAGCAGTTTCCAGATGACCTTTGCCTTATCATGGGTACATTCATTCATTTTGATATTTACATTTGCAGCCCTGGCATCAAGTGTCCATCCTTCTGAGATAAAGTTTGAGCGGTTGTATAAATTTGAGGCCAGTCTATAAAGGTGTTTTACTTGCTCTGCTATTGGTGAACCACCAAATATGTTACTTGTTGTGGTGCTCAACGCTTGCAAAATATACATATTGGGGTTTTTTTGTGACGAGTTGACGTGCAAAAAGTGGCAGCTTTACGCTGTTCCCTTTACTATGAAAAAGATGCTTTAGATCCTGCTCAGACATTTTCATTTTCTATAAGTTTAAAATAACAATAAATGAAACTAAGTTTTACAGATGGGTTCTGCTGACGTATTGCACAGATGGTTTTCTTTTCTTGGCTAAATGAGTATAATCTGAGCTCAACAGCACAGATGGCACACCCAAAGGTTGAAGCCGTTGTTTTTGTATGGACTTTAGGGGAGATTCCAAAAGAAACTCCTGGTGAAAATGAATAATAGGTTAGAATTGTTCAGTGTGAAGCCGTGAAATAAAGGTGACATTGATAAAACAAACAATGTTGAAATTATTCAATATTTTACGTAAAGATTACATTTGTGGAAAAATAATTAGTATGATGTAAGCCAAGGCCATCAAAAACCTAGATTGTGATAATCAAATTCCCATTCGCAATAGCAGTAATTGAAAATCACATGATTTTCATGCATCTGAAAAGGTCATCCTTGAGGAATGAGCTGCAGACCTGCAAGCCGTCTGGGTCTGGAAAAATAGGGAAAGTCTACGGCACCCTGGAGAAAGGCATTATGGCACAGCAATCCCTTTATTGCAGTCAGAGAAACAAATGCTGGACCCCCTACAGAGGAACTGGAAGGGTTAATTTGCTCTATTCAGTGCAAAGTCTTTCATCAGAAAGGAATGGAGGACATGTACAAAAAAGGGATTGATTTGTTTATTTTGCCTTTACAACAGGAGCCCATTTAAACAATGGTGTCCACAGAACATCTTTGATGATGGTAGATGGTACTTGATTCATGACATAGCCTATTTGTAATGTTTTGATGTGATGTTGGTGGAAAGAACTGGGGTAAGACTTGTTTCACTGACTGGTATAATTTTTCCATGTCAGCAGGTGAGTGGCCACTTCTGTTAGGACTCTCAAAAGCTTTGGATGAAACACATGAGAGGATGTTTTGTTTGCTGTAATGCAAAGATTGAAACTCAAGAGAGTTTGACTCCAGTTATACTACTGAATTGCTGCTTATTCACTAAAATTCGACTTGAATCAAACTTGAGTTGGACTTCAAAGTCACCATGAAATCAAAATGGAGAATTCTTATTTTTATGGAATATTGCTGGATTTATTATAAATTATTTATCTGTGCACATCATACATACAACATACAACATAATATTGTGTTGGTCCTCCCTTTGCTGCCAAAACTGCCCTGACCCGTCGAGGCATGGACTCCACTAGACCCCTGAAGGTATGCTGTGGTATCTGGCACCAAGATGTTAGCAGCAGATCCTTTAACTCCTGTAAATTGCGAGGTGGGTCCTCCATGGATCGAACTTGTTTGTTCAGCACATCCCACAGATGCTCGATTGGATTGAGATATGGAGAATTTGGAGGCCAAGTCAACACCTCAAACTTGTTGTTGTGCTCCTCAAACCATTCCTGAACAATTTTTTGCTTTGTGGCAGGCACATTATCCTGCTGCAAAGAGGCCACAGCCACCAGGGAATACCGTTTCCATGAAAGGGTGTACATGGTCTGCAACAATGCTTAGGTAGTTGGTACATAAACATGGATGGCAGGACTCAAGGTTTCCCAGCAGAACATTGCCCAAAGCATCACACTGCCTCCGCCACTTTTCTTTCAGAACCAGCATTAACTTCTTGAGCAATTTGAGCTACAGTAGCTTGTCTGTTTGATCGGACCACACGGGCCAGCCTTTGCTCCCCATGTGCATCAATGAGCCTTGGCCAACCATTACCCTGTCGCAGGTTCACCAATGTTCCTTCCTTGGACCACTTTTGATACTAACCACTGTAGACCAGGAACACCCCACAAGAGCTGCAGTGTTTTATGAGATGCTCTGACTCAGTTGTCTAGCCATCAGAATTTGGCCCGTGTCAAACTCGCTCAAATCCTTACACTTGCCCAGTTTCCTGCTTCTAACACATCAACTTTGGGGACAAAATGTTCACTTGCTGCCAAATCCCACCCACTAATATATATGTTTTACATTTAATTTCAATGTCCTCGTAATCTTAAAAATACATTTTAACTTGTAATAACTGCTCATCTGTGGAAATGCGAGTATGTGACATAATTTGACACATAAAACGCATAGGCTTACAGCCCATATAAGCTATATATTCCTTTAAATTTGAAATTGTGAACAAATCTGCTGTTAATTTATGCTAATATCCGATCTAAATGAAGCATCCAAGAAGTCATTAAAGTTCATTGGGACAAATACTAAAATAGCCTACACAAATTATTGATATTAACGTTTCGAAAACAGATTAATAACAAAATTGATAAATAAATTATTACACAACAACAATAAAAAAAATGAATTTATGAATATGAATTTCTGTTTTTACACATGCGTCTGGCAAATGTGAAAGACGAGGAATAAACGGATACAACTGCCTAAATCAAAAACCCCAGAGAAAGGGGAGGGTAATTTATGAAGTAACGTCAACGTGTGGAGAGGAAAAAGTATGAACGGGTTAATTTTGAGTCATACTCTTCTTTGCCGAATAAGTGAAAATTCCTCCGCCACGGAAACAATATATTTGTAACAAAATCGAGTCTTCTTCTAAAACCCACTCAGGGCTAAACAAACTCATAGTTTAACTCTTTAAATATTTTTAACGACTTCAAGGAAGTACACTTTTGAGAAACTCGTTATTTACGGACGCATCACAGACTATAGATCCGCCCGTAGGGTGGGCGGAAGAACATCTCCGTCTGCGACTTCAGTGACTGGGACGAAAAGAAGAGAGAAGTTCAGAAAGTTTGATCACAGCGCAACTACGTGAAGAAAAACCTTTCAAATGAAGGCACCATACGGATTTATGTGGTCAAACGAGACATTCTGACAGCCAAAAGACAGCTTCTCTTTCGAATATAATTCGTTTTCCGACCTTTGAAGATAATTTTAAGATTCGTTACGCTTTAACCTGACGGAGCACAGCCTCGCGCTGGCGACTCTATGTGGATTTTACTCAAAGTATGGGCCAATTACCCGGTGTCTCTTCGGGCAGAGTCATCCTTTTTGTTATCTGCTCCCTTAAAATAACATATGGTAAGTACTTTAACAGCGTTTTACTTCAGAACACATGTTTAAAAAAGTCATTGGCGGTCAGTACGCATCTGTAACGTTACGGCGGTGTGAAGCATCAGCGCTCACGTTTCAGTTCTGCACGGCCTCGAATGGCGTGTCATCCTCACTGTATTTAAAGCGCATGAATAAAGAAACGTGTAAGATATGTAAACTATGTATAGTATAAACATTCAAATAGCCCCAGGATTTTTTTTTCTGAGGGTAACTCGTGTTCCACACCTCTGCCCAGATGTGAGAGAGTATGAGCGGAGAAAATCAGCAGCGGCTCTCAGAGTATGTGAATTCAAAATGGACACGTCTGAGGGGAAAATGTGGACCTTTTAGAAATATGGAGGAATTAACCAGTTTTGTTTTTTCTTTAAGAGGAAGGAGCAAAGCATTTTACTGTTATTATTTTGGGGTTGGTGTGTGTGGGGACTGCGGGCTTTCGATGTTTCCAGAAAGCTTAAGTCGAATGATGGGTTGCATATAACGTTAGTTGTATTTCTGAAGAAGAGTTTTCCATGTGACGGCTGTTTATTTATGCTTAGCAGCTCATCTCAGCAGGTTTCAGACACAAAGAGTGCCAGTTGTTGCATTAGAGGTTCTTGTTTGGAGGAAATGGAATAATGTCACACATGACTCCAATTCCACATGCAAGTCAGACCCAATCCCTCCAGAATAGAGCCTCGCCAAAAAGAAGAAGAAGAAGAAGAAAAAAAATACAATATAATTACTGCAGGCTCGACAAGAAGAGGGAGGAATGCTGCTGTTGGTGTTTCACATTCCTCTCTCTCTCTCTTTCTCTCTCTCTCTCTCTCTCTCTCACACACACACACACACACACACACACACACACACACACACACACACACACACACACACACACACACACACACACACACACACACACACACACACACACACACACACACACACATACACACACACACACACATTTCCCTCTGGATGCACTCATTTTCACAATGCTGCAGCTCGCCCATTGTGTCCCACAGATGATGTTTCTCCTTGTTCATCTGTATTGAGTATCATTCCTTGGGGTGGGATTGATTTCGCTTTTCTTTCTTTCTTTCCTTGCCTGGCATGTCGCCCCGGTTGTGTAGGTTGTTTCAAGTCTTATGTATTTGCTCACATCAGCCGTTACAGCGTGTGCAATAAGAAGTTGGCCCATTGTTCCCGCCTGCAAGCGGCATGCATGGTGCTCAGCCACGGTTCTGACCCGCTGCTCCTCTCTGGTGTGAAATATGATTTATCTCTGGCAAACTCCCACTTCTCAGAACACAACGGGTCAGTTATGAAATTGCCCACGGACACGCATATATCACGGATGCCCACATATCACCAGCTGGTGCGGTGGAGGTCTTGACCGGGTCGCTGGAAGAAGCTTTGTTGTGTTATGATGACATTTTGAAATAATGCTCCAGTTTAGGATATAGTGAGTGAACATTTTTGTATTTTTATTTTTGGTTTTATGTGTAGTACTCAGCAAACTGCCAAGCACACACTACAAGCCTGAAGAACGTCACTAGCTCTCTTGCCATTTCATTGGCTGTTGTTTGGTGTCACTTAAAAACCTCAAAGGTGATGATCTTGAGTCTTGAAGTGTGCATTTTCCATTTTGCTTAAAAGTAACCGGAGAATAATGGGAGATGACTTGAAGCTCCTAATAAGCAAAACCCCACAACTGAGGTGTTGTTTTTTTTGTGTAAGGTTGTAGGAGAATGCCGCGGGAGGCCAGAAAGGAGTGAGAGGCTCAAGCTTGTTAAATCCATGGATTAAAAGTAAAACCCCAGAGCAGGTTAACAAATGAAGTGGGAATTAAGACATTCTGCATTCCTGCCACACGGCAATGTGCTAAGCCTGGCACCAGACACACACACATACAGCAGCAGCATGTGTGTGTGTGTGTGTGTGTGTGTGTAATAGTTTTACAGGCTTGATCTGAGAACTATACTGTCATGCAGCCTCATTTCCTCCTTAGTTAAGACTGTGTGTATCAGATAATGTGGTAATGTGAAATCATTCTCATCTGCAATGGCCTTGTGATTAGGGATGCACAAATTTTAATATAGTTGGTATTGATAAGCTATGAAATTGTAAACTATTTTGTCTAAATTAAAACAAAAACAAAACTAAAATCATGAGTAAATTAGGCATCACAACATTATAATGTACTGTATGAAAAATGTATTTATTTAGTTTTTTAAAGATTTTAAATGAGTGTTAGATGATGGCGAAGGTAGTCTAATTCAGTGTGTAGTGTGTACAATTAAATAAAAACTTTTGGCCAATATACTGTTCAAAAGTTTGGGGTAAGAATTTGAAATGTTTTTGAAAGGAGGCTCTTAGGCTTATTTTATTTGATGAAAAATACAGTAAAAACTCTAATATTGTGAAATGCTTAAATTTAAAATAACTTTTCTATTTGAATATTTCATTTTAAATCATTTTAAAATATGGCAAAGCTGAATTTTTCAGCAGCCATTACTCCAGTCTTCAGTGTCACAAAATCCTCAGAAATCTTTCTAATATGATGTTTTGGTGCTTATAGCCGGATGCACACTGTGCGATTTTGGCCACGATTTGGCCGTCTGAGACAAATTTTGCAAATCCTAGAAGATTCCTCTGATCCTAGGCTAAAATCTGAAGTCTTTGATCGTTAGTTTGACATGTTCACCGGCAGCCGATTAATGACCGCTGCCATCAAATTTGACCTCAGACGAAATTCTGCCAGTGTCAGAAGATTTGGCGCACAATCCTGCAGTGTGACTTCTCCTACGACGACCATCAAATTATCTTTGTTTTTCAAGACAAATTATGACCAAAATGAGCGCTTGAGATTTCTTTTCTTCATCTTTGATGAATAGAAAGTTCAAAAGAACAGCTTAAATTTGAAATGTTTTGTATTGTAACATTATGTTTTTGCTGTCACTTTTGACCAATTTAACGCATGCTTGGTGAATATAACAAAACAAAAACAAAACTTTTGAACAGTAGTGTATCTAATATCGACTGATACAGTAAATAAAACAAAATCTCTAATATTAGACAATAACCAATATGGCGCATTCCTACTTAGTTTTTTTTGCACTTGTGGTGAAAGTGTTCACTCGGATTGTTAGCATACATCCAGCTCTCAGGACACTTTCATTGGAATGTTGTTGCTTTGAGAATTATCAGGTTTCCTCCCAAACTAGACAGCCTATCATTAAACAATCAGGGTGATTTTTAGCCACATGTGACGTACAGATTTAATGAGCGCCACTGAAAACCTCCCTTTGTCTTTGTCATCAAATCTGTATGCAATTACGCCCCCTGCCTCATTACAGATGGCTTCAGGAAGGGTTTATTGTTTGTTGCCATGTTAACGTTTAACAGAATAGAGAGCACTTGCTGTATATACAGAAACGCCAGGAAATGGGGTCACTTCCTCACTCAGCGTGAACAACTTCCTTCTGCTGTCCAGCATGGATGTGGGCCAATGCCGACAAATCTCTTCTCTTTCTCTCTTTATCTCTCTCTCTCTCTCTCTCTCTCTCTCTCTCTCTCTCTCTCTCTCTCTCTCGCTCGCTCGCTCACTCACTCACTGAGTACTTTCCTCTTAACCCAGCCCTATCAGACTTTCATAATTACTTCCCCATCTCTCTCAGCAGCTATTAGCACTAACAGAGAGCGAGAGAGAGACACACACACGAGCAGAGATGTCCCTTGGGTTCTGGGTTTGGTCGCGGGGATGAGGCACTGCTTTCAAACAAGCAAGGCTTACAGCTGTGAACCAGCTGCTCTGTGCAAGAGCTCCGACACACTCATGCTGCTGCCCGATCCACGTCAGGAAGGAGGAGAAACAGATTGTGTTTGAAACACTCCTTGACCTTATTAGGGCTGTTTGCACGACTATTTCTATTGCTTATTGTCATTGAATTCATGAATGATGCATCATGCAACTTGTTTTAGAAGAGTTGTGCGATTACTTCTTGAGTGTACCATTTTTTCACCTAAACTGAATTGAAAAAACGTTGAAAAGTCCCACAAAAGCATTAAATTTAGTTCTATTGTTGCTGTTGTAATGGTCAAAGATCAAATGTTAGTTACCAACACTTACGTCTGACTGATACTTCATGTGTTTTTGTGGGTGTAGTGGTGGGCAGCTCTTTATATCACAGCTGTTTTATGTATTCAATACTAATTTCCCTCAGCTCGGCAAAGCCTAATATTTAATACAAGACAGATTTTGTGTTGAAAACTGTTTTTATAAGTCACTGAATGTAGTCCCTGATCCCAATCCTGCATTTAGTGGGGATAAAAAGGCATGGGACTGCTTTTTATTAAAGGCAGGTTTGAGTTGGCTTTAGATCGTACGCCCAAGTGTTCAGTGCCAGTAAACACACACACACACACACACACACACACACACACACACACACACACACACACACACACACACACACACACACACACACACACACACACACACACACACACACACACACACACACACACACACACACACACACACACACACACACACACACACACACTGAATACTGGTGTTCATTTCTGCATGTGTACACACACACATTGGGTTATGAATCTGCTATGTAGATATTTTGCAACTGATTTATAACCAGCTCTGAGAGAGTCACGCTTTCACATCTGGTCACGTTACTGTTGGAGACCCATCAGAAAGAGAGACAGAGAATGAGAAACACAGACTTCAGATAGGATAGCGTTTGTGAGTTCAAGATGTGGAAAGAGGGAGTCAAAGAATTGTGTGGTGAGAATCCTGGATTGTGCTACGGTTCCCTGGAGTCTCTCGTCTGTCTGACCATCCAATGATAGATAGATAGATAGATAGATAGATAGATAGATAGATAGATAGATAGATAGATAGATAGATAGATAGATAGATAGATAGATAGATAGATAGATAGATAGATAGATAGATGTAGATAGATCCATTGTGTATAATATGTATTTCTTTTATATTAAATTATGTCAATGACAATACATTTATATTTTGTAATTTTTTTTTGCAACTCAAATTTGAAGTAAGTGATATTTTTGAAGTGATGCTTCAAATTCATCCCCTTTGAAGCAGTCACTTCAGCTATACACATTTCAAAAGATGTCTTTGGCTTTGCATTGCATCTTTTATATATATTTTGTATGTATTAAACATATATTTGCAAATGATGCTTTAAATAGAAGGTTGTGTTTTAGTTTTTTGGCAGTTTGCATGGTAAACCCTCTTTGGTAAGTTGTGTCTTTAAGTTCAACCTCTTCAATACACCTCTGAGATAGCCATATCAAACAAGACATCTTTGACCACTGCATTGCATCATCCACTGTTTCATCAACGTCCATTTTATTTTACAGTGCAAAATAAACATGAATGAGCATCTGAAAGTGTGTTAAAAGATTACAACTTACCAAACTTATTCATTATAATTTTTAATGTTCTTCAATATTTAATGCATGTATGAATAAATGTATGAATAAAGTTTTTATGACAACCACCATTTACATGTTTATATTAAAAATATTATATCACTTTATTGTTATAAAAAAAACATTGAGTATAATTCTAATTTAAATGTTTGTATACAAATCAGTATATTTTTACCTTCAGGATTATAGTAGGCTAATGTAGCCTAGGCTACAACTGACTCCCATAGTTACAGCATTAGCATTAGAGATTTGTTTTCCTTGAGAAAATGTACCATGTATTGTACATGATATATATCCAAAATAATCGATATTGAATCAAATTTAATTGAAATCGAATCGAATTGCAACACTGTGTATCGAAATCGAATAGTGAAATTTGTGTCAACAATACACAGCCCTAGTTTTTAATATTGTCAAGTTAAAAATAGTCTGTGTGTCTCAAGACCCCTGCATTATGTTCCATTTCGTTGCGCTCCGTCTAGCTGTTTTTGAATGCTAGAATGCATGTTATGCAAACACTGCCTGAGAAACGCGTCCGATCGGGATCAGGTGTACCTTCGAAACCAGTGATTCAGGGCAGGAAACACAAAACTACATATTTGTTTGAAAATATTTAGTTTTGCACATTGTAATTGTCTATCTGATACTCTGATTATTCATGGAACATGCAATCCTGTCATTCATTTCTGAAAGAACTAGATTGTTAGTGAATAGTTTGAGTTTAACAGAAGGGGAGAGGAAGATACGTTTGTTTTTAACAAATGAGTGTGAATTGCTTCTTTTAATTATTCCACTTATCACCCTCCCACTTCTCTTCGTTGGGTTCCTCCTGTCCTCTTTTTCTCATTTTGTCCTCACATTTGCCCCTCTCTCCATTCCTTCACACCTCAGGGACAGAGCTCTGGCCTCATGAATGTGGCAAAATGAAGACAAAATGTTTAGCAGTTGGTTAATCACAGCCTGGTTACTCTAAACATTGTTCGTGTGAAAGTTTTGTCTGTTGTTTGCTTGTGAGGAAACTCACAATAAACACAGTGAATAGTGACTTTTAAGCCCATGTAGCTTTCTGTCATTGGAACGGTTCCCTCCTGGTTGTCTGATTATTACTCATTAGGCGGTTCAGAGTAGAGTCTGATCACAGATCAGGGATGCAATGAATCATGTTGACTCCAGGCCAGAATGTTGATCGCAGCAGGTGTGCAGGCTTTCAGTGCAAGTGCTTTGTTTACGGTTGGCAGATCCCGGATTTAGATGTGCAGGTTTAGAAGGTCGTACAGGATTTAAAAACGCTTCTTCAGTAGGCCTGGATGTGAAGAGGAGTTACAAAGTGTTCATTTCTGAAAGCCTGTCTCAAAATCCTTTGAGAACTTCCTCTCGGCGGTTTGATGAAGCATATGGGGAGCTTGTCAGACCAGTCAGGGCCGAGCCTCTCTCTGTGCAAGCCTCACCCTTAACTTGTGTGTCTCACTCGTCTACATTCTCTTGCTTTGTCTTCATCATGTTTGCCCATGAGACTTTGCGACCACACTCTTAGAAAATAAATGTTGTCACAATACCATAGTTTCAGTAGTCAGTAAACCGCACCAGTTCAATTCCACAACTCTTGATACTAATTTCAATACCACAGCAAAAACCTGTATGCTAATGAACACTTGTCAAAAGTTAAATATTAGTATAACAAACAAATTAAATAAATTAAAATGATGGCACATACTTACTTAGCCATTTTTCAATTAAGTAACCACAGCTTCAAGATTTCCCAAGTAATTATTCAGGTAAACATTGTGAAATTGTAAAAAATGAAATGTAAAAGTAATCAAATGTAAAATAAACCTACTTAAGAGGGTTAGTTCAACCCAAAAGATTTTCATTCTTCTGAGTAACATAAAAATAAAAATAAATAAATAATTTTTTTTTTTTTTGTCAATGCAATGAAAGTCAGTAGGGTCAATGGTTTTGGACCCCATTTACTTTCATTGCATGGACAACAATTTTAATTGCATGAAACGTTCTTCAAAATACATTCTCAATGTTTTACAGAAAAAAAAGTCATATTGTTTCGAAATGACATTAGAATAAATTATGTCCAAATTATTTTTTTATTTATTAAATATTCCTATAAACTACTGTATTATATAAAAACTGTAAAAACACACATGCATTTATTATTAATATACAGAAAACAATGTAATTCCTTTCTAACTCTCGTTGTTCAATGTTCATTCAAAATTTAACAATTAGGGATGTGCACAAGTTCTCACGTGACAGCGAAGATTGATCATAAAAACGATGATCTTTTTTTCTGACTGGTTATTGCAGCATTTTGGGCGGTACTACCTGAGGTCTGATTGGTTAGCGTTAAGTGTACTTCAGTCGTCCGTGTCCGCGCGCCGTCCGCATGAGGTCATTTTCATCATCAGGGGTCCCATTCTGCCATATACATAACATTTTTATAAGAACATTTATAAAAATTCTTTGTGCTTTAGTTGCCCGTGTTTCAGCATTTTTTTTTATGGGAAGAGCGCATCCAAAAGAGGAGTTACTCATTCAGACAAGCATGGTCAGTTTCATGTGCGCATTCGCATTCCTTTTGTGCAGATTTTATGTTGTATAGCTATATCTGAATAATATCACATATGATGCGTTTGGTTGAGTTCATTAACCTGCTAGCAAAGCGCTTCAGTTTACCGGTGTTCATTCACACTTCAGTGGTAGCTCAAACGGCAATGCCCAACATTATTGACTATGATTGGGTTATTAGCTACTGTCATGTTCCTTTTAGATGTTATTTTTGCTCGTCATTTTTTTCAGCTTTAGGATTAAAACGCGCTGGCCATCTGGAATCACTTGATAAAGTACATGAAACTACAGATAAGTGCGAGATGTGCAGCGCCAATCAGCCACACATAACATTATAATGAGAACACTATAAAATGTTGTGAATTTTTATAGTTTGTTTTAATGTTGTGAATGCTTTAGTTGACAGGGAAGTTGTTACGGGAAGAGCACATCTACAATGGGAATAACATAAATCAAATTCACTTGCATTTGCCTCCTTTAGTGCTGATATAAGAATGTTCGTTTATGTTGTCGTTTCTAGGATATCTGCTTCATCTCATACAGGATGTGCCATATAGAGTGGGCTTCAGTTTACTGGTGTTCATTCACTATTCAGCTTCACCTCATGCAGCTGTTCCTTTTAGAAGTTGCTTTTTTGAAAACAGCCGAGTGGAGAGCCATATACTAGGGATGTAACGGTACACAAAACTGACAGTTATGTGTATAACATACCTCGGTTTTGAAGTCACGGTTCGTTACAGGTTCGGTACAGCAGTTTTACAAAATTGCTTTTTTGTTTATTTTTTATTAAACAGTGGTTTACTGAAAATAAAAACTGTGTCTGTCCTTAAATAAATTAAATCATAACTAAAAGTTTATTGAAGATATTGCTGTAAACTATATAGGGAGCCCTTTTATATAATATTAATATAATATTAAAGGTTAACAACAGAGCCCAAACTATTAGCCTAAATTCAGTTGCTATTTATTTTTAGGTATAATAATCAACACTCAAATAACACAGTACGCAAACATGTAAACTTCACATAAGGCAGTTTTTGCAATAACTTCTAAATCTAATTATAAATTTTTTTTTCTCCAATTCGTTGTTGAAATATAATCATTTATACACAGTGTCTGTCATTTTTATGACAGGTTTATTTAAACATACATGAAATAATCAAGCGATCACTAACAGGTTAAGAATATAATGAATATATAGGCTAATATAGTGCATATATTTAGTGAAAGAGTTGATTTCTCTAGTGAATAAAATTCTGTGGACACTGAATGACTGCCTGAGGTAAATGTGATGCTCCATGACATTGTTTAGCTAGTTTACAAGCAGTTATATTGAGGTCTTTCCGCCGTTGAAAAACTGATTAAGCGATTATACCACAGATGATACGTTACAGTAAGGTGTAATGTATCCTCAACATATATGTTCATTCATGTTTATTCTTTAAGAGATGATCGATCGTGTTCACAGATGATCGCGTTCACACGTGCGCATGTCGGACGGCCGCATTTACTGATGCGCCTATAGGCTACAGTGATCAGTCACGCCACATTAAAGAGCATCAAAACGGCATTTATCGTATGAATTTCATGATAAAATGGACTGAATACTTAATATGTACATATTATTTCAATATATGTTCATATTAAGTGTGTGAGTGTGTTCTGCGCTTTAAACAAGCCGACGGTTAACTGTTACTGTTAACTGTGACTGTTAACCGAACTGCATTCGCAAACCGGTCGGTACACATGTGCACCGAACCGAAAGCCCTGTACCGAAACGGTTCGTTACGAATACGTGTACCGTTATACCCCTACCATATAAGCAACTCAAGAACCCTAGATAGACAAAAAGAGGATTTTTTTGACTGAACTTAAGGTGCTGCAATGAACATTTTTTAAAAAGAAAAATTGTATATAAGAGTGCATTCACAATCCAGTGTCCTTTGGTTCCCCAGCCACTCTCGCTCTCGTTCTGTTCTCCATTATTGCCTCTTGCCATCTTGAGCACACTTGACTCCTGCTCTTGCCTTCTATTCTTCCCTCTCATATCTCCAGCACTCCAGTTCCCCTCCCCTTGGCTCTTAAATCTCTGTGAAAGCACAATTTCACACTCAGCTTAGCCACTTCTCCCAAATATTTCCCACCACAGTTGCTGCCAAAAAGGGGTGCAACCAAACGCCTTCTCCAGTTGCAGGCTTTGACCTCACTGGACATTAAATGCATGGCACGACACGGCCTCTGAACACCGTGCTTATAGAAAGTATTCATCTTGCTTGGACTTTTTCATGTTTTCTTGTTGTACAGCATTGAATCACAGTGGACTTAATTTGGCACAGTGCTCTCTCTGATAAAAAGATGACTCTTTAATGTCAAAGTAAATGCAGAGTTTTACTCAGTAATCCAAAATAATTGATTTCATAAGTATTCACCAGCTTAAATATGACGTTAAATCATGACAGGTACAGTCAAATTGGTTTTGGTTTTGACATCTGTGTGTAGTCACAGGTAGTTTAAATGAAAATACGCCTTTATATGGATGGTCCAGCTTCTGATTAGTCATTATTAAGGCAGAACATATTCCATAAAGATAAAAGGACACTCCGAGTAACTCTCTTTTCAAGTAATTAAAAAAACAAGAGAAAGACATTGTTCACATTTCATATGACATCTCAGCTGCAGTTCGCCAGAAGTCATGTGGGAGACTTTAAAGTCGATTGGATGAAGGATTTGGGTTCTTCTGATGGGACCAAAATTGAGTCAAACACCATAGACGTGAACCATAGAAAAATATGGACGTAGTGTCCGTGACGTCACCCATAGGATTCTAAAGAGCAGTTTTGAAGCATAAAGTAGGGTCGAGCTGGCCGTTGCCATCTTGGCAGCGCATCATTGCGCGTCACTCCCGAATAATAGAAAATGGGCAAAGAGACGGGACGTGGGCGGAGCTGAGGTGACGCGATGACTAACTGACAGCAGATAAATTGCTATCCACCTGTCACTCAAAGTGGCCACGCCCTTAATTATGCAGAACTTTAAGGCTTTATATAATGTAAACGAATGAGTTATAAAAAAATTCACCCCCTCACAGTTGTCATGAAGGGCAAAATTAGCCATATAGACCAAAACCATAATTTGTACCAGGCTGTAAACATGTTTTAATCTGCTGTAAAGTTGGGCATTTTAACATGGGGCTCAATGAGATTCTGCTCCCTTCTGGAGCCTGTGTGGCCAGTCGATGAATTGCAGTTTAAGTCACTTCCATATTGGCTTCAAGAGAAACTGCGGGAGGTTGCCGCTTGGAGTGAACAGAAACACACCTTTGAAGTGTAGCGGTGGCAGCATTGTGCTGTAGAGATACTTTTCCACAGAAGGTCCTGAACACGGGAAGAAACCTAGAGAGAAACACTTTTGATTGAAGTTTATTTTAAGAGAATAAAATAGTCCAAATAAAATCTAAGAGTCCTTTCACACTAGCACTTTTGGTGCGCACCCGTGTTTTATTGACGTTTGATTGGTTCGTTTGGATCAGGGGGCGGGAAAGTTTTCTGACCAAAGAGCCATTTTTTCATTTTTGGTTAATGCATTTTTCCAAAAGAGCCACAGTAAAAAAATTATATAAAATTGTTGTAAAAAAATTATATTATTAGGTCCATAACTAAAACAAACAAATATGCAGCAAACAATAAATATGTTTCAATATGGAATTAATTGTGCAGGGGTTTCACTGTGAAGGCCTGTACACACCGGGACGAATATCGCGCGCGCTTATCGCCAGCGTTTTTCGGCGCGTCTTGAGTGTTCACACCCAAGCGATTTTCACTGGCGCTGCGCCGAGTGAACGTGCAAATTCAGTCGATGCGCTCCCGGTACACAAGATGGTGCTGCGGCACTTTAAGCCTCTGACACTCGCTTGTCACACAGAAGGAGAAGAGAGACAGTATTTACGTGCTTGCCAAAACCATAGACATATTATGTATATGGACAAAACCATTCACACACTTTTTGCTAACTGGCAAGCAGCATTAGCAGTTCATCTTCTTCTTTGTCTACTTACTACTTCTTCGTCGTATCAATGTGTGCTCGGCAAGACCGTTTTGTGCTTGAGCGCCACCAAGTCGTGTTTTACTGTCACTTCAGCAGCTCCAGGCACGTGAACAAAAGCGCCGATCTCATTGGTCGGACAGTTTTTTACGCGCCGCGTCAAAATAAAAAAACAAACCCAAGGTGTTTTTTTAAAAATGACGCTTTTACGCCTGCCGTTTTGCTCGTCGGTGTGAACACTCACATTGGCGCCCATTGTTTAGTCCCGAGGCGTTAAACGTCGGCGATAAACGCGTGCGAAAATCGTCCCGGTGTGAACAGGCCTTGAGGTTTATGTGAATACTCAACTTGGCATTTTTATATATTTATGTGTTTATTTGGCTGTTTAGGCGAGCAAACCAAAGACAAAGGCTACTATGCTTTTCCGTGTTGCGATTGTTTATCGATCATTTGACCTTGAGAGACCTGGCGAGCCACCTGATTTTTGTCAAAGAGCCAGGTGAGCCAGGTGTGGCTCATAAATTCCCGACCACTGGTTTGGAAGATGTGAACGGAGTTTTCCGAACTCGGTAGGGATATGCGAGACTAGCCGACTAGTCGATTAAAGATAGTGCTGCTGCTAGTCGACTTGAAAAATACTAGGCATTTACAATTTTTTGCTTTATATTTTTACAAAGGCTATGTTTAAATTGCCGTCATGTTAATGTTACATCTTGAAATGAATATATTCTTTTGAAAAGTGTGTATCTGCAGCGGTAAATAAAATAATTGAATTTTACCTCAGGTTTAGCATGCGTTGATTTTCTCTGGCACTCGCGGCGGCTAAACCCCGCCTCTCTGAGAGCTGCTTTGCTGTGATTGGTCAGATAGCAAGCAACTATTATCATATCTGAATGATTTTCAGAGAAATGTTCAAACGGAAGATGAGCAACGTGAGGGAGGATTATGAAAGTTTACACAAAACTTTTCCATTTTCTTCTATGTCATGTCAAACTAGTATAACAATTAAGCTTGCTTAGGCTTGTTATACTACCAGTTATGAGAGACAAATTTACGGTATGAAATTTTATATCGGATTAAGGGAGAAACATTATGAATTAAACTTACTTTACACTTGAACATTTGCTATATCAACATCCTAACGATAAGAAAATACTGTTTAAAGGTCCTGTTCTTCGTGATCCCATTGTTCAAACTTTAGTTAGTGTGTAATGTTGCTGCTAGAGCATAAATAATACCTGTAAAATGATAAAGCTCAAAGTTCAATGCCAAGCGAGATATTTTATTTAACAGAAGTTCCCTTTCAAAGCCTACAGCGAACGGCTGGTTAGGACTACATCCTGGTATTTCCTGCTTTAATTACGTCAGTAGAGCAGTAGAACAGACTAACCTCCGCCCACAAGAAAACTCGAAAAAGGGGGCGTGGTCTTGTTGCTGTCCCACGTGGAGAAGAAGAGGACGTCGTGGAGAAAAGGAAGTGCTGCGTTTCAGTGTGTTTGTCGCCATGTCGTCGAGACGCTGTTATTTTCATCCCGGAGTCAAATCACCTTTGTTTGGCTTTCCCAGGGACGCTGTAGAGATTATTAAGCGCGTATATATCTCCCGTTAAGAGGCGTGACCTTTCCACGTGCGCTAAGCTGCTGTCGAATCACAACACAGGACCGTGCTACGTTCGCTAAGCTGCTGTCAAATCGCAACACGGGAACCGCTGACACAATCAGAACTCGTTAAGTGTTTCTGAAGGAGGGACTTCATAGAATAAAGGAAGTCTTCAGTCGTTTGTAGGACAGTGAAAACAGCGGTGTACAGATAAGTAAATTGTGTTAAAAATACAGTTTTTTTTTACACGCGAAACATGAACACATGTTATATTGCACACTGTAAACACAATCAAAGCTTCAAAAAAACACGAAGAACGGGACCTTTAATGTATAGTCAATAGGGGTGTAACGATTCATCTACTACATCGATGTATCGATTTATTTTCCTACGATCTAACTACATCGATCTGTGCTCGGCAAGTTGGCCTTCCGGACGACATATATCGATCTAACATCGTTTTAAAAGGTAATCAATCGATTGTATCGATCATAGGAAATAACGCATTGGATTTAAGCACGTCAGACTTTAAATGGATGTTTTTTCTTAGCACTTTTAATGATAAAGGCGTTAAACGTTACTCGATTCAGTCTGCCTATCTGTGACATCATCGCAACGCACGCACCAGCAGCAGCGCTAAGAAAACAAAACATAGCGAACATGGCGGATGGCAGAGGAGAAGCCAACGAGCGAGAAATGATCAAGCCACCAGGAGAAAGAGCTAAGTTAGTAACGTGTTACCTGTACTTTCAACCCTTGCTAAATGTTACCTGTGCATTCCTGACACCAGTGTGCCAGCAGAGCGAGTTTTTAGTACTGCTGGCAACATAGTGCATGCACAGAGAAGTGTTCTGCGGTCAGATCATGTTGATATTTTTGAAAAAGAAATCTGTAGAGTCATTGAAGTGTAGTTGGTTACATTTTATCTTTTGTTAAATATTGTTTGTTTATTAAACTGAGAGTTTTAGCAGGTTCAGCCAGTTTATTCAAACTGAAGAAATGTTGGTTGCACTTTATTTTTGATATTAATATTGTATTTGTATTATTTTAATGTTGAAAAACAACAGCAAAAGTAACAGGTACACCTACTATTAATTAAACCTGAAGAGAAGTTAGTTGCACTTTATTTTTGATATTAATATTGTAATATTATTATGTTGGATAACAAAAGCAGAAGTAGCAGGTTAACCTACTGTTGAAATTTTGGTTGCACTTACTGTGCTTTTATTGAAAATGTATTGAATATTGAAAATGAGAGCAGAAAAGGTTAACTTCCTGTTAATTCAACCTAAACTGTTGGTTGCACTTTATTCAAAATGCATTTGCCATTAATTGTTGTTTACTTGTTTGTTTATATCCATAATATATGGATATGGATACCTGATTCCCTTACAAGAAACAACAGGAATCTAGGAAACTTCACCTGCACTGACCAGTATCCAGATATTTATTTCAGTCACACAATTTTTGGCTAAAAAGTTACTGAATCGATTTCAAGTCACTGAATCGTTTCGGATCGTATCGTTCTAAATGAACCAAAATCGTCCTTGAATCGTATCGACAACCTCAAATCGTGATACGAATCGAATCGTTGTTAAAACGAATCGTTACACCCCTAATAGTCAAGCTTTTCTTGAGATTTTGCCGCCCATCATGTGTACAGATACTTTTTCATACACGATAAGTGTGTTTAAACCCTGACACACAAGTGGTTGCCGTGGTAAAAAACAACATTACCTTAACGTGCTGGCTTATGTAGACTAACTTTCTTTTGAGGAAATTGGTCTATAATAGGCTATTAGGTTCGAACGTATTGGTCCTGCGCTGCCTATTGACTCTGTTGATTTGAATTATGTCTATAATGATTAACGTTGCTTAAGTGAATGCTCAGGTTTAATACAATGATCATAATGCAAGGCAAGATCATCATATGTATCTGATCTATTTTAAGCGGCATTCAGTGTGGGATTTGACTGTTCATGGATCGCATATACAGACTGTCTCCAGGGGGCGGTTACACAATTTCTGTTTAAACGGTTATGGAATTAGTCGTTGCACACATCCCTAGTCTGTGCTATGGTTCATGTGAACACTGGTATGGTTTGCTGCTGATATGAACACAATCGTGGAAGTGAACAGATATTGATGACATATGAATAATATTTTCTGTGAAGTGTCAAAAAAAGCATGATAACTTCCAATTTGTTGAATGCTTTTTGTAGGCACTATGTTTATTTGCTATTGAATGTAGAATAACATCATGACTTTAAGGATGTGTGTGCATGTTAAAAGCTGATTATATGCCCAAACAATGTGCTTAATATAGTATATTGGTTAACACTAGCAGATCTCAACATTGAGTTATTTGGTGGTTTTAGGTGTCATTCTTTTTCTGCACCGTGCAAGTTGTTTGGCCATATAAAGATGCGAGATGATGAGAAGACCACATCCACCATGTTTTCAACCTCCATTTGTTGACATTAAAAGGTTTAATTTCATTATGTAATATTGTGTGTTTTGGGCCGCTGGTGTGTTGTAAATGTGTGATGAGCCTGTCACATGTCTTTTCTCTGAGATTTAAGATCAATAAAACCAGGGTTTAGTCTTGACTTCATCATACAATGTTCTTGATCATTTTCCACGGTGCTCAAGACTTGTCATTTTAGTCTCAAATTCTGTTTTTGAGTGTTAAACCTCCAAGTGTTATTAACTACATGTAGCCGGGCTCAAAGTTAAAGAGCTTTGGGGTATTTATGTAAAGCCCCGTTTTTAGCTGTTGGCTTTATGCCCAGGCCTTTGCTTGGTTTCTCTACACTTTTGCACACAGGGATATTTTGAGGCCGGTCAAAGTACAGGAAGTCGGTATTAGCGCTCAATGCACTTCCTGTCTTGAGCTAGTACTATATTACTTAGTGTCTGTGCTGCATTGAAGTTATATGACCTGCCACCTAGTGTCTCAAAGGGAAGTGTGGGCTAGGGCTCACTTCTATTTGCAGAAATGCACTTGAGGTGCTGTTAAAATGGCTGTATAAATCAAGAGTTTAAAGGTTTCAAGATGTAGTCGAAAAATAATCTTTGATAAACTGGGTATGTTTATCGATTTCAAATGAGTTTGTTGGGTTGAATTTGCTTGGTTATGTTACAGCAAGATGTTCATGTGTGTCCAGATGCTTCCTGTATTTTGAGAGGAAATGAGTGAAAGTCTCTGATCAGTTAGGAATTTCCATCTTGAATGAACGTAACACATCGTCACCATAAAGGGTTACAGGTTGTTTTTTCTTCACCCTTGTTGCTCAGCCACTTTGTCTCTCACCTCTTTCCCCCAACAACTCCACTGTCTGTAGTGTTTGTATCAGATGGAGTGGTGTGGTTAAAATCTACAGCAGCTTTTTTCCCTTTGCTTTGTGTCGTCAGAAGAATTTTGCCACACTCTTTGTAACATCCTAAAACATAAAGCAGATTTCATTTCTTTTTAATTACTAAAAACCAGTTTTTAATACAATCACCTGATTGTCTGAATTAGGGATGCAGTGTTAAAACTGTGATCATTTAGGTGTCGGCCATAATTAGCATTAATGTTTTATATTTGTATATATTTTTTTTAGTTTTGTTTCATATCAGTCTGATTGGGTCAGTGTTCAAAACTCATATCAAACAATATAAAGTGCATAGACTGAACTCTTTTTATAGTTTTTATGCAAATCTCAACACAAGGACATCACTTTTATTACATCTTCTCAACTCCAGCTTTATTTATGTTTACCCCTACCAATCTGTATATCTTTACCACTTTCAAGGACAACCTTTATAAATAAAAATGTACACTACTGTTCAAATGTTAATTACAAGAAGTTTTCAACCAAACACCAAAGAACAACCAAAGTGCTCGCCAAGAAAGCTGCCTCTCAGACAGCGCACGGATATAGCCTATTAAAGCAAGTTCTCTTTCATGTCTTTGTGTCGAAATGAATCGTTTCTTCGATGCATCGCGATGTAGATGAGGACGATCAGGTATCGGTTCAGTAATAGACCATAACCGATTATAATGTACTGACGCTTTTCTGCCGTCATTTGTCACGTACATGCGCTGTCGTGGTAGCACACCATGGCAGAGGGAGGAGAGACGTGAGTGCGAGTAATTAAAAATGCTCCAACTACTTTTATGAACAACCTGGTAAGCACTAGGGTTGGGTACCGAACTTGGTACTTTTAAGGGCACTAGAGCTGCAACTAACGATTATTTTTTCTGTCGACTAATCTAACGATTATTTTTCCGGATTAATTTTATGATTCTTTTTTACTGATTATTGTATTTCAAAGAGGGTAGTGAATTTGTATATTATTTTAACATGAAATCAATGAATGATGACAATATTAATTGTATTTCAGGAAGGGTAGTGTACATAGTATGCCATTTTATAATGAAATATATGGACACAAGAAGCATTTTAAACATCATGTATAATGATACTATTCATCATAAAATGTATACAGAGTAGGCCTAATTAGGAAAAGTTGTTTACTACAGTAGTTGAGTATGATTTACTTATTGATTTGTGTCAATGGTAAACGAAAATGCACTTGTATTTATCTGCAAAAGGTTCACATACAGGAGCTTTCAGCATAGTTTTAATGTATAACTAGTCGTCTATTTTGAAGATATACATGTGCATAAACAACGACTAAAGCTGCCAGAAGTTTTTGCCCAAATTTCAAAGACATATTTAAATGATTAAAGCTAGAGGCATATCTTAACTTATCTTAACATGTTACTTTAATCATGTAAACTACCTATATACAGCATGTTATTATGCAGACGTACTGGGGTCGGAGAAGAACACTTGAAAATGTGACCGTCTGTTGCAATACACGCGCCACGGTTCAGCTGCGCGAGACGGACACTGGCAGCAGGGTTGCCAGGTTTTCACAACAAAACCCACCCATTCGTTACTCAAAACCAGCCCAAAACAAGCACAATCGCGTTTCGGGGAGGTTCTCCGGTAAACATCGCGTTCGGGGGGTTAAATATGTGTTTTTTTTTGCAGGGCTGCCTGCTAAAATTCTCATTCCCGGGCATAAATATCACATAATTGGGATCGCTTCAACCCGCGGACATGAGACACAGCCCACGGCAACAGTGTAGAAGTAGCCCAATTCGGCTGAAAAAACGCGGACTTGGCAACACTGACTGGCAGTGTGAAAGCTCCCGCTCTCCACGCGAACAGCTTCTGCTCTGCCACCGCACGCAGTGTGAAACCGGCATTACAGAGCGAACAAAGCACAGTTTTATTCGGCTTCTGTTTGAAGTACTCCCACACTTTTGAATGTCGCGGTCTGGCTTTATATGATAATTTATCATTTTCACTATGCCCAGGAGCAGAAGCTGCCATTATTCTAGATCTTCTGTTCTATTCTAGAACGTAAATAATGTGCCGCCGACGCGTCGACGCATTTCACGCACGTCAACGTATTTTCGTAGTCGACGTCATCGGTGATCGTCATACAGTTATGTAAACATCCCAAAAGTACCGAAAAAAGGTACCGTTGGGTACCGGTACCGAATTTCAGGTACCGGTACCGATACCGGTTAAAATGTGAACAGTACCCAACCCTAGTAAGCACGACCTGGAGAAGACACGCGTTGTGTGTAAATCATGTTACTCACAAATAAAATGTGCATGGGGTAATAATACCACTAACTTGAGAAACCACGTCAGCCATTTTCATCGTGAGCTGTTAATGCCTGTCAGTGCCAAGGTGGACCCAGCTCATCCAAAAATGGATCAAATCATATCAATGTTAGTGTTCTTAAAGGGCCTGTTTACACCTGGTTACTTCATGCGTTTTTACAGATCAGATATCTATCTGATTTATCGAAACGATTTCATTTACATTTGGTCACATAAATGTATCTCCGCAAAACGGACATAAATCCGATCTCCAATTCCCGCACTATATGCAGATTTAATGGAGTTAATGTCACCGAAAACAAATACGAGCTGCATTTTATTAATTTCAAAATCAAAGACCGCAATAGGAGAGAGCGCGGCAACAGCACTGGTAAGGTCATTCGGTTTCTTTACTTTTAATGAATTTGACTGTATGTTGAGCACCTGCGACTTGAACTGAACTGCCACATGAACTGATCTTTTCTTCCGCCTTAATAACAGCTACAGTGTGAAATAAACAAGATTGAGCATCTGAAAGTGTGTTAAAAGATACAGTACAACTTACCGAAATCCGTATTGTCATATGGAATAGCTCAATCAGTGTTTCAACCGCAGAAAGATGTCAGTAAAACAGCTTGTAAACAATGTCATGTAATGTCACATTTACCTCAGAAAAACCATATCCAGTGTCCATAAAGTCCTTAGTCAGCTAAAAAAATTAACTCTAGAGAGGAGCATTTTGATAAATATATGCACCATATTACATATTCATAATAATTTTTAATGTTCTTCAATATTTAATGCATGTTTGCATTAAATTAAAGATAAAATTTGATTTTATATTTTTATTTTTTGTCATTATATGTACATTTAAATTAAATATTTGTACATCATTTAACACGATATATTAATTTAAGTGTTCATGTTTCTTCACAGCTCTGCAGTGTGTGGATCCCGTGAAGCCCTGTGTGAACAATGCTACCTGTGTCACCTTTCACAATGGAACAGGCTACTGCAGGTAAGATTTAAACTCCACTGTCTGAAGCTCAACGAGAACTGGAAAAATCCAGTGGCGAGACTGTTTTGCACAAAGCTGTGTTGCCTAAGTTCATTTCTTCACAGCAGTAATGAAATTAGATAACCCTAAGTATTTAATATTGCCAAATATGCTCTCCTGACAGAGTTGGAGTCCTCCCAAATACATTGAGAATTGTGGGTCTTAATGATTGCTTTTTATGTGTGTGTGTTTTTGCATTTAAAACCGCCTCTGAGTGTAGGAAAAACTATGCAAAGTGTATTTAAAAAAGACGAGTAACAGTTGGAGTGGAAAAACGGTAAAATGTATCCAATTGTTGTGGTTGCAGAGTTTAAAATACAAACACACACACACACACACACAAGTTTCCTTCACTGTTAAATGCCGGTTCCTTTACTGCTGTTGTTCATTGAAAGCTGCTTGTGGCAGCTTGTAATTGGGCTTTTTATGCCGTATGATTGAGGGTTACATTTATTGCTTTGCCCAAAATAAACACTTGCTAACAAACCTATCATATTACATTTCTATGGGCTGTGAAACGCAGAGGGACTGTTTTCCCATCATTGAATGAATCCTCTTCCTACAATATACAGCCACAGAAACAAATTCTGCATGTTTTACATCACCTTGACAATATTTTGCCCTTTGGGTTTGGGTTACAGTAAGTACGCTCCTACTGCCGCATCTCCAGACTTAACAACCTGAAAATAACAAAGAAATAGAAACCACATCTGATGGTAAAGCTCAGCCTTGCGGTAAATCAGGACAGGAATGCACAGAAAACTTACCTCAGCACCCCGCCAAGGACAAAATCTTCAAAAAATATTTGAGACATAAGTGGAATTTTGGCTAGGAATTCCTTGGCCTCTACGGAATGAAGTGACATTTCCCAGGGTCTGTAATGTGCAACCAAAAGTTGCAACCTTGTGATTTTGACAAGAAATGTTGCCAGGAAAGTGGATGAGTCAGGCCTTCAGTACAGGTTCAGATTGAGCAAGATAGACATGAAATAACCACAGATTTATCACACTTATTGTTCATACAAATAATCCACCACATCCACCTCAGACAGACTTCAGTGTATCTGCTTTAGGTATTCATAAGGACACTGTTAACACTGCTTAGTGTGTGTGGACAGAATCCTTGTCATAGCGACCGAATCTTAATGGTGGTTTCTGCGGAAACACATCAACAAAATGGCTTGTGAACAATGTCACTTAATGTTGGTAGCCAATGTTTACAGTTTGCTTAGCCATGAAAACACTAGAGAGGAGTTGTAGGCTATACAAACATTTATGTTTTTATTTGAGTGTAATTATTATATCTGAAAATAAATAGCAGTTGAATCTAATAGTTTCAGCTCTATTGTTGATTTTAACCTATTTAGTTAAAAATTTGGATTGGTGCATCTCGTTATTTTATTATTCAGCTTTGTATTGATTTTTTTATATTAAATGTGATATAGCACAGATAATTTTGTCTTTAAAGATTTTGAGAAACATTGAAATCTGGCTTTTGATTGTACTTGTAGACTTTGCTATCTTGGCAAGTCTGAGAACAGTTTTATTTTGATCTGCTGATATCAAAGTTTTTCTTATTTATCTTTATCTGGAGTTTTAAAAAAATAAAATTTAGCACATACTGGATATTTATTTGATACCGGAATCACTGTAATTTTAACACTATTTATATAGTACTACAATATTTATTAATAGTTTCATTTAATTTTATTTTAAGTTCACTTATAGCTTTTAAAATAATTGATTGATTTTTTTTATTTAATACAAAATTTAAAATAACAACATTTTATATTGGCCATAACATGAAAATGATCTGCTTATTGGCTTTGGCTATGTTTCAAATATTGGTGCATTTCTATTAATTTCCTAAACTCTACCCAACTAGTAGTTGAGAATCAGATGTCAGTAGCTCTGTTAACTCTCCATTTAATGTGATCACTATAAAACTGTTTGCACTTGCGATTGTTTCTTTTCTATCGGTAAGGAGGGAAGGAGATTGTTTAATGTCATTAAAGTAAGTGTGATTTGTTGCTCTAAAAAAGTTTTTGTCAGGTTCTTCCACTTAACTTTCTGGCATGAAAACCAAAATGTGACCTTCACAGGCTGACATGAATCAGGCACACCGGTTGCCGCTGGATTCGACAGCCTTAGACTCTCTACAGCTCAAGTTCTTGAATTCTTTGAAAGTTCATCTCGGCTTGACTTTTTCAAGAATGCAGGCTTTCAGCAACCTGAAATGGCTGCCTGGGTGTGCGTGCGATCTCAAAATGGAACAGGCTGACACAAGGTACTCTCAGGAGTTACTAATACATTCTGTGTAGGTGAGGTGACACCCGAGAACCAAAGTCAACAAGGTGTTTTTTAGTCCACCCCCCCCCCCCCCCCCTCTCTCTGCCACTGAGAGCTCGGTACAGGAAGAGCAGTGTGACAGAGGTTGGCAGAGCAGGGTGTGTGTGAGTGGTCAGACCGGTGCGTCTGCAAGCCTCCAGCCAGGGTGTAAGAAGCAAGCTGTGTCACCTGTGTGTCTTTGTAATTTTTTGGTGTGTTTTGTGTGCGCATGTGCGCGTCTGTCTAGTTTCATATGTGTATGTGTGTGTGTGTGTGTGTGTGTCATTGCACTTGAAAGTGTTTGTAGTGTAGGAGAGAGACGCGTGAGGAAGCCTGCAGGATTTTCACTGCAACACCACAGTTTTAAAGCGCATTACCTGTAGAACAAAGAAGAATCAGGTATGGATCAGTATGGTCAAATAGTTAGCCAAAACCTGAAGTCATGATGAAATAGTGATGCAAATAAGTAGTTTATCTGGATTTATTTAGCCTTTAAAGGAGATTAATTCAGAACTGCAACTCCTTAGAGAAGGTTTTACAGTAGCTCTGCTGACAGTCTGAAACTTAAATCTTTATTTTTATATTTTTTTATTTTAATCCGATAAATAAATGTAAATTATGTATTTTTATGGCTGTCAAAGTTAACAGCTCTGGAACAAAATGATACACTATACAAAAATATGTAATTACACTGTAAATTCTCTTCAGGCTATCATGGATTTTTTTAGGATGGGGTCCTTCACAGAGGAATCAAGTTTGAAAACATCTGGTTTAGACAATCTCCTAACGAATTGATTTTTTGAAACTATGTGCACTATCGTTTAAAAGTTTGTCAGATTAAAAAAAAAAGACAAAAAATGAGAAATTAATACTTTAATTCAGCAAGGACATTAAATTGATCAAAAGTGACACAAAACACAGTTAAGGCCCTTTCACACTGAGTGTAACGGGATAAAGTAAAGCGAATCACAGCCGATCAGTGCTTTCACATTAAGGGTGCTTTTCCATTTCTAGTTCGGTTCATTTGATCCGAACCAAGGGCAAACAATTATACATTGTAGAATTTTTCAGCTTTTTTGGTTCCTTTTCACACCACACTGATTGCTTTGGTCCGAACCAGTTGAAACGAACCAAAATGCAGTCACATGACAACATCCACATCACTCATTGGCCATGGCGTATTTCCTAAACTGCGACTGCGCGGGCTGGTTTTGTCCCTGGCCATAATCTAGTACATTGTTTGTATACACCACAATATGCAAACAATACATTTCTATAATGAAGCGCGGATACGGCTTGAAAACAACGTTCTAATGCACTGCAAACGGCGAGCGCACATCGCTCGTCACTTCAAGCGAAGATTGCACTGTTCTTGTGAGTTTTCGAAAGTTGGGACCTAATATGGTCATCAGGCCAAATTTCTATGAGGCTCTGCACCTCCTTACTACTCCAAGTTTGCCCGCGAGCTGCCATGCTAAAGTGCAAACTGTCAACAAACACTTCCTCATCACATAATGCACAGCGCAGCTGACTACGGCGGCTGGTTTAGTCCAATAATGATCAGTACTTTTTGCAGTTGGGTCTGTTCGAGGTCGGATCACGTTCTCACCACAAACAAACCGCTCCAGAGTTCATTTAAAAGCGTGCAGAGACCACCTCTTCAAGGAGTTCTCAGTACGCTTGTTTGGTCCGCTTTTGGTGCGCACCCGAGTGCGATTGCTGCTTTCACACCTGACCAAACGAACTGCACCAAAGGGGAAAACAAACTCTAGTACGATTCAACCGAACTAAATGAGGCAGGTGTGAAAGCACCCTGAATGTGAAAGAATTGATTGCCACTAGGGATGCACGATATTGGATTTTTGCCGATATCCGATATGCCGATATTTTTCAACTCATTTTGGCCGATATCGATACCGATATATGTTTATTTTTTCCCTTTGTTTGGAAACCACCATTTTGAGCAAAAACTTTTTTTTTTTTCATTCTGGTTTCAGATTTCTGAGGTCTCCTTACTAAAAGGAGACTTGTTAAAGATAAGTAAATGTTATTTTTATAATAAGAGTATATTTTCTATAAAAATAACAATAATAAAATCAGTGATTTTTCATCCCAGACAGATGCAGTTGTAACCTAAATATTTTATTTTTGGATTTAATGTTTGTGCACATGATGTGGGGGTGGCAATCAGTTGATTCTGTATTTAGCTTCAAAAAAATATATATATATTTTAGTGTCTTGGATTATTTTTCATCATCCATTTTTATAAAATTTTATTACAGATTAATAAACTGTATATAAAAGTATTTAATTTACAAGTGTCATGCTTGTGCTTTGACATCATTACTGCTTTATTTATTCAGAAAAAGAGGTAACTTCTATTTATTTGGGTATTCTACTTTTCATTTTATTACTGCAACAACAACGCCCCCACTAAATATAAAGATATATAAGATTCTACCGGGCGGGCACTAGGACCGGAGGAGCTTCAGCTGCTGTGGAGGCTGCTGCGCGCTCGCTGGAGAGTGGGGAGACGCGTTTGTGTTTGTTTTGGGTTAGTTTTGTTGTGAAAACTGGCAATCCTGCGTTGATTCACAAATTCAAGGCAGCATTTAAAAACTGTCAATATAAATCACCATACATGAAATGTATTTGCTTGTTTTCATTTCAAGAATGACCACACAGCTGACAAGATCTTATTGCTATAGCAGTCCTTGCACACGTGAGTTATTGCAAGCTCATATCAACACTTTATCAAATCGACAAGGCATATCGGCATAATTGCCGATTAAATGCCGATTTTTATATTTTAAGCATGTATCGGTTGATTCCGATATCGTGCCGATAATATCGTGCATCCCTAATTCCCACGATAGATGATGCTGACCGAGAATGCATTTTTCCCTTGTGTATCTATCTCGTAGGTTTTTCAATTTGGCTTTAACCTCGTTCGTTGCACAACATGCAACAGGAAGGGTGCTTTCACACTTGGTTCAGCGTTCATCATCCAAACGAACCAAACTCTGACGTCAATCGAAACCGGGTGCGCACCAAAACTGCTAGTGTGAAAGCACCCTAAATTAAGATAAATAAAGTTTGGTACTACACCAGTAACACAAACTATCTATAATGCTTATGAGACCTTACGAGATATACGAAATATAATCACAGCTGGGGAACAGATGCATTAAGCTGAAGCTACGCATCACAATTCATGAGATTATTACTGGTTTTGCTCAAAACTCACTTTAAACCATCATCGAGGGCTTGTAATAACATTCCGATTGCGATCTAAAGTGGATTTTGATTATATAACGGGCAGATATGCATTATTTGTAGTGTTTTATAATGGACTGAACGCTACACCTGCTTAGCATTTCTCATGTTAACATCCTTTATTGTAATGAAAATACCCAGAGCTGCATAAAAAAACATACAGAACATACAGTATATCATAGTAATCATATATGTATTTGGCTTCATGTTTCATCTGTAGAAACGTTTCTCTCAGATTATATATATGGAACTGAGAATGAGAAAGTATACAGGACGTCGTCATCCGCAAGGACAGGAGTTGTGATCACGTAATATGATTGAAAGAGCTAGAACGAATGAGCGTACGCTGTCCAAGCTCTTCAGATCTCATAATTCAGTGGAAAATGAATAGAAATTATATTCTGTATAAAGAAATATGAGAATAAATCTGTTCTCAGACACCAATGATAACAAGAACTCAACATCCATTCTCTTCCGGAATACTTTTATTCTCTGTTTACATTGGTTTTCAAAACAGCGCCACCAATCTCACCCTTTTGTGCAGCAACAGCGGCTCCGGGCAAATAAGTGCAGCCCTTGTAAGGATAAAAGACTTCTATGAAAAACATTTAAAAAATCTTCCCGACCCCAAACTTTGGAACGGTAGTGTCTTTTTGCACATTCCTACCTAAAGAAGCGTGATTTTAGGTCCATATCAAGTCAAAGATTTTGCAACTTGCAAATGGATCTGCACTGATCTGAGCCAGAGCGAGTGAGTTAGCAGTAAGAGAATAGCTGTGTGTGTGTGTGTGTGTGTGTGTGTGTGTGTGTGTGTGTGTGTGTGTGTGTGTGTGTGTGTGTGTGTGTGTGTGTGTGTGTCTGTGTCTGTGTTTTGAGAGCAGAAGTGAGACTGACTGAATACCTGAGCTCACTACCGCTCTCTGCCCAGAATCTTATTTTCCCTCCTCCACATCAAACAAGATCTCTTTGTCTTGGCCTGCGTAAGGGGTGCAAACTTATTAATTTTTTACCCCTCACTTCCTTCCCCCCTCCCTTTAGCCATTCCTCCCCCTCTCGGTCGGAAGGGAGAGTGGAGTCAGGTTGGCGTTTGTTTGATCTGACAGGTAGAATGTGCCTGCAGGGAGAGAGGAGCTGTACGGAGATGTCTTTTAGCGCTCAAGAGGGTGAAATCGGAGATGTGTCTGCCTGTTGGTGAGAGATGAGGTAGAGGAGGTAGAAAGAGAGATTACCCTGTCAATACACTCTCTGTCAATCATATCTCTCTCACAGTCCTTTTTTTGCTTTGTTATTTCATTGTTACTTCATCTCTCTCTCTCTTTTCTAATCTTTGATCAATATCACCCCTTTTCTTAACATGCTGTATTGTTGTATTTTTATTCTACCTTTCTTTTCATCCCTGTCCTTCTTTCACCCCTCTCTCTCTCTCTCTCTCTCTCTCTCTCTCTCTCTCTCTCTCTCTCTCTCTCTCTCTCTCTCTCTCTCTCTCTCTCTCTCTCTCTCTCTCTCTCTCTCTTTCTGTCTCTCTATGTGCCTACAGGCTGGGCTGATTTGTTTCAAAGCCACATTCAAAGTGTAATGGCCCCAAGAAAAACGTCTGCCAACCAGAAGCTCTAGTCATAAAATAGACAGAAAGAGAGAGAGAGAGAGAGAGAGAGAGTGAGAGTGTAGGCGCTTCAGGAACTTGTACCCAATTCTGTATATAACACTCAAGCTAAAGTCAACAACTCAGCTGTGTGTGAAGAGTGGCAAGCAGAGGCTGTGATTTACTCAAACACCCCCATGCATACGTTTAGCTATGACCTATCTAAAGTGAGTACATGGCGTAAAACCTTTTGCTTGTATTTGTTTTTATATGTGACCCTGGACCACAAAACCAGTCATAAGTCGCACGGGTATATTTGTGGCAATAGCCAATAATACAATGTATGGGTCAAAATGATCAAATTTTCTTTTATGCCAAACATCGTTAGGATATTAAGTAAAGATCATGTTCCATGAAGATATTTCGTATATATATAAAAAATGTATTATTATTAGTAATATGCATTGCTAAGGACTTCATTTGGACAACTTTAAAGGCGATTGTCTCAATATTTTGATTATTTTGCACCCTCAGATTCCAGATTTTCAGTTGTATCTCGGTCAAATATTGGATCTTAACAAACCATACATCAATGGAAAGCTTATTTATTCAGCTTTCAGATTATGTATAAATCTCAATTTAAAAAAAAATTTACCCTTATGACTGGTTTTGTGGTCCAGGGTCACATATATGCTCAGTACAATATCAGTATTTTGCAAATGTTGATACCTGGGCTGGGTGACAATGTGCTTCTATTTGTTGTTGAATATGATTTTCTTTTAATGTTTTGGATTTTTGACTAAATTTGTGCTTTATGTATGGTGGGAATTGAATTGTCATTGAAGCTCAAAAAGTATAGAATATTTTATTTTTATACTAAATAATTTTTTTATGACCATCAGATGACAATGGCAGAAACATTTTTGTTACAATGTAAATCAAGTTTGGTTCATTTTTTTAAATTACTGCAGATGTGCACCATTCAGTTTAATCCTGTTATGAGATTAAATGCAAATTATTGACATTAAATATAAATAATAATTGTAAAAAAAATTTTTTTTAAAAATTGCATTTTGAAGTGAAAAAATGGTGTCCTTTAAGAAAGTTGTTTTCAGGTTTGTGTGTCTTCTGAGAACTATTTTGTCCCCTAGTCTAGCTGAGTAAACCTATACACTCACTTATAGTTTACAGTTATATTTATTCATTTGGCAGACACTTTGATCCAAAGCAACTTTGCAGCATTACTAGCGCCTTGTTTACCATTTGAACTAAACAGTTTGTATGCTGTTTAATACTTTCTGCCTTATCCCAAATATCCACATGAACTCACTTGTATAAAAAAAATGAAGTTTATCACACAGTAAACATACTACCTCTTTCTTTCTCTCATTTCTTTGCACAGATTGCTACTAAGCTTATTAAGTACAGTTTGATTTCCTGTAGTCTCAGGCCTATTTGTGTAAGTGTGAATGTGGGTATGTGTTTGAACCACACTCTCATATGAAACACTTTATCATGAGAGGAAGTTTCTCATTCTTGCCAGCTAATATAAGCGAACAACTGCTGCAGGCCAGAAGGGGCCTTCCCAAGTCAAGCAGGACCTGAATATATTGAAAACATTCTCACAAATGTTTCCTTTCGCTGGAGGCCTCGCACAATAGTGGGAAATGTGGCAACCAGGTCCTAAACCCACGACACACCGTGCTGACAAGTAGAGCTGAGTGACAGAACGATGACATGATTATGAGAACAATGACAAACACACACACACACACACACACACACACACACACACACACACACACACACACACACACACACACACACACACACACACACACACACACACACACACACACACACACACACACGTTTGTTTTTGTGAAATGTGAGGACATTCCATAGGCGTAATGGTTTTTATACCGTACAGACCGTATTTTCTATCCCCTTACACTGCCCCTGCCCCTAAACCTAACCCTCACAGGAGACTGTGCAGTTCACTTTCTGTGAAAAAAAACTTGTTCTGTATGATTTATAAGCATTTTGAAAAGTGAGGACATGGGGAACGTCCTCATATTTCACCCTCTTTTTGTAATACCTGTGTCATACCCATGTCATTATACACATTTGTGTCCTGATATTTCACAAAAACATGCCCACACACACACACACACACACACACACACACACACACACACACACACACACACACACACACACACACATAACTTGGGGTGTTAACAATGCTGAGGTATTAGGTTACCCAGCTTACAGGTTTGTCTGTGATTTCTCTGATATTTTGTAGTCTTTCCTATCTGTTGTACTGGGGTGGAGGGCGATCTGGGTTTCTGACACAAAGGTTGTGAGTTCAATCCTTAGCAGGACCTTATCAGCATTGTGTCCTTGAGAACGGTACTTAACCCTACGTTGCTCCAGGGGAACCGGCCCTACAATTACAGCACCGTGAGGCTCTTGGAATGAGAGCCCTCTGGTAAATGGCAAGCAATTAACTAACTAACTACTCTGAGAGTTAGAGCGTGCTAGCATTCCATTGCATAAAGGACCCTGAAAAGTATAGTGTAGGAGTTGTTCATCTGTGGATAGTACCTTGTGTTTGCTGTTATCGAAATACGAAACAAACATTTGCATTCTCCTCAGCTACTCACCCAACAAATCAACAAGTAAGATTAAGACATTTGAAAATGTTTGGAGGTCACATGACTTTCTAAAATTGGCCTGTTAAATCAAGGGAATAGTTTTGGTTTGAACATTGGGGGGGTTGAAGTGTGAACAGTTTTAGTGAGGTCCCAGGCCGTGATTCCTCGTGAGATGCATTTCTAATGTACCATGATTGGTACGTGAGATGTTTCTAACTTATACTTGCCCTTATGAAAATGTATCATACTTCTTGTAATTGTTTAACTATATAATTTGTTCCAATAAGGATATAATTACAGGTAAGACCATTGATGCCTCCTCATTGCCATGCTTAGACCAATGTTGACTTTTTTTTTGTGCAACTTACACATTTAGAAACTATAGCTACACCATACTACACAGTTGTAATATAAATAATATATAGTAAAATAGATTTCATTAACAGATTATCTATTATAAATTCTACAAGTTAAAAACTTACCACAATAAATACAAATTCTAATATGGGTGGTCATGAGTAGTTTAAAAAGCTTTCTAATTTATGTTGGTGCAATATTATGATTTTCTCCTCTTTTCATCAGTCTTTTTAGTTTATATGGCAGTTTAGATCATTTTTGACTTTCTCTATAGTGTTTTAAAGTTGTAAATTCTCAATAGAATTCAAATGAATTCTTGTCCTGGAAAACCTTGAAAACCTGGATTATTGATGACAAATTTTCCAGTCCTGGAAAACACATGGAAAATTAGAGAAAAGTTGAGATCCAAACTGCAATTGCAAGTTATAAAGTCCAATTCTGAGGAAAAAAGAATGCGACAATTTTCGCGGTTATATCACAAATATGTAAACTCGCAATTGCGAGAAAGTCAGAATAGAGAGATAAAAAGTCACAATTACCTTTTCTTTCTATTCTGTGGTGTAAACAAGCTTCCATAGTCATAATGTATGATTAAGAGCTCATATTGAAAAATGCTGGATTGTTAAGTAATGGCAATAAACTGTACGGCTTTTAAAGACTTAGAAAGCAATATTTGGCATGATCCTTGTCTTTTATTCCCGCCGTAGTAAAATTCAAAATGTCCTGGAAAAGTACTGGAAAATGGTTGCTGAAAAAGAGTGGGAACCCTGAATATTGGGGTGTTTATACCATGGTATAAATATAACCGTGGTATAAATATACTTGCTAGTTTTGGTTATTAGGCTCCCCCCCAAAAAAACTAGGGCCCTATGTTAAATGATTCCATCTGTTAACCTAATGGTGGTAAGTCAGCTCTTTTGGTAAAGTCATCATCGTGTACATGGGCGTGTTGTTGACCCCATAACCTCCAGGGGATGTATAAAGACCACCTTTCCTGTCATCTAGAACAAAGACTTCTGGGTAATTGCAGAGAATTATCTTATTTTAGGGAAACCGATGTGAATTTTTTTCCTTCTTTTTACAACATCCGAAAACATCAGCATGATTCATTAGTTCTGATTCATTAGTCCCCAGGTTTCACAGACAAGGCTTAAACTAGTCCCAGATTAAAATGCATGTTTGAGCTGTTTTAACTGAAAGCAACTTGCACTGACATATCTTAAAATATGCCAGTGCCATTTTTTTGTGTCAAAATGCACACCAGTAATGTTTTTTTCTAAGGCATGTTTATAAAAACTACTTCAATGTCCTGATTGAACTAAGGCCTAATCTTGGATTAATTAAAGCCCTATCTGTGAAACCAGGCCTTAAGGTGTTTAATGTTTTACGATTTTTTTAATAGTAATTTAACACACACACACACACAAACACACACACACACACACACACACACTACAACACACACACACATTTTATTATTATTATTATTTTTTAAATAGTTTGTTTTTTTAAATAATATTAAAATAATTACTTTTAAATTATTTATATATTACATTTAAATGGGTCCATTTCTTTTGTGTTCTTTGCCCTTTGCAGCTGTGGATTTGTACAGCTAAGTTTTGTTAAGTCCAGATTTGTTCAGTGTGTGTTTTGCTGTTCAGACTTTACACTAGCACAATGAAGCTTTTCATCAAAGCACAGACAAAAATGGTACAGTAACCGAGTGAAGTAAAAAGAAAGAGACCATAGAAGAGAGCAGGAAAAGAAAGAGCGGGGGAGGAAGAGTATATTAAGGAGGAGTATATAAAGAGCAGAGAACCCTTCCTTCAGTGAGACATGCTGTTTTCAGATCAGATTTATAGCACATATGTACTCGAAGTCACGCTCGGTCATACCACAGCACTTCTGCCTACTCCACCCTGCCCTTCTTCTGTACTCCTCTTTTTTTGTTTCTTTTGTCCCCCTTCTCAAAAAAAGGAGAGACAAAACTCGCTTTTACTTGTTTTTTTTTGTGTAACTTTTACTTGTTTTGCTTGTTACTCTTTCTTTCTTTTGTTCTTTCTTTCTTTCTTTCTTTCTTTCTTTCTTTCTTTCTTTCTTTCTTTCTTTCTTTCTTTCTTTCTTTCTTTCTTTCTTTCTTTCTTTCTTTCTTTCTTTCTTTCTTTCTTTCTTTCTTTCTTTCTTTCTTTTTCCCTTTCTCGTCCCTCTTTGTGGTTCAGCCCTCCCTGTCTGTGTTACTCTTTTCATTTTGCACCCCTCCCCCCTGCCTCCGCTCGTTTTCCCTCTGTTTTTCCTGTGGTCGTTCAGCTTTCTAGCGAAAATTAGAGAAAGCCAAGGATGTAGAGGAGGGCTGAATGCTTCTATAAATACGGCCAGCTCTTCCTCAAGATAAAGAAGGGAGTAAGGGTGGGAAGGAGCATTTTTAGTTACCTTTTGTGTGTGAGGTAAACAATTTAAAATTTGCGCCCACTTTTGGTGAAACCCACTCGACCCTCGGCTGGTTTCGATTAGATCATCTCAGTACCGTGGGGGTGGGGGGCAAACTCCAAGGTGGCGTTTTTTGCGCAAGGGAGTGAGTGAGTTGTAATCAAATTCTTGATGAGGTGCCTTGTAAAAATATGAGCTAGAAAGAGTTTTTCCCCCACCCAATCACCCCAGGCCCCGTGGATGGGACATGAAGAGGTCAGTGAGCCAGAGAGAGAAGAGCGCTAATATGAACCATCTGTAGAAATCTGACACCTCGGGAGAAAGAGTGAGAAAGAGGGGGAGACAGAGGAAGGGAGAGAGAAAAATGCATGAAGGATAACAAAGAAACCTATAGATGAGTTTAGCTGCCAGAACCATTCTTTTGTAGACGTTTGGTTTTTAGATTTGAATGTTTGTGTATATAAATCACCATGACTGGCATAAATAAATCCAATAAAGCTTTGTGCTTTGTTACTTTTGATATGAAACAAAGTCTCAGAAGTAATTTTCTAGTCAAGTCACCTTTATGTATATTGCGCTTTATACAGCGATAACAGGAAAATTATTCAATGATTTAAACAGAGTTCATTTCGGCAGAAGTCAATTTAGTGTTGATTTAGTTCTGTTGTAAAGATCATCAATTATTAAGTTAGTTCATTTAATTTAAAAAGCAGTTCTGCACAAAATGATGTTATCATCCAGCTCAGTTCAGTCCATTTCTGTGCATTTCATTATGAAATTCAAACAATAAATACAGTTTTGGCGCTTAATGTGGTGTGACATATCTCTGTAGCGCCTTAGTTCACGCAAACCGGCAGTGCAGTGCGTATGTGAACGGATCACACTCTTCCGCGTTACTACTATTTACTGCACTTAATGAACATCAGAATGTATGAAAGATACAGTACAACTTACCAAAATCTGTATCATGTCACATGTAATCGCTCAATCATTGTTTCAACCACAGAAATGCGTCAATAAAACCCGCTTGTAAACAATGTCACGAAATGTTACATGTACCTCAGAAAAGCCATTCAATAAACATCATTTATTTGTAACGATTTAAAAAAAAAATAATGTTAAAGAGTTATTAATTTAATTACATAGAAAAACTCTAGAAAGGAGCATTTTGGTAAATATATGCACCATATTCATTATATTGTTTCCTATTCATCAATATGTAATATATGTTTGAATACATTTGTCAAGTTTTTATGACAGCCACCATTTAAATGTGTATATTTAAAAAAAAACTAAAAAAACTAATTGGAGTTGAAACATAATTATGTAATTGTTAGTTAGTATTGTATTGTTATTATTATAAAAACTTCCTTGTGTGTAATTTTAGTGTTTGCATACAAATCAGTTAATTGTATCCTTTAATATCATAGTAATGTAGTACCAACTGATTCCTTTTATAGTTTACAGCATTAGTTGGGAGATTTTTTTCTTTGAGAAAGTTTTCCATGTACTGTAACTGATATATATCCAAATTAATTGATATTGAATCCAATAGAATTGACTCGGAATCGACTCGAATCACAAGCTTGTGAATCGAAATCAAATTGAATTGTGAAATTTGTGTCAGTACCAAGCCCTATTTATTGTGTTTAAAACCAGGGCTATAATACCTGCAACCCTTGAGAATAGAGATTGTGGTCTGTCTGAACAAGTTTTTCCCTGGTGAAATCAAAGGGGAGATAAAGCGAAAATCCCTCCATGTCTTTGAATGGTATGAAGTGACACAACTGTCTGAAAGAGGCCTGCTCCCCTGAGTCCAGGCTGTTTGCTTGTGCCGGGTTTAAGTGTGTTTGTTGTTGTTTGAGTGTCAGCACCGCTGTGATCTCGTGACCAGAGGGTCGCTGTGGGTGTATTCTTACTCTGAGCACAAACTCACACACACACACACACACACACACACACACACACACACACACACACACACACACACACACACACACACACACACACACACACACACACACACACACACACACACACACACACACACACACACACACACACACACACACACACACACACACAGCTGGAAAACAGTGTCAAATCACACTTCTGCAGTCTCACCAGATGCAGGCTGTGGAGTTTATGCCATTCTTTCACCCTATTTTATGGTGGGCTTACAAATATACAGAAGATAGAGAGGGTGGGACAAAATGCATGAAGGATAACAAACATACTTGTTTGATGAGTGTGTGTTGAAGTGTAGTGTAAAGAAATTCTGTGTTTGTGTGCAGAGTCCAAATTTAACACCACCATGCACAAATGCTAGAACAAATTTGCCCTTTTAAGTAAATTTGAGTAAAAATTTGGCAAGTAAAAACATTACTATCCAGTTGGATGCCAATTTTATTTAAAAGACAAACTTCCACATTCATGTCAGAATAAATATTTTTAGATTGCCATTAGTTTACCATCCTAAGTACGCTATGTGCTGACTCATCTGAAATATTCCTTTCCTTAAGCCACCAAAATAAAAATATGAGGAACAAAATCACGATGTGCATCATGCTTTTGCATTGTTTGTCACTAATATGCAAGCAAATTTGTCCTGTTGTCATTAATACAAAATAATTTTCTTGATGAAAATATTGAAAAATACTATGTCATAGATGACGGTCTTATCATTTCACCCATCGTTGTATAATTTTGAACCGTGTGTGGTCGAAAGAACTTTGCAATGATCCTGAGCCAAGACTTCTGCAACAGTTTGTATGTGTGTGTTCTGTGTATGATCTTAGGAGACACGCTTTGGGCAGCGGGTTGTTTGTAATCTCAAGTAAGTGTGTATATGCAGTCATACGGGCGCAACTACACACACACACACGCACACACACACACACACACACACACACACACACACACAGACGCACGCACACACAAACACATTGTCTAAGGGGCTTCTTTTATCCCTCATCTGTGTTACCTGACCGTCCTCTGGGAGGCCGGCACCTGCATGGCAGCAGGCCGTAGTGTGTCATAAACAGAAACACTTTACACTGCACTGAAACTGAGTTGGTTTAATGTTGATAAGAACAAATGTCACTTTTCTTTCTTTGCCTCATCTCTCTCTTTCCCTCGATCAAACTCTCTTTTTGGGAAGTCTATATCTATGACTTCACTGGACCATTACAGTTAAATATTAGCAAGATCTAAAAAGTTCAGAGAGGGAGAGAGAGGGGTGGGGGTTGAATGGATAGAGAGAAAGAGACAGAAGGGCAGACAAGGTTTTTTTCCCCTCAATCGTATTTTGCAATCATGTAATTTCCTCTTTGTGAGTGCTGGTCATGTGCTGAAATTTCTGTGCAGTGAGGAGGCGGAGGAGAAATGTGTTTCACTGTCTTGTGACGAATGATGTGAAACTCATTCTGCACGGTTTAACATGTACTATTGCCGTCATTCTGTCCTCGTTGTGGCATCACATCCCATGTGGCATCTCAAGAACTCTGACAACAAGAAAACAGCATCTGAAAGCATAAATAGCGTCAGTTTTTTGATATGATATTGTCTTTTAAAGGGGAGCTATTATGTAAAATTCACTTTTACATGGTGTTTGAATGTGTCGGGCAGTGGGTGTACACAGTGGGTAAAAATCCACCCACTCCTTTTTTTTATCCCCATAAATCATATGCAGTGTCTCAGAACAAGCCGTTTGCAGTTTCTATGCAATGTGACATGACTTTTGTGGTTTGATTCATTTTAACAGCACTGTACAATGGGGAGCAGCAGCAGCTCATTTGCATTTAAAGATACATGCACAAAAACAGCATGTTTTTCCTTCCATTCAAAAATGGGCATTTACAAAATGGTAAAATTAATGATCTGTGGGGTATTTTGAGCTGAAACTCAGACACTTTCTGGGGACTCCTGAGACATATATTATATCTTATAAAAAGGGACATAAAAGGTCCCCTTTAACAAATGATTACCTCATTACCTTTATTGACTTTATTGTGCTCCTACACTCCTAAATTTTTAGTTAGGATTATACTCGTAGTAAAAATTTTAGATAGCAGGTCTCATTTGCACAACCTCAGATTTTATAACTGCGTCAAATTAAACGGAATATGCAAACACTGAACTCAATGTTTTTTCATTAAAATTTATGCAAATGTCAGCATTTTGTTTATTTCGTATGTGTTTGATCTGTTTCAATTATAATTCAGTTACGCATTATTATTTTTTTAAAGTCGCAATGGATGCTGTCTTGACACCATGCATACAACAGTATAAAATACCATGGTTAGGTATCTATTATGTTGTATGACTCTTCTCAAAACAATTTAATTAGATCGTAAATGATTCTCTTACAGACCCTGAATAATATTTGTGCCCTGTTTCTGTGTGTGTTTCAGGTGTGCTCCTGATTTCTTAGGCGAGTACTGTCAGCACAAGGACCCTTGTTATGTGGGATATTGTCTGAATGGAGGAAAGTGCACCGTGAGCGTAGTCGGTGTACCTGGGAGCCCCAGCTGCATGTGTCCTCTGGGCTTCGTGGGACAACGCTGTGAGATCCAGAAAAACTCCACCTGCTACCCCAACAACCCTTGCACCAATGGGGGGAAGTGCTCGCTTCTCCCTAACGACCAGTACAAATGCCTGTGTGCCCGTGGATGGACAGGTCAGATCGCCCATTTGCTTCCCATCTGTGTTTTTCTCTTTTTCTCTCTTGGAGACCCTGTTTGTGTATCTAAACAGCTTTTTTGGGCATTTTAGGATGTGAACATTTAAATGTGTCCATAGGACTTTTCTTTTCAAAAACAAACAACAACATTTTTTGGATGATACTCACATTTTGACGATTTTGTTGTTGTTTTTGTTCCACTGTGACATTATCTCCTCAGGTCAGCATTGTGAGCTTGAGGACACATGTTTGTCTAGCCCATGTGCCAACGCTGGTATCTGCCATGCTCTGCCCAACCATGAATTCTCCTGTACCTGTCCTCCTGGTTACCATGGTCCTCGTTGTCTCAATGACACTGATGAGTGTGCCATCTCCCCATCTCTGTGCAAGAACGAAGGCCTGTGTCTGAACACCCCAGGTTCATATCGATGCAACTGCCAACCTGGCTTTACCGGCCCCCACTGCGAGAATGTGTATGTGCCCTGCTTTCCATCCCCCTGCCTCAATGGTGGAACCTGTCGACCGATGACGGACACAACTTATGTATGCCACTGTCTGCCAGGTTTGTTCCCTCTGAGATTAAATATATAGCTATTTTGATCATAGCAATAAATTACAGGATTTGAACAGAAACTATTTTTTTTTTTTAAATGGAACTGAAACACTTTACTCATACCACAGCTCACCAGATGATTATGTTAGTGTCCACTTTAGCTGAGCCAGACAGAACAACTGATTTTCAAGCATTCAGTTGGAAAAATGCTAAATGTCACTGCTTAGGAAATAGAAGTTCCAATCATTTCACAACTGCATTTCACCCTTGGCTAAGCCTTAAAATGTTAAGTCTAGTTACTAGTTACAGTCAAAATTTCTAACTAATGCTTATTGAATAGCAGTCAGCTGGATTGCATTACTTTAGGTATTATTAAAGATATATATAGAGAGAGATAGAGAGATAGAGAGATAGATAGATAGATAGATAGATAGATAGATAGATAGATAGATAGATAGATAGATAGATAGATAGATAGATAGATAGATAGATAGATAGATAGATAGATAGATAGATAGATAGATAGATAGATAGATAGATAGATAGATAGATAGATAGATAACTTTCAATTCATCAAAGAATCCAAACAAAAAAATCCCAGTTTCCTCAAAAATGTAAGTAGCAAAAAAAAATTCAAAATTGATAACAGTAAGAAATGTTTCTTGAAGAGCAAATCATCATATTAGAATGATTTATGAAGGATCATGTGACACTGAAGACTGGAGTAATGGTTGCTGAAAATTTAGCTTTGCCATCACAGGAATATATTACATTTTAAGATATATTCAAATAGGAAACAGTTATTTTAAATCGTAAAAATATTTTACAATATCACAGTTTTTACTGTATGTTTGATCAAATAAATATAATTATATAAATGTTTGCTTATATCACTCCCACCAAATACAAGAGAAAGCTTCATTTAATCTCAGTCAAAACAAACTGTCATGTTTCTTCATTGAATCAGATGCTGGTTGTATCTGTATTTGTTTCGGACTACAACACGCAGAGATACTTTAAATTAACTTTATCAGTTTAGCATTTAAAGAGAGCCGTGCTGGCAAAACAAAGCAACAGGCCAAAACTCCTCTCTCACCTCAGGCAGCGAACACGAGCCGTGAGAAATGTCTGTTCGTGCTTTAAAGTTGAGTAATTACGTTTAATAATGCCAAAGCGAGACAGAGCACCTTTGTGTTAGCAATACCTGGGATTGAGAGTGAGTTGAGGAAATTTTCTCTCTGATTTTCCTGTAATCAGGTTTTAATGGAACAAACTGTGAGGTGAACATTGATGATTGTCCAAATCACCGCTGTCAGAATGGAGCCACATGCATGGATGGAGTGAACACCTACAACTGCCAGTGCCCACCTGAATGGACTGGTATAGAAATGGCTTTATATTCTTTTTGTGTGTTTCTATGCATGTTTGTTCCACTAGTATAAATGGCTCACAGATGTTGATTCCAGTTTCTTTCTTCTTTTTTTGATGATTCAGTCGAACTGATTCAGGTTTATTCACTGATTAATTGTAAAATTTGACACAATCTGAAATCGGTGAATTGTTTTTTGAATCAGGTTAATGAAACAAACCAATTCAAAGAAACTATTCCTTAGTTCGACTCATACTTTTCAATGCTGGCCAGAACCTTAGGTTAAACCTCATTTAAAATGTCCTTTTGTTTCCAGGTCAATTTTGCACCGATGACGTGGATGAATGCAGACTGCAGCCCAACACCTGTCAGAACGGAGGCACATGCAGTAACACACGCAACGGCTACAACTGTGTATGTGTGAATGGCTGGAGCGGCCCTGACTGCTCCGAAAACATTGATGACTGTGCAGCTGAGCCCTGCACCATCGGCTCCACTTGCATTGACCGCGTGGCTTCCTTCGTTTGCAACTGCCCTCCTGGCAAGACTGGTCAGTAAAAACAACCACACAGCCCAAAATGAAATAATCCATCTATGAAAAATAATCTGTTCAATGAAGTAGTACACTAAAAACATCTCAAATCAGCGAATATTTCTATTCTCAAGGTTTGCTGTGTCACATTGATGATGCCTGCACCAGTAACCCTTGTAAGATGGGAGCTCAATGCGACACGAACCCTGTCAATGGCAAGTTCAATTGTAACTGCCCCTCGGGGTACAAGGGCAGCACGTGTGCAGAGGATATCGACGAGTGTGTCATCGGTGAGACTGCAGGAAATTCTTACAACTCCCCTTTTCTCTGTCTGTCTGTGTTGCTTTGTATGTCTTTATTTCTCATCCTTTTCCCCTTTATACACACATTACAGTGTGTTAGGCATTTCACTTTCTTAAACTTTCTCTCTCTGACTTTCTATTTCGATCCATCAGGGCCAAACCCATGTGAGCATGGTGGCACGTGTAAGAACACGGAGGGCTCATTCACCTGTAACTGCGCTCCGGGTTACACCGGCCCACGCTGTGAGCAGGACATTAACGAATGTGGCTCCAACCCCTGCCTGAATGATGCCACCTGCTTGGACCAGATAGGAGATTACAACTGCATCTGTATGCCAGGTACTTGCGCACACACTCACACACACCGTAATCAGGTGCATGTTGAAACTGTTTTGGCTCCATGTCCTCATATTCATCTAGTGACTGTGCGTGTGTGGGTGTTTCCTCCCATAGGCTTTGAAGGATTGCACTGTGAGATTGACCTTAATGAGTGCGCTAGCTCGCCTTGTCTCAATAACGGTAAATGTCTAGACCAGGTCAGCCGTTTCGTCTGCGAGTGTCCTCAAGGTGAGTACAATGATTGGTGCATTGAACCTTTTTGACTCGGAATAGCCCACATTGTCTAACACAATATTTGAAGGCCACCATATAATACGATTTTCAGCTGTAATTATGACAAAGCTGCCAACATTTATTTATTACCAGAAACTAGGAGTGTCGATATAGTTAAATGAATTAACCATTATTCATTTAGTGATTTCAGAAGTTTCAAGAATTCAACTTTTCCATCACAGGATTAAATTATGTTCAATGTTCAAATATATTAAAACAGTTATTTTAAATTGTAAAAGTATCACAATATTACTGTTTTACTGTATTTTTTTTATCAAATGAACATAAGAATGAACGGTAACACTTTAGTGTAGGCTCCAATTTTCACTATTAACTAGTTGCTTATTAGCATGAATATTATTAGGATATTGGCTGTTTATTAGTACTTGTAAAGCCCATAATAATGCCTTATTCTGCATGCCCATATTTTACATCCCCTAATCCTACCCAATACCTAAACTTAACAACTACCTTACTAACTATTAATAAGCAGTAATTAGGAGTTTATTGAGGCTAGAGTCGTAGTTAATAGTTAGTTAATATAGTGAGAATTGGACCCTAAACTAAAGTGTGATGTATGAACATTATTATAATTTTTTTTTAACATAGTACAGACACCAAATGTTTTAATGATAGGGTGTCTTATTTTATTAATTTAATATATTAAAAATAATGAACCCTGACCCCTGTTTAAGAACATCTGGCCATAGCTTTAATTACCAGTATAAAGATTCTAGAGGGGAAATATTTGTTTATAAATTGCAGCAGTGCGAAATTAATCATATCATGAACAAAATGAACAATTGTGACCCTGGAGCCTCATAAATCGCACGGGTATTTTTGTGGCAATAGCCAACAATACATTGTATGGCTCAAATTTATCAATTTTTCTTTTATACCAAAAATCATTAAGTAAATATCATGTTCCATGAAGATATTTTGTAAATGTCCAACTGTAAATACATAAAAAATGAATTATTATTATTAGTAATATGCCTTGCTAAGGACTTAATTTTTGACAACTTTAAAGGCGCTTTTATAAATTTTGCCAATACCAATTTTTTGCATCCTCAGATTTTCAAATAGTTCTATCTCGGCCAAATATTGTCCAAACCATACATCAATGGGAAACTTATTTGTTCATCATCTTTCAGATGATGTATAAATCTCAATTTATTTTTGTGGTCCAGGGTCACAATTACCAATGCTTTCCTGCAAATCATAAAATCATCCACAATTACATGAACCTCTCATTGTATGGTCATCTAATTTGCATAAACTTTGTTGCAACTTCAGTTGCTACAGTTGCTCATTTCATTTAATATCTCCAAATCTCAGTGAAAATTTACAACGACTTGTCGTGTTATTGCTGTACAGAGTTGTATGTGTGGAAACTCCTTAATATATGCTGTGTTAGGTACTGTTCTTTGACATGATAATGAATGTGAGTGTTTGAACACAGGTTTCACTGGGGAAATGTGTCAAGTTGACATTGATGAGTGTGCCAGCACGCCGTGCCATAATGGGGCCAAGTGTCTCGACCGTCCTAACGGCTATGAGTGTGAATGTGCTGAAGGTATTTTGAAACTCTTTTGAAAAAATCACATTATTTATATATTTAAATTTAGAGCTAAACTGAATAATTAAAATACATTAGTGTTATTCATTGTAAGTTATTAGTAAATGTTCTAAGTTCTCACAGATCTTATTGTACTAATTCCTTGCCTTGTATGCTGTTCTCTTTAGGTTTCACAGGGCCATTGTGTCTGGAAAACATAAACGACTGTGAACCTAAACCCTGTCACCATGGCGATTGTGTAGACGGAATTGCTACCTTCTTCTGCAAGTGTCTCCCAGGTTACATGGGCCCCATCTGCAGCGAGCAGATACGAGAGTGCCAGAGTGACCCCTGCCAAAACGGAGCACGCTGTGTTGACCTGGTCAACATGTACCAATGCAACTGCCAGGCGGGCACCTCAGGTGGGTCTCGCACATCTTTACATCTCACAGACTCTTTAATATTTTTTTTATTACTGTCTAATTATGATTACAGCAAATTCTCTTGTACCAAAATCTAGTCTTAATTTAGTTTATCATGACCATTATCCACCCTTTACAATTACAGAGGTTGATTTTTGTCACTGTACATTTAAGATGTCTGCATGACCTCTGTTTTGATTGGCTAATCTCTATGTAAAGTATGTGATATGTGAATTTATGTGGTCATATTTTAATGTGCTCAAGCCTCTGGCATCAATAATGAATTTTGTTTAATTTCCGTAAGTAGTCTGGGCTTCTGTGTTGTGAGTGGTAAAGTATGTCTACATAGTGCATCAGACTCTTTTATTTAAAAAGAGTAAGAAAAGTCCTGTTTTCCTCAGTTACACAGTCCGTCTGACAAAACAAAGCTCCCTAAACCCCTCTGCTGGACACTTCCTCTTACTACACACACACTCATACTTGTATATATGGTATATGGGGACTCTCCATATGTTTAAAGGTTTTTATACTGTACAAACTGTATATTCTATCCCCTTACTCTACAGGAAGTGTCCTCATAAACCATGTTCACGCTGTAATACCCTTGTTATTGTTCTCATTTGTTTCCTCATAACCCGTATATACAAAAACAAAAAAAATGCTCTGAAAAAAAAGAGCCTTACACATTACACTTGTTTGGAAACTTTTCAAAGGCTGCTGTATAAACTGGATCAGTTTTATTTACCTGCCTGCATTTTCTTTTGACTGTTTTGTCATTTGTCATAGGCGTGAACTGTGAGATTAACCAAGATGACTGTGCCAGTAATCCCTGCCAGCACGGGACCTGTGAGGATGGGATCAACGAGTACAAATGTGTGTGCGAACCTGGATACACAGGTTTGTTCACGCACGTACATAAAATACACACATGCAAATGGGCTTCATTCATTAATCATGAGCAGAACCAAGTTGTGTGTAAATAGAACATATACATCATTATATAAATCTTATAAAAATCCTTGCTTTACCTTTAACACAACAGTTTACGCAAAAATGGATTTACAGAAATTCAAAATGAAGCCCAATGTGGGAGATTTTAATTTTGTTTGCTAGCTTCACTTTGTTCATATTCTGGCCTCAAAAATACAGTAATGGTCAGAATTTTGGCACCTTTGGTAAATATAATCAAAGAAGGCTAAATCTGCATTGTTTATCTTTTTGATCGTTCATTCAAAAAATCACATTATGAAATAAATGTTTTTCTCTAATACACATTGGCCAACAATAACAATTATTGTTACCTCTAGAAATTCTAAAATATATCTTAAGTGCATATTACTTCAATTATATGAATGCACTTGTTTTATTCATTAACTTGAATGATTAATTAATTACTCTTTCTCCTCTTTGGCTTAGGAGAACGATGTACAGAGGAGATCAACGAGTGCAGTTCGAGCCCATGTCTGAGTGGTGGGACGTGTGTGGACAAGGTGAACGGGTTTCAGTGTTTGTGTCCAGTTGGGACTCATGGTCCTCTGTGTCACTCAGGTGCAGACCACTGCAGCCCCATGCCCTGCCTGCATGGAGAGTGTATTGAACAGCAAGACGGGTAGGAACAGCCTTAATTTACAAAGCATTTTGTCAGTGTAACTGATAATGATTATTTGTAGTACAACCTACTTAAATTCCCTGTTGTATTCTGTAGAGATGCACTTTTTTGAGCTCTAAGCACCAAATTCATGACAAAGCGCAAATACACACTGCATTCTTGGCGTTGCCGTAAGAGGCACTATAACGTGCATTAGCATAAACTATCTGCTATGGCCAGTTGTCTTTTTCATCTGTAACTTATCTATTTGTAGGTACCGTTGTTCATGTAAGCGTGGTTGGGAGGGAAAGAATTGTGAGCGAGAGAAGAATGAGTGTCAGTCCAACCCGTGCCAGAATGGTGGAACCTGCAATGACCATCTCAATGGCTACACCTGTCTTTGTGCCCGTGGATTTGCAGGTAAAGGCGTGTGTCCATTACCTTTCAAAAAAAGATGTTTATTTCAGTCTCCCAACTCGCTGGTTTGCTCTGTCTCTTTCAGGTTTTAACTGTGAGATAAACATTAATGAGTGTGAGTCAAGCCCTTGTAAGAATCAGGGAACTTGTGTGGATGGCTTCAACAACTACATTTGTCACTGCTCTCTGCCTTACACAGGTGACACACAGTTACAGTTTAAAGTTTTACTAACATGTTTTTTTTATACATTATTTGAATTACAGAAGCAACTTTGCTGTCTGATTATTTAAGCTTGGTACAAATATTTCAGTCCCAAACTATATTAATGTTATAATTATTTACACTATTGTTCAAAGGCTTGGGGTTGGTAAGATTGGTAACACTTTAGTTTAGGGTCCAATTCTCACTATTAACTAGTTGCTTATTAGCATGAATATTATTAGGATATTGGCTGTTAATTAGTACTTGTAAAGCCCATAATAATGCCTTATTCTGCATGCCCGTATTCTACATCCCTTTATCCTACCCAATACCTAAACTTAACAACTACCTTACTAACTATTAATAAGCAGTAATTAGGAGTTTATTAAGACAAAAGTCATAGTTAAAAGCTAGTTAATAGTGAGAATTGTACCCTAAATAGTGGAGCGGCTAAGTGATATAATCGTTCAGTTTATGATACAAGCGTGAAAATTGGCATGAGCAGTCTCCATGGGTCACTTGACAAGAAAATTGTCCGAGCCACTTGAAATTTCAAGATGGTGGCCGACACCTTAGTGGAGCAGTTAAGTGATATAGTGGTTTATTTGGTGATACAAGCATGAAAATTGGCATGAGCAGTCTCTGATGGTCACTAGACAATAAGCCACCCGCAGCTACTTGAAATTTCAAGATGGCGGCCATTTTTCAAGATGGCCAACACCTTAGTGGAGCAATTAGGCTTAAGATATAATTTAGTTGGTGATACAAGCATGTAAATTGCCTTGAGCTGTCTCAAAGGGTCATTTGACAAGAAACCGCCCACAGCAACATAACATTTCAAGATGGCGGCAATTTTTCTGGATTACTGCCGCCCGCCATGTGGATCTTTAAATGAGTTCCTCAAAAGACTTGTCAAGAGAGGTAGTTTGACTGTGTTTTTTCTGACTCCTCACCCATGACCTGTCCAGTTTGGTAAAGCCTGTCAGGAGTTGCCTCCCACCGGCATAGCTCTCAGGGTTCATTGAGGTACACAAGCTCCCCTACCACAACAAGGTAATAGTCTCAAGGGAGTTTTTTATTTATTTATTTTTTTTTTTATAACTAACAATTATTAAACATGTCAAATTAATACTGAGAGGTGGGGAAACAAAAATAAGATTAATAAATTAGCACAGTTGTGGTAATGAACGGACAGTGCACCAAACAAAAAATTGAGCAATGACTAATACTGAATGTTAATAAGAACAGATCCAGAGGCAACAGCGACTCTGGCTGACACAGCCATGGAACCATGACAAACAGAAAGTATCTCAAACAATACTAAGGAACTAAATTTAAATAATATATAAATAATATTCTTATGAAATAATTGAACATTTCTTGCAATGGTATCATAACCAGTACGATCGTGCTCTCTGTTGAATAAACTCGGATGAATGAGTTTTTCCTTGGTGTCCTGCTGACAAATGAAACATCTGTCCCAGTTAGTTTTCTCAACTGTTATGATGGCTTCTGCCATGACTGCAGCAAATGTATAGGCAGAGGCCGAGGGTTTATCCTTTTACCACCTTTTACCAAGCACTTTGATGTATGGGATACAACTAAGTTCATGCCTTAACCCTACACTTAGTCCGATCGTTCATCCAATGCCGTTTATATCCCGTGCGATCTGTACACCATCCGGTTAACTAAAACCCCATTAACCTTGGCTCGGCTCTCCCGCGCTGGCACAATCTGTCAATTCAGGTGCGGCTATCTAACTGTTTTGGGGTAGATTAGACAGCATTTGGGATACTAACTTTACAATTAGCTGACATTGAACACCACTCTGAGTTTAACAGCAGTGATATATCACCAGTGTGCCCTGGTAGTGCAGATATTCACTCTTGTCTAATCTATCTATAATCAACAAATCAACACAACTGTATTTTGATGCGTTAAATGTTGTTCTTTAGAATAATCTAAAACATATAAAATAAAATGACACCAAATTGTCCTTAATGAAAAATAACCAATACATTTCTATCGGAAAATTGATCTTTTGAGGATCCAGGGGTCGGCCATCTTGAAAATAGAAATTTCAAGTGGCTGAGAGTGTTTTCTTGTCAAGCAATCCTTAGAAACAGCTCAAGGCAATTTTCATGCTTGAATCACCAACTACATGATTTCTTAAGCCTAATTGCTCCACTAAGGTGGTGGCCATCTTGAAAAATGGCCGCCATCTTGAAATTTCAAGTGGCTCGGACAATTTTCTTGTCAAGTGACCTATGGAGACTGCTCATGCCAATTTTCACGCTTGTATCATAAACTGAACGATTCTGCCAAACATAAGCACTTAGCCGCTCCACTAAAACTAAATTATGACCATAAGATTTTTTCAATGTTTTTGAAAGACAGTTAAAACAATAATATTGTGAAATATTAGTACAGTTTTAAATAACTGTTTTCTGTTTTAATATATTTAAAAATTATTATTAATTAATCTGACGCACATGACGTGGATCTGACACACATCCGATGTCCTCTCAACTCTTTACGGTCATTTAAGACCTTATTTAACTCATTTAAGACTGTGCTTACGAGGATACTCGACAAAGTGGGCATTTTGGCATACTTTTGTGTGTTTTTGTCCGTTCAAGTGTGAAAGAGAAACTCAATGTGGCCAGCACGCTGTCTGTACAGGAAAAATGTTGGTACTGTTTTGAGAATCACTCCAACTGTATCCACAACTGACTGTAGTGCTTGATTCTCAGGGAGACACTGTGAGGACAAGTTGGTCCCCTGTGCAAATCAGCCCTGTCAGAGACGAGGGGTGTGTCAGCCATCCCCAGATTTCACCAGCTACACCTGCATTTGCCACAGCGGCTGGGAAGGTAAGTGCCTTAAGTTTGTGTGTAGGTTTGCTTTTATTCCTCAAGAGTGTCTTTGATGTTGAGACAACCACGTGTAACACCTTTTCCCTGATCAAATGACATGCCCATTAGTAGATGTAAATCTATCCAAAATGTCTAAAGGGTGTCTGTCTGGTATATGTGTGTAGGAGCCCAGTGCACGGAGGATGTAGATGAGTGCAAGAAGAGCCCGTGTCAGAATGGAGCTCACTGTGTGAACACAGTGGGCAGCTACCGTTGTGAGTGTCAGCCTGGATACAGTGGGGTCAACTGCCAGACCAACATTGATGACTGCAGCTCCAGTACGTGTCATTCCCACACAGATTCATGGCTGTCAATACAATAAATGAATAGACCCTTTTCACAGACTGTGATGACGCGTTTTAGTAAATCCTTCAGTTTTTTGTATTTTTTTTTTTAAATGTATGTACATTTCTAACACTAATACTTTGTATTATATTACTTTTGCATCAAATTACAAAAAACAAGTTCCCGCTGCTGTGAGGGTGTTTCTAATATTTGGAAAGTTGTGAAATCCCTATTGTGGAGTTTTTCTTTTGCTATTTGAGCAAATGGACACACAAAAAATATATTTAATGTATTCTCTCATTCACCGCTATAAAAGTTAACCCAACTATGATGACTTCCACTTCGGAGAAAAGTGAAAAGGGATTATTGGGATTCATCTAATGACCAGTTCAAGCAGAATAAAACAATGTAAAATTCAATAAATATGAATATTTTATTATCTTAATTTAACAAGTTGGCTTTGAAAGAACTAAAATTGTTTATTTGAAAAGACCAATCTATTTTAATCTCTTTAATTTTCACTCTGTTCTCCAGATCCATGCCGTAATGGTGGTACGTGTGTTGATAAAGTGGGGCGGTTCTTGTGCGAGTGCAGAGCTGGTTTCTATGGCGAGCGCTGTGAGGAGGAGGTGGACGAGTGCACCAGCAATCCCTGCTGGAATGGAGGCCAGTGCACAGACTACGTGAACAGCTACACATGCCAATGCCTGCCTGGCTATGACGGCATCAACTGTGAACGTGATATCCCAGATTGCACTGAGACGTAAGTTTTCCATATAAATGATATGGATAGTGTTTTATTGCATTTTATCATATCAATGCTTATTCATCCTCTCTCTCTATTATGCCATAGCTCTTGTCTGAACAATGGAACGTGCGTGGATGGAATTAATCGCTTCTCTTGCCGCTGTCGGTATGGTTTTTCGGGTCAGTTCTGCCAGTTCGAACTGAACGAGTGCGACTCTCATCCATGTAAAAATGGCGGCACATGCATAGATGGCCTGGGGACCTTCGACTGCACCTGCCCACTGATGTACAATGGAAAAACCTGCGAGGTACAAACGGTCCATTCAGTCTTAAGGCCCATTCAGACCAGGAACGATATCTATAAAGATAATTATATTAGCGTCCACACTGCAGTTTTGTCGTCTGCTGCTTTAAATACTCGAGCTCTTTAAAGCAGGATGGATTCTGATTGGCTGTCATCTTTTTTTTGTTCATCAGCTGGAAAAAATCAGTCTGAAAACGATTCCAACGATATCGTTTCTGTGCTGGTATAGTTGTGCTGTGAACTCTGCTATTCTTTAATATTGAAAATTATTTTTTTTAACTATATCTTTATTGTTATTTTTATAGTTATCGTCCTTGGTGTGAACTGACCTTTAGATTGTAAACACACACGATTGATTTAAGCCTATAATCTAGATTTAATTGCCATTAAATGATCTTTCAACTCTCACTAATACATAAAAGACACTCAAATGTAGTTATAAAATTATTCTTTTGCTGTGTTGAAATTTGGTTGCCAGTAAGTGATTGTTCTCCAATTATGTTGTCTGATTCACTTCTCTGGCTGTTTCATTTTGCAGTCGATGGTGAACGTGTGCAGTCAGATTAAGTGTCAGAACGGAGGTATGTGCATCCAGAAGGAGATGGATTGGAGATGCAGTTGTCAGCATGGCTGGACAGGCCTGTACTGTGACATCCCAAACATGTCATGCCAGGCTGTAGCCATTAGCAAGGGTGAGATATTAAACACTAGTCTAATGTTAGTCAAGCTCACTAATTTCACTCTAACTGTAATTGTGATAAGTATTTTGAATCCTTAATGTAAAATTGGATGTGCTCCAGGTGTGGCGGTGGACATGGTCTGTAAGCATGCAGGAATGTGTAAGGATAAAGACAACACACACCAGTGTATTTGTCAGAGAGGTTATATGGGCAGTTACTGTGAGAAGGAGGTGAACGAATGCCTCTCCAACCCCTGCAGAAACGGAGGGACCTGTGAGGACTACCAGGGTGGATATTACTGCAAGGTACAACTGATCTCTCTTGCTAACATTGATATATGCTATCATTCAAAAGTTTGCGGTCAGTAAAATGTGAAAAACTCAAAAATGAAAGACATTAATACTTTTATTCAGCAAGGACACATGACATTGATGAAAAGGGACATTTATAAAGACATTTTATAATTTTACAAAAGATTTCTATTTCAAATAACTTTCTATTCGTCTAAGAATCCTGAAAAAAATGAATCAAGGATTCCTTAAAAATATTAAGTGCGCAACTTTTTCAACATTGATAATAAGAAATGTTTCAAAAAAGTGCAAAATCAGCATGTTAGAATAATTTCTGAAGGCTCATGTGACACTGAAGACTAGAGTAATGGCTGCTGAAATGGGAATAAATACAATTTTAACACTTCGCATAGAAAACAATTATTTTAAATAAAACAATATTGTGAAATAATTTTGCATTGTATATTGATCAAATAAATGCATCCTTGGTGAGCATAAGAGACTTTTAAAAACATTAAAGCAACTTACTGACCCCAAACATTAAAATGGTTGTGTATATAGAAATAGTATAGAATAGATAGACAAATCTATTCATCTTCTATTATAAACCTCTCTCTTTCTCTATCAGTGCAAAGCAGGTTATCAGGGTGTGAACTGTGAATATGATGTTGATGAGTGCCAGTCGAATCCCTGTCGGAATGGAGGCACCTGCATCGATTTGATCAACCGCTTCTCCTGTGCGTGCCCTCCTGGCACCAAAGGTATAGACTGAAAGACTGATTCCTAATGCTGTACGTTTAGTGCACAGATGTATCACTGATATGCAAATTTCCCCTGACCACCTCCTCTCCGTTTTGCAGGTTTGCAGTGTGAAGTGGACGTGGATGAATGTGCCCCAGAGTTTGGCCCGCGCTGTAAGAACGGCGGCCAGTGTGTGGACGGTGTGGGGCGGTACACTTGCTCCTGCCCTCCTGGTTTCACTGGAGTGCATTGTGAGGGAGATGTGAATGAGTGTCGTTCTGGACCTTGCAACCCATCCGGCACCATCGACTGTGTGCCGTTGACCAATAACTATCAGTGCCGCTGTCGTCTAGGTTATACTGGTGAGGTTTCATTTTAGAGTCATAGATTAAGTCTTTGATTCTTGCAATGTTCTTATTTTTTACACTTTCTTGTGATCTCCTTATAGGGCAACGCTGTGAGTTAATGGTGGATCTGTGCCAGTCCAAGCCATGCCACAACAACGGCAGGTGTGCCATGAACATGAGTTTAGTACATGGATACAGCTGTGCCTGCCAACCCGTAAGTGCAATGTTCGTATTTATATGCATGTACACTACCATTCAAAAGTTTGGGGTCTGTAATATTATGCTATATATTTTTAAATGACATTAATTCCTGTGATGGCAAAGCGGAATTGTCAGCAGCAATTACTTCTTTGCCATATGATCATTAAGAAAATATTATAATATGCTGATTTGGTGCTCATTAAACATTTATGATTCTTATCAAGGTTGAAAACAAATTCTTTGATGAATAGAAAGTTCAAAATAATTTATTTGAAACAGAAATCTTACTGACCCCAAACCTTTGAACAGTATTGTATATGTGTGCATGTGCAATAAGACATTTTTTTCTGTACTACAGAGTATTTCAAAGCTGACTTTCTAGTCAGTGGGTCTAAATCACTACAACATTTTGGTTACACTTTATTTTAAGGTGTCTTTACAGTGTTACATTGTAACTTAGCTTTTATGTACTATTAATAGTAATATTAATTATAAACATGTATTCACTATAGGGTTAAGAACAGGGTTTAGTTTAGGATTAGTTGCATGTAATTATGCATAATTTACTGTTATTACTACAGTAAGTACATGTAACTTGTAACAAATTCACTGTAAAATAAAGTGTTAACAAATCTTTGTGTATTAACTTGATTCCTATTAGGGATGCACCAATATTAAAATTGTGACCGATACAGATTGCAAAATGGCCTTAAACAATTACTAAATAAACTGTTTTCTTATATATTTATATAATGCACGGATTGCTTCTGACAGAGCTGCACGTGCTCGCTGTGCCATCTGCGGGACACACTTAGCATGTTAGACAGGGTTCAATGCGGCAAACGCGAGTAAATGGAAGTGCTGTGTTTGAGTCGCTTATAATTTGCATTTGGCAGCGCAACATGCTCCAATCATCTTTCCAAATTCATAATGTCAACAAAGAGAAGCGTTAAGTTCTCCACGCGGTTTTCCACCAAAATAAAATCTCACTGGTTTAATGTTTGAAAGCTAAGAAATTAAGGCAGCCATCAATGTTTGTATTGTAATTTTACTTGTGTTCTGTAAAATAAAATAATAATGATAATAATAATTATTGTTGTTATTAATAATAAGGTTTTCCTTCTTTTTTGTCCTTAACTGATCACATGACTGATTATAAAATACTAATACAATTGTTTTAAATGTTATGACAACATTGTAATGCACACTATTAAAATGTTGAGATTTGCTAAAAATTACAGTTAACACTATTGTTAAATGATTAGTGTTTTTAAAGATTAACTTTAAGTAAGCGTTGGATGACGCAATCTAAATGTAAAAATAGAGAAAATGAGCATGCACAATTAAATGTCCAATACTGGCCAAAATTACTACATTTTTTTTTTTTTTACTGTAATATCAGACAATAACCGCTATCATACTGAAGCATTCCCTAATTTCGGTAAATACATAAAGCCTCTATCTAATTTTCACAAACTGCTCCCTGAGAGGTGGATGAGAGTATCTGAATGACTAATGTGTCTCTCTAATGTGTGCTTTCCGACATTTCTCTTACAACCTTTACCGGCTGCATTTGCTTTGCTTGACTCTGCTTCGCTTTGAGTGAAAATGTTTCCTTTTCTCAAGGCTGCTTGTTCTCTCCTTACTCTCATGCTTGCACTAAAGACTAAGGCTGCATAAATCAGGTACGAAGTGAAACACTTGATTCCCTCTTTTAACTAATATTTTACTCTCTTTTCACTCACTGTTGCTGTCTTACTGGCCTGCAGTCATTTAGTTGTAAAGTAGCGCTGTGATTTGTTTTATTTTTGAAATCTGACGCCCTCTCTGTGGCTCTTTCAGGGTTACACTGGCTTCAACTGTGGCAATTATGAGATGTTCCCCTGTGCCCGTTTGCGCTGTCAGAATGGCGGACAGTGTGTGGAGATAAAGGGTCGCCCGCAGTGCCGCTGTTTAACAGGTTTTACTGGACCTCACTGCGAGAGCAACACAAACCGTTGCTTGTGCCATAACGGTGGCACCTGTATGCCAGATGATTTTAACCGCTGCCGGTGTCCACCCGGCTTCAGTGGGCCGACCTGTCAAACGATTGAACCTTCCTGCCCTTATTTGGAGTGTGAACTGCGGGCGGGAGACAAAGTATGTGACCCGCAATGTAAGAGCCCAGAGTGCGAGTGGGATGGAGGCGACTGTACGCTCCATTGGGACAATCCCTGGAAGAACTGCCGAACATCAGAACCCTGCTGGGACTTATTCCGTAACGGCCGCTGTGACCCACAGTGCAACAATGCAGGTTGTCTCTTCGACAACTTTGAATGCCAGAATCATACATCGGCAAACGGTTGCAAGTATGTGTCCCAGTGTAAATCTCACTTTTTTCTTTGGGAAAAATGCAAAGATAATGCTTGAATATTTTTTTTTAACAAGTTATATGTTTGAATATTACAGTTTTTACTGTATTTTTGATTAAATACTTAACTGACCCTAAAACTTAATCACCACAATTATGATTATTACATATTTACATTGTATATATAATAGTATATTATATAATATATTATATATATATATTATACTCTCTGCACAGTGACACAATAAAAGATGAATCCAGTCTAATTATTTCTAACTCCCTTCTATCTCTCTCTTTACCCTAATTCCTCTATAGATATGATAAATACTGTGCAGATCATTACGCCAATGGTCATTGTAACCAGGGCTGCAACACAGAAGCCTGTGGCTGGGACGGTCTGGACTGTGCCACAGACACTCCTGCCAAGCTAGCTAATGGCACACTGGTGATTGTGGTGCTGTTGCAGCCTGAGGAGCTTCTGGGTGACCTTAAGGGTTTCTTGCGCTCTTTGGGGATGCTCCTGCACACCAACCTGCGACTAAAGCTGGATAAGCAAAATAGACCTATGGTGTACCCATACTATGGAACTGAGCAGAGTGAAATTCAAAACGGTATCGCCGCTATGAAGCAACGTGGAAAACGAGAGCTGCAGAAGGAGGTTATTGGGTATGTTCCTCGCTCAAAAATGAAAATACTGTCTTTACCCTAATGTTGTGGATTTTTTTTATAAATTGACTTGATCTTGGATGTCTCCATGGTTTAGATCAACGGTTCACCTGGAGATTGACAATCGACTGTGTTCTCAGCACTCGGAAGAATGCATCTCCAGTGCAGACCAGGCTGCGGCCTTCATAGCTGCCAAGTCCCTGACATGGGAGCTGCCGTATCCTGTCTACTCCGTGAGCAGTAAGTGAACTAACAAAACAGAGCTACAGCAAAATGCAATTGTAGTTTTCACTATGTTGTTCTCTGTTTAAAATCTTTGTTACCAACCTCTTCCACCTCAGGCCGTGTGGATCCAGATCCCACTAAGCCTCCTCTCCTGTACCTGGTTGGCGTGGCTGCAGCTATCATACTGCTCATTTTGGTGCTGGGTGTGTTGGCTGCCAAGCGTAAACGCAAGAATGGGTTTTTATGGCTTCCTGACGGCTTTCTAGCAAAGAATGACAGCAAACGGAGAGAGCCAGTGGGACAGGATGATTTTGGCATGAAGTAAGTGTGTGCCTGAACTCCATAATGATCTCAGATCCGCTGCCTTCAAGTCCTCTTGGGAAGCTCCTAATTCATAAGTTGGAAGTTTTTATGATATGTTAGTGTGCGTTCAGTGTGCGGCAATTTTTTATATATATATATATATATATATATATATCTTTGTTTTCAATGAATGACAAGTACTTTTTTTAGCACTAATGTGTAACTTAAGCTTTATGGATTGTATTGTTCTTGTACCGCCACAGAGAATTATAGGAAATGTATGTTGTTTATTTATCAAAATCACAGTTTTCCCACTAAACTGCATACTTGTGCATTTATATTGTAAATACGATAATTCTGACAGTTGGTTTCAATTAAATGGGCACATTAGGCAAGTTCATATCTTTCTCTTTCATTTAATTTACTATACAGTCTTAAATCACGTACTGTCTGAGTAGGTACTACATTTGAATTTGAACTTGAGTCGCGACTGTTAAAAAAGTATGTTCTATATAGTATGATATGGGTGGTATGAATGAAATTCGGATGTACTACATCCGCCATGTTGTTACTGTCAAGTGACCTACCAGCATCAGTTGCTTCACTTTTTCACTTTTTCTCTCTCCTCCACTTTCTCTCAGGAACATACAGAAGCCACATGATGGAGGGTTGATGGATGGCAGTTCTTCCCATCATTGGTCAGAGGAGGATCATCTACCTAAAAAATCCAGGGTAAGAGACGGTATCCCCACTGCCCTCAAGATCACGGTAACAGATCTCTTTATTTATGATCCATCTAAATGCATCCCTCCAAACACACAGATGGAGGATAAGCCATTGCTTCCTGTCGGAGTGGATGGAGGAGTGGACAGGAGAGAGTGGACCCTGCAGCATCACAAAGCCGCTGACATCACACTTACTCCCCCTCAGGCAGACATAGATATGGACAGCCTGGACGTCAATGTTAAAGGACCAGGTTAATAGAACAAGATTCTTTCTTGCTTACAATCTGGGTAGATGAGGAAAGAAGATTTTCGCCCTTTTGTTTTCTTTTTAAAAGTTTTACTATGTATTCTCTTTCATGCTTATAGATGGTTTCACTCCTCTCATGCTGGCATCTCTACGAAATGGCAGCAGCCCCGATTGTGGCAGCATGCTGGCAGAGGAGGAAGAGGAAAGTGGCGCTGACGAGCCTGGTACAAACGTCATTACCGACTTGATTGGCCAGGGTGCGTCACTCAATGCCCAGACTGATCGCACCGGAGAGACAGCACTTCACCTCGCTGCACGATATGCCCGAGCAGATGCTGCCAAAAGACTGTTGGATGCTGGTGCTGATGCCAATGCTCATGATAACATGGGCCGCACCCCTCTCCATGCGGCCGTGGCAGCAGATGCCCAAGGAGTCTTCCAGGTAAGGGAATGTGCTTCTACACACATGCCCTGCTAAGCCTAACTTCATAATTAATTGCAGGGTTTCCACACTCATGGAAAACCTGAAAATAAAATATTTTATTGCCAGAAAATACTCTTTAATATTGAATAATAATTATTTTAGATATAATAGATACTGTAAAACAGTATTATTTATTTTAACATTACTATTTATAGCAGTAATTATTTGTTTCATTGTAATGTAGATGAAAAAACATCAGTCTGCTTTTACTTTGGAAATTATCATATTTCAGTATTTTTCAAGTAAAATGTGTATATTATAATAAATTGTAATCCCCCCCCCCCCCCCCCCCACTGTGGTCCCAATTTTTTTAAGAATATTGTGATGAAACTGTTTGTTTGATTGTTGATCGTAACTCCTACTGTAGTTGTTTCCTGAATTACATCATGCATCATGTAAGAATATATTTGCACAGCTAGTGTAATATGCAGTTACAAAACTTTATACTCAGGGTTTGTGGGGAAAAATGTTTTTTCAGAATTTTTGTGTGCACATACCAATCATTACTGTTATGTGTTACTCTAGATTCTCATCCGAAACCGTGCCACGGATCTTGATGCTCGTATGAATGATGGCACCACACCACTCATCCTGGCAGCCAGACTGGCAGTGGAGGGTATGGTGGAGGAGCTGGTGCACTGTCATGCAGATGTCAATGCAGTGGATGACCATGGTAAGATCAGAGTAAAGCACTTTGTTAATAAATGGAAAGGAAATCAATTCTGGAAATAAAACGCCCTGTTTAATTCTGTCATGCTCATCTCATCCACAGGCAAGTCGGCTTTGCACTGGGCCGCCGCTGTCAATAATGTAGAAGCCACTCTGGCGCTACTGAAGAATGGAGCCAATCGAGACATGCAGGACAACAAGGTACTCTTCCATGACAATTTGTTCATGTGCATGTTTAATCACTTTTAAAACACACCAATGTTTTGAGTCTCAGCCAAACACTTCAGTTTTGTTTGTTCTGTGATGTAGGAGGAGACCCCCTTGTTCCTGGCTGCCAGAGAGGGCAGCTTTGAAGCGGCTCAAGTTCTCCTAGACCATTATTCAAATCGTGATATCACCGACCATCTTGACCGCCTGCCTCGTGATACTGCGCAAGAACGAATGCATCATGACATAGTGCGTCTGTTGGACCAGTACAACTTGGTGCACAGCCCACACTCTGGGCCTAATCACGTGGGCAATGGTGGAGGACACTCCTCGATGGTCTGTGGAGCAAATGGATTCATCATCGGCATGCGTCCAGGACCGCAGGGCAAAAAGAATCGCAGAGCCGGAGGAAAAGCAAGTGCTGTTGCATCCGGGACAGCCAAAGATCTGAAGGAAATGAAGGCCAAGAGGCGGAAGAAGCCGGCCGGAGGAGAGGGGCCGAGTGTGGTGGCGGTGCCCGGAGCTGGAGGAAATGTCACCAAAGCAGCCAGCGGTCTCTCAGAGAGCTCGGTCACCATGTCACCTGTGGATTCCCTGGAGTCTCCACACTCGTACGCAGGAGAGGCCGTGGCCGCCTCCAGCACAGCAAATTCTCCTCCTCTGCTAAACAGCCCATCAACGAGGCCCATGTTGCCCCCTGTAAGTCATATGTTGGGCCAGCAGCAAAGCTGGGTCGGTCTGGCCAAACACGGCTACAATAACCACATGTTTAGCATCATGTCGCCCCACCAGATGAGCGCAGGCCACAACAGCATGCAGCAGCACCACAGCCCAGGCATGCTCACCCCAATGAATGTCACCATGAGCCGTGAACAGCTGCCGCCCATTGTCACCTTCCAGATGATGGCGACAGGCAGCGGGCAGAGCCTCCTTAAGCAGGCGCAGCAGGGGCAGATACAGGCACAGGGGCAAAATCAGACGCAAGGTCAGCACCTGCACTGCAACCAGGGTATGATGTTCCCCATTCCTGATGTGGGAATGCAGCACGGCCTGTCGCACAACCTTCCCCACCCCCACGGTCACAACCACGCTCTTCCTCATGGGCTGCCAGAGAGCCAGGCACGGCAGGTGGCATCCTATCAGCCACGTCAGAGCCCCGTGGATAAATATCCCACGCCACCTTCCCAGCACAGCTACGCCACCGGCTCTGAGGGAACCACCCCCGGTCATCCCGCACACAACCCCAGCGAACACCCCTACCTCACCCCCTCGCCCGAATCGCCTGACCCCTGGTCCTCTTCGTCCCCCCACTCCAACTCAGACTGGTCCGATGTCACCACAAGCCCCACCCCTCTAGGAAACCCCCGCACACTGCCTCCTTCCTGCCACACACACATTCCCGAACAAGCCCAGCTGCAGCCCCCGTCACAGGCTGTGCAGCCGACGCAGTCCCAGCAGTCCCAGCAGTCCCAGCGCAGCAGTGTGTACGCGTAGGAACTCGGAACTTTTGAGAGTTTAATTGCACGGCCGTTTTGATTCTCTCTCTTAAGCTGTCAAGGGAGTGGCCAACTATCCTTCTCTCCACCCTCCAAGCCTTTGCTACGCTCTGCATGTTGACTGTGAAGTTTGCGTATCGTAAATTCCTACTAGCCTGAATATTTTATCTCACAGGAGCCCAGAACTAAACAGAGAAACAGCTTTAACAACTCGGGAATTCTGTTTACGGCCATCTACGACCTGAGGCCCTTTTACCAATGGACAATTACACTGCCAAGCTAAGGAGTCGGTTATTGTTATTCAAATTCTAGTCAAACCTGAAGGACATTTGATCACTTAATCTACCATTTTTCTTTAATCATTGTTGTGGATGATAAAGTCAGATATGCTTAGTTGGTACCAACCTTAAAAGGATAGTTCACCAAAAGTGAAGAATTACCCACCCTCGTGTCGCTCCAAACCTTTGTGATTTTCTTCTGTGGAACACAAAATGAGATATTTTTTTTTGTTTTTTTACATTTACAATAAAAGTCAAAGTGGTTAAAGGTAATCAAAACCACCCATTATTGTATAAAGAGAAAATGAGTTGAAACATTCTTCGAAATAGAATAGAATGACATCAGGGTGCGTGAATAATGACGTTTTTGCGTAAACTATCCTTTTAACTGATCATTTAAATACTATTTTTATATAATGGGTCAGCTTTCATGTGTTCTCAGTTTTTGTTTAGATCATGAAATGTTTCTTTAATAAATTGGCGGTACTTGTTTATTTTTTGTTATTGGTAGCAAACTCATGCCCACATACATCTCATTCATTCATGTGTGGTTCAGAGCTAAACTGTGGTGTAAATAGTTTAATGTTACTTTTTTTTAAATCTATTTCTATGTTGTCTGTTACGGTTTATCCTCTGGCTTGCCAATGTTTAAGGAGGTGTGTAAATATGAACGGGTTCTTTTCAAATGGTATGCAGTATTCAGTGGCCACACAAACATGACAGAGGTTCGAAGAGGAATTCCAGCAGCCATCGTCGAGCCGATTGAGCCTTTCGGAAAGGTTTAGACAAATAATATTATCAGTGCCTTTTTACAACATATTTGTAACCTTTGTTACTATTTTATTTGTTTTGTTCTGCTTTTTTGTTACTATATATTAATATTCTAAGCAGTTTCTGAAGTTTTGAAGATGTACCTTTTATTTACACGAGCTTTGAATATATGTCGTGTATTTTCTTTCTTAATTTCAATCAGCCTGTCTGTGCAACCGTTTCAATCATAGAAATCATACTTTATACAATCTAAATGTACTGTTCACTTTTTGTGTTTTGAGCAAAGCTTTATATAAACCGATTAGTACAATCACATACTTTTTCTGTGTTTTGCACAATAAAGCCCCTGGGTCTCTTAAATGCCAAATAAACACTCATAATAGTATTTAAAAATGCATGCATACATTAGCCAGAGTGGTGATAAAATACTGTCTTATGAACTTCCAGTATGGTGTATTTGTTCAGATGGGTGGATCAGTAATATTGTGTGTGCTCAAGGTCAATATTAAGAGAGTCTGCTTATGCAAATAGAAACATTACTATACTATAGGCTCCATATGGCATGTTCATTTTGCCACAGTTGATATCCTGTAGCACTTAAGGGGTCTTCAACAGTATGATCTTTATTATTTAGTGTACTGAAATCTAAGGAATTGAAAGGGTATTATTCCACCGAATAAAGATCAAAGCAAGGCTTTTGGAGCATCGTATTTTCACCCAAATGTTATGCAAAGCTATTTTTATATGTGCTGTATATAATTTTATGCTTTTGGGTTTTTTTATGCCTATTGTACTTTCTTTTCCTCTCCGCCAAATATATGCATACAGTATGCTAGAATGAAGTAAATGTTTCGTCTTAGTGTTTTGTAGATTAAAATTTGTGCTTTGAAGAACAAAAGCCTGTGTATTGATAATCCAAGACAATTGATGATTAAAATAGAGATGAAACAAATAAAGGAAAACCTTTACAAATTGATCTAGCTCAATGAGTTCCTTTCTGCCGCTGCTGGTACACACTAACAAACGCAACCAAACATCCCATCAATCTGACTGTCCCATTCTTTTTTACTATCCATCCATCATCTATCTATCTATATACATGTATCTGTCCATCTGATCTATCATTCAGTCTGTCTTTATGTCTGTCTGTCTCTATCTATCTATATAGTATATACATGTATCTGTCTATGGATCTATCATTCAGTCTGTCTATATGTCTGTCTGTCTCCATCTATCTATATATCTATATGTACAGTATATACATGGATCTGTCTATCTGGATCTATCATTCAGTCTGTCTGTCTGTCTGTCTGTCTCTATCTATCTCATCCATCCATCACTATCTATATACATGTATCTGTCCATCTGATCTATCATTCAGTCTGTCTTTATGTCTGTCTGTCTGTCTGTGTGTCTATATATATATATATATATATATATATATATATATATATATATATATATATATATATATATATATATATATATATATATATATATATATATATATATATATATATCTACAGTATATACATGTATCTGGATCTGGATCTATCATTTAGTCTGTCTATATGTCTGTCTGTCTATCTATCTATCTATCTATCTATCTATCTATCTATCTATCTATCTATCTATCTGTCTATCTATCTATCTATCTATCTATCTATCTATCTATCTATCTATCTATCTATCTATCTATCTATCTATCTATCTATCTATCTATATCTACAGTATATACATGTATCTGTATCTGGATCTATCATTTAGTATGTCTATATGTCTGTCTGTCTGTCTATCTATCTATCTATCTATCTATCTATCTATCTATCTATCTATCTATCTATCTATCTATCTATCTATCTATCTATCTATCTATCTATCTATCTATCTATCTATCTATCTATCTATCTAATCTACAGTATATACATGTATCTGTCTATCTGGATCTATCATTCAGTCTGTCTATATGTCTGTCTGCCTCTATCTCATCCATCCATCTGTATCTGTCTATCAATCTGTCTCTCTTTCATTTTATCCATCTATCTATCTATCTATCTATCTATCTATCTATCTATCTATCTATCTATCTATCTATCTATCTATCTATCTATCTATCTATCTATCTATCTATCTATCTATCTATCTATCTATCTGTCTGTCTGTCTGTCTGTCTGTCTGTCTGTCTGTCTGTCTGTCTGTCTGTCTGTCTGTCTGTCTGTCTGTCTGTCTGTCTGTCTGTCATTTTATTGTTGTATTAGATTGATTGACATTAATAAAGGATATTTTATAACAATTATCAAAAACGGCATAATATATGCAAGAAAATCAGTCGAAGTGCGCACTTCTCAATGAAGTCCAGTTGGGGTTGGAAATAAATTGAACATCATTCTGTCCGCCAACCGACAGGTGGCGACAACGACTCGTAATCAAAAGATCGAAATAACAAAACACTAGGAAGTACTGCAAGATTGTTGAGATTCATATGAAGATTTTCTGCACCTCACTTGACAGTCTTCTTTTCATTCTTGATGGACGAGGGAATCCGCCATGAGTAAAACATATAGCAGATAACCATGCGCAAAGGACACCCGGAACGCTTGATTTTCTCAAGTAATAATAGCTTAGCAGCAGCAGCAGCTCTTAGTGTTTAACTGTCAAAATAAGACACTACTGAACTAACGTTATTTAACTCAGTGTATGTAGATTCAACTTATGTAGAATCTGCAAGGATGGATCTTTGACGGGGTTTAAAGTTCATGTTTGCCTTCAAACTCCTCACAAACTGCAACTCTTCCGGATTAACTTACTGCAATAGTCGACTGAAAAGGTGAGACTATGAAAATATGTGTAACGTTAATATTTACATCGAAAACCTAATTGGTGTAAACGATTTATGTTAAACGTCTGTCCATGTCACTGTGGCTTGGGGTAAAATATAGACATTTTGTTGTTGTTTTATCATTTTTGCCATTTACATTTATTGATTCCCTAGTAAATTCGGAAATTCAAATTTTCTGAAATAATGTTTAATATGTTTCATATTTCTGTAGCTAATGTTTCTGAATATTTACTCTTTTTGTCTTTATTTTTGACTCTGTTCACTTTCACTGTATGGAAAAACGATGCATTGAAAGTGAATGGTGACCGAGACTGTCATTCTGACTAACATCTCCTTTTGTGTTTTCATGGTAGAAAGAGAGTGTGACAACATTAATGTGACTAAATGATGCCACAATTTTTAATGTTTGATCCATCCCTTCAAATTTTTAACATTTCAGTCCTAAATTTAGTAAACCGCAGGGTTAAAGTTTGCTTTCTTGGTCAAGGACACTATACAGTATGGATGCTATATAGCTCTGGACATCAGTGTTGTTTATGGCCATTAATGTTTACAGAGCAGCTTGCTTGTCAGACCCAGCTGGGACAACATTGTATTTCAACATCTGTCTGCTCTTTGCCCTCTTCTCTCTCATGTCACCCCAGTCTGTCCTGGTCTCCTTGTGAGAGGCTGTCATCATGGCATCAGCCAAGCTTAAGTACCTCTCTCTGGGGGTCCTGGTGTTCCAGACCACGTCCCTGGTGCTGACTATGCGTTACTCGCGCACCTTACAGGGCGACGGGCCGCGTTACCTTGCCTCCTCTGCTGTGGTGGTGGCAGAATTCCTCAAGATCCTCACCTGTGTGGGGCTCGTCTTCAAAGAGCACAGTAAGTTTCATGATGCTTCCTTCCTCCTTGACCGCACTTCAAGAATGTGGTCTGACTGGAGTTCTTAGAAAGTCATTCGCCTCTTTCAGTAGGTGACTGTATAGAGGGATGGTAGTGAGAAATTCAGTGTAATATCTCTGTATTTTAAAGCTTTCGAGATGCGTGAGGCACATTTGCATAGTCTGATTTGCTTTGGGATTTACTTACAAAAGTTTTGTACTCATCTTTCAACACTAATCAACATCTGATGTGTTGCATTTCTCTATAAGAAATTACTGTATTAAAATGTCTCTGTAAAGCAGGGATTCCTGGAACTTTTTGTTTACTTAAAGTACCTCCTTTATGTTAATAGTAATCATGTTCACAGATTCCTTATGTTGATTATCACGTGACAAGCTAGCATTTTATTTGAACATTTTTATGATTTCATTAATTATTAGCTTTTCAACAGCTCATGAAAATCGAGAAAGGAAAAAAACAAAACAAATCAAATTATGAATCGGCTGTCTTTGTGAACAGTTGTACAGAAAACACAGAAGAAATAGTTTAAAAGTAGTTAATTTATGTAAAGAGTAAGTAAGTAGACCATTGATTAATTTACAGACATAATTTACAAATGTACAGCTCTATCCAATCATTTCTTTACTGACATTGTGCCTCGGATTCTAAATATTTTTCAAAGATTTGATACCCCTAACCTGGCAAACTTCATTGTGATTAGCAATGATTAGCTCGTTCTCGCACGTGCTCATATCATCAACCTGGTACGCATGCAGAGTTTTTAGCAGTCTCTCGCCACGAGTTACAACCCATGTAAATACGGCAAAAAATGAAATGCAAAGTACGTATGCAGTTACAAAAATCCAGCAGTTCGCGTTTAGTACGAACGTACTCTTCTGATGACGAAATTCACGTGTCACACACTGTACGCTGACCCTTGCATATGCGTAAAAAGGGACGCACAAAAGGGACGCACAAGGAAGTATAAATGATAATCGACGCGTAGCCCACACCGTAGGTCCGACGCAGAAGTATAAATCAGCCTTAATGTATATCAAATATTCATTGAACTGTGAGGAGTCTGAGACTACATCAGGGAGTAATGGCTCTAAATGATTGCTGGGTCACTGCTGTATCTGTGTGGAACAGGTTACAGCGGCCGAGCTCTGAGCAGTATTCTGAGACAGGAGATTCTACACAAACCTATAGAGACGCTGAAGCTGGCGATTCCTTCAGGGATCTACACGCTACAGAATAACCTGCTCTACGTAGCACTGTCCAACCTTGATGCAGCTACCTACCAGGTAACTCTGTGTCCATTCATTAGTTGCATATAATTGTTTATTTATTTATGGCTATTGTTATGTTTTTTCTCCTGTGCACTTCTAGGTGACATACCAGTTGAAGATCCTGACCACAGCCCTGTTTTCTGTGTCTATGCTGGGCCGCAGGCTCGGGGTGTACCAGTGGTTGTCTCTGCTAATTCTTATGGCCGGGGTTGCACTTGTACAGGTAAAGAGATCTTGATTAGAGATGAACTGCCAGAACATTTGTTTTTGTTGGAATTTTTGACGTATTCATGATTGCTTGTTTGGACAGTGGCCAACGGACTCCCCGTCGGACCCTCAGAAAGAGCAGCTGACTGCAGGCTCACAGTTTGTAGGGCTGGTGGCCGTGTTGGTGGCCTGTTTCTCCAGTGGGTTTGCTGGCGTCTACTTTGAGAAGATCCTTAAAGAGACCAAGCAGAGTGTTTGGGTCCGAAACATCCAGCTTGGTAAGTATGTTTTAAAGAAATAAAACATGCTTGGTTTATTGCAGAAAATAAGATCTGTGACTAACAAAAGCGTACATGTTTTGTTCATCGTTATCGTCTTCACAAACGAACACAACTTTTCAGAATAAAGCTTAAAGGGTTAGTTCACCCAAAAATGAAAATTCTGTCATTAATTACTCACCCTCACGTCGTTCGAGACCTGTAAGACCTCCGTTCATATTCGGAACACAAATGAAGATATTTTTGTTGAAAGCTGATGGCTGAGAAAGGCTTCAGTTAGGCCTCCATTGGCATTCAGTACACTTATACTCCCAAGACGGATAAAAGGCACTCAAAACATCGTTACAAAGTCCATCTCACCACAGTGACTCTACAATAATCTTACGATGCGACGACAATAGTTTTTGTGCGCAAAAAAAATCAAAATAACACCTTTTTCCAACTTGTTACTGCCTTCCGTGTGTGCCTCCACGACGCATGCGCGAGAATATGACGCAGATCCGGCGTTCGGACAGATGACCCAGAAGTGATTTGTTTACAATCAGAGGAAGACGCGCGTATCTCAGCTGTTGGATTCTACATTGATCGTGCTTTAGGTCTCTGCGTAGTGCTCAAAATGGGGTTAGAGTGTGCATTTCATGGAATCCCGAGCCCCGGCGCTATGTCATATTCTCGCGCATGCGTCGTGGAGGCACACGCGGAAGGCAATAACAAGCTGGATAAAGGTGTTATTTTGATTTTTTTTTTGCGCACAAAAACTATTGTCGTCGCATCGTAAGATTATTGTAGAGCCACTGTGGTGAGATGGACTTTGTAATGACATTTTAAGTGCCTTTTATCGGTCTTGGGAGTATAAGTGTACTGAATGCCAATGGAGGCCTAACTGAAGCCTTTCTCAGCCATCAGCTTTCAACAAAAATATCTTCATTTGTGTTCCGAATATGAACGGAGGTCTTACGGGTCTCGAACGACATAAGGGTGAGTAATTAATGACAGTATTTTCATTTTTGGGTGAACTAACCCTTTAAATGCAATTGGCAGAAGTCAAAAGCTAAACGTAGGCTATAAACAAACTACACCACGGTCGCACAACTTCAACGTCACCATCACTAAGCTTCTGACAACTCTTTCAGTCTTTGTTTAAAAACCAGCTTTACAATGAGGCTTTGAATGTGGACTAGTGAGTTCTAGCGAAACAACCTTTTAGTCCCATTTAGCCACTTGTTAGCAACCACCTTTTATAAGACAGGTAAAAGCTTTTTTAAAAATCACAAGAGGGTAATACTGATGTATTTTATATCATAGAATAAAATTGAGCTTGTTTTCACCACAGACCTTATTTCAAGCATTTAACCAAAAGTCCATTCAAAAACCCATTGACTTCAGGACAATGGAGCCGGAAGTGCTAAAATGCTAACTCTTTTCTGGGTTTTGGCCTACAAAAATACGTCATCCCTGCACCACTCTATATTATACTAAAGCTGAGGTTGGGAACCTATTTAACCTTAAATGGATAGTTCACCTAAAAATGAAAATTAACCCATGATTTACTCACCCTCAAGTCATCCTTGGTGTATATGACATTCTTCTTTCAGACGAATAAAATCGGAGTTATATTAAAAAAGTCCTGGCTAATCCAAGCTTTATAATAGCAGTAATTGTTGCTCTGTTTTTGAAGTCCTTAAAAAATGCATCTGTCCGTCAAATAACGTGCTCCACATTGCTCCAGGAGGTTAATAAAGGCCTTCTGAAGCGAATCGATGCGTTTTTTTAAGAAAAATATCCATATTTTAAACTTTATAAAGTAAATTTTCGGCCGATTGCCTTCCTTTTTCAATTTATGGATAAAGTGTTGAAAGAAACAAAAAAGCAGGTCAAGTCACCTTCATTTATATACATAGGCATAAATCCCAGGGGGGTCTGGACCCCCCCTCCCCATCCCCCCACCATCTGAGGGTTGTCCCCCCATTAAAAAATAGCATTAAAAACGCCATTGTGTATTGTAAATAATATAATTATATATACTTGAAAAAAATTGTGTAAGTAGTAAAACAATACAAACGCAAACGGGGCAAAAATGCGTTTTAAGTTTAGAAATATAAGTCCCGCCTCTCTTGCCCCACAGTGGTTTGGTCCACCACGCACTGTCCTCACATACACACGCAAAAGTCTGGTGGGAGAGAACACAGTTCTTCAGTAGTTGTTGAACTCCAGTAAGTAGCTGTTAAGGCTATTCACTTTAAACATCGGATGAAGTGATTCTTTTCTCTTTAAAACAGACGATGCGGAGTTATTAGTAAACTAGCAATGACAAAAAATTATGATAAACGATATGTAACCGTTTTTAAGTCTGATATTTTAGCGATTTTTGTTTTGGTAGCTTGTTGTAAATCACCCACTACAACTAACACCGCGATAAGCCTCTGTGTGAACTGATATTAGGCTAATATTGTACCTCTACTGCTGGGTTGGGTTTTGCTCAATGCTATGTGGAAGAAGCAAGATAATTTAATAATTATATTACAGCATGGTGAACCTATGATAACTCATATATTTAAACAATTATTACTTTGTGTTGTTGGCCAGATAAAACAATATAGAAAAGCGGACATGAGAGAATTTTTCAGTGCACCAAAATGCTACAAATATACTTACAAGTACAATTTTGGTTGTATTATTTGTGTCCCCTTCAAAATTTCTCAAGCCCCCCCCCCAAACTGTTAGATGAAATTTACGCCTATATTTATATAGCGCTTTTTTACAATACAGATTGTTTCAAAGCAGGTTTACAATGATAATAGGAAATTAATGGAAGAGTTTTGGCTGTACAGCAGCTATAGAAAAAGTTATTATCCAGCTAAGTTTTTGATTGATTTATTTCTGTTGTAAAAAATGTGTTATTTACTTACACAACACCATTTTCAACTAAAATAGAAAACCTTTAATGCATTCTGGCCGCTCATTTGCATGGCGTCAGTGTTTGGTGGCTTGAGAATGCAAACTTTGAAATGGGTTTTGAAATATGATATGATACCGTTATAAATCTATGATATCGCAGATCAATCTGCATCACAGCGATGGGCAGCTACACCTATGCGTGCCAATGCGAACAAACCTGCCTAAAGTTGCCGGCCACTGTACTAGAGGGATTTGCATTTGAAGTCACTCAATAAATTGTGGTTTTAGTATAATCAGAAGCTCCTCTTACGAAGGGCACAGAGTTTAGACTGGGTAGAAATGTGTGATGCTTTTCCTCAATATAAACATGTTGGTGTTCAGATCAAATTAACACTTCTCATGGCTTAGATAGGTGACAATTAACTGACGACATGAAGCACTGACACATATAACCTATTTTTATACTAGAAGTCTGTTGACCTTCTGTAATCTGTATTTCTTAAAGATGTTCTCAAATTTCAAACAACTGAAATTTGTATTTCTTTCAACAAGCAGAATCCTTGTAAAAAACAGTGTGAGGTCACATTCATGAGCTTAAGGCGAATATGTATGTGCGTGTGCCGTGTGTGTTTTCATTCTTGCCATGTGGAGTCTCGGAGTAAGGTTTATTTATAACTGGCAATGTGTGAATTGAGCGTCTGTAGTGATTCACCTCCTAATGTGAACTTCTGTTCATCATTATAAACAAAGCCAAAAAAGCAGCCCTGTTCTTCAATGAGTGCCAAGATAATTTGATAACCTATAATTTGAGGATCATATCAAAGTTTATCACAATGATTCAATTTCTTTTCTCCGAATGAAGTCATTTATTCATTCCTGTAGTGTTTATACACTACCATTCAAAAGTTTGGGGTCAGTACAAATTTTTTTTTTGTAATACTTTTATTCAGCAACAATGCATTAAATTGATCAAAATGTGTAATGTTTTCTATTTAAAATAAATTATCTTCTTTCTCTTTCTATTCATCAAAGAATCCTGAAACAAAATGTATTGTGGATTCCTATATGTATGTATGTATGTATGTATGTATATATATATGTATGTATGTATATATATATGTATGTGTATATATATATATATATATATATATATATATATATATATATATATATATACGTACATACACACACACACACACACACACACACACACACACACACACACACACACACACAGTTATGTCAGAATTATTGGCACCCCTGGTAAATATGATAAAAGATGGCTGTAAAAATAAATCTGCATCATTTTATTTGCATCTGGTGGATTTGCTGCCAAAAAGCTCTTTTTATAGTTTCATCTGACCACAGAACCAGGTCCCTTTTGAATTTCTAGACGTGTCTGACAACTGAACATGCTGGAGTTTGTTTCTGGAGCAAGAAAGATTTTTCTTGAAACCCTCCCAAACAACATGTGGTGATATATATGTGTTTTTTTTTTTTAGCCTTTCTGACCCCAAGACTCAACTAATCCCTGCTCTTCTCTATCTGTATAGTAATTGAAATGCGGATTTTCAATGCTGTAGCTATTTTCCTACAGCCACTTTCTATTTTGTGAAGCTCCTGGCAACCGCCAAAGCCAGACTCATCCATCGGATTGCCAGACAGAGAGGTGTGATTTGTCATCTCCAGAGATTTGTTGCTCTAGAGTCCAGTGACGCCGTGCTTTACATCACTGCATCTGACGCTTAACATTGCACTGCACTTGATGTAAGGCTTGGATGCAGCTGCTCGGCCATGCAAACCCATTCCATGAAGCTCTCTACGCACTGTTCTTGAGCTAATCTGAAAGCCACATGAAGTTTGGAGGTCTGTAGCTATTGACTAAGTTGGCGACTTCTGCGCGCCCGCTATGTGATTTATTGGCTGAGTTGCTGTTGTTCCCAATTGCTTCCACTTTGTTATAATATCATTAACAGTTGACTGTGGAATATTTAGTAGTGAGGAAATTTCACGAATGGACTTATTGCACAGGTGGCAACCTATCACGGTACCATGCTTGAATTCACTGAGCTCCTGAGAGTGACCCATTCTTTCACAAATGTTTGTAGAAGCATCTGTTTGTAGATAGCTTTGCGATCACATGAATACATTTCATTATAAAATATATTAAAATAGAAACGGTTATTTTAAATTATAATCTTCCACAATATTACTGTTTTACTGTGTTTTTGATCTAATACATCTACTAAACTTTTCAGTAGACAGTAGTTTGATTTACTGGTTTACAAATTTGAATTATTATTCATTATTTTATCATTTGAGAATATAAACCTACCCTGTTTATTTGTCTCAAAAGAAATGAAAGGTGAATTGCCATTCTGCTACTAAACTTTCCTTGTATGACTGTACATACAGTCTATTTTATGGTATATTTCACGTGTATCCTCTGTTTGCAGGCATGTTTGGCCTGGTTTTTGGGTTCTTCGGGATGTTGGCCTACGATGGCGACAGAGTACAAGAACACGGAATGTTCCAGGGTTACAACACGCTGACCTTGATTGTGGTCGCCCTTCAGGTGAGCCTGAACACTTTGCAGTACAAGACTTGTGAGGTACCAGCATTTACATGCGAGTCAGATTTGATAATTGTGTCATCATTGACAACGAACGGGGAGATGTGTTCTCTGGCAACACATTAATATGCAACGATATAAATTGATTTTTGAATTTCCCACAGGCTCTTGGAGGGCTTGTGATAGCTGCTGTCATCAAGTATGCTGACAACATTCTGAAAGGCTTCGCTACATCACTCTCAATTATCCTCTCCACATTAATTTCATATTTCTGGCTTGAGGACTTTGAACCTACCAGGTAAAAAATGCATGTCTTGTGATCAATAACTGCTTTAAATCCAACTGAATTAAGTTTAAAAATGATTGAGTGAATTGAAATACATTTTTTGTTTTTCTCTCCTGTGCAGTGTGTTCTTCCTGGGCACATTATTTGTCATAATGGCAACGTTTCTCTATGGTTATGAGAGCAAGCCGGCAACCAATCCAAGCAGAGCATGATAACGGGACGGATGAGGTGAAAGTGGAGTGAAACAAAAGGATGAAACGAGTGGAAGGACGGAGATGAGGAGAGGAGGCATAGAAAGCGGGAAAGATGGATTGATTCAAGGTTGGAGAACAGGCTGGGCCACTGCTGTGCAGTGCTGAGCTGAAGCACACTGGGTGAAATGCTTTGTGCCTCTGGTTTCAGTGAAACTCTCGTTTAGCTTGAATTCATCAGCACTCATTTCATTAATGGGCGATGGATAAAAGCACTTCATAACGTGCCATCTTGAAATGTTTTTGAATGCGCTGAGACGTTTTTTTTTTTTTGGGGGGGATCAGGACTTGAGTACAGAAAGTTTGGCTCTACTCAATCCTTTAATATCCGTTCATCTTTGAGGGGCAATGGCTGCTTTTGGATCGCAGTAATTCGCCACAAATGAAACTTGATGGGGTCGTTGCATCACTGTATTTTTATGTCGTAATTCAAACTGCTTAAGTTCTACAAAAATATATTTTATGTTATTTTAATAGACTGGGATGCTGGGTTAGTTCCGTAGAATTTGAGGGAATGGTGTACCTTTTGTGAGTATGATGTAAACTTTTGATATTATTACAATGAAATGATAATAACAAGACTTGTGACAATGATGCTAGCCGGTCAGTTTGCAGGATATGGTGATTACAGATTATTTTATGTATGACCAGGCAACGAAGTACGGAACCCCTAAAGGGATTTGTTGATGGAAATTTTTACGTTCGCTTGCAAAAGTTTTTTGTTCCCCAAGAAATTTTGCGTTCGCTTGCGAACAAACAAAAACATTGACATTTTTCTTCCCTTCTCATATTTTTTTTCATCACCATGTCCCTTTAGGGCTTCCGTAAACAAAGAATACTTGAGTTACTCCATTATATATGCAAGGAAGGGATTTTTTTTAGCGACTTTGCACCATGTGTGAAGCTATATTAGAATCTGGTGAGGAGTTATAATAAATCAGGGGTTTAAATATCTTTTTTGTTTATTTTAACAATGCATACATTTTCACAAAGGCAGCACAAAATTTTAAAGAAAGAGGCGTTGATTTTTTTTCTCCAAAAGGTGTAAAAACAATGCATGCAGTCACAGCTTGAAAAAGGTAATTAATTAAAAAGGCAAAAAGATTTTTCTGTTCTTCCATAAAGTTGGGCATTCAGATCCATGTTTATTTGATCAGTCGGGACACTCTAGCTGCCCGAGTCTTTCAAAACACACTGTGAACCGCAAAAACAATAAACTCTACGGTGACCTCTGAAGACCGGCATCTGTAATGTTGCTTTTGAAGTCTGTGCATCCCGTATGGCATCATAAATTTCGTTTATACAATTCCAATGGCTTTAATGCTCAAGCCAACGGATTCATTTTTGATAATCAAGCAGTCACTCCACTGTAATTTGTGCAGGCCCTGGATACTCTTGAGGAGGAAGATGAGGGTGCTTCAAAGAAGAAGAAGGCGGTTGAGTGTTACTTGTGCTTTTGTGTCTGCATGTGTGTTCGTTATCTCAGTAGGAAGGTCTGGATGGTTTTCACCTCTCTAATGAGTAGCGGTGGGAGTTGGTGTTTGCAGCACTGTTCAAATCTTTCTCTTCCCCTCCCTTGATTCCCTCGCTCCCAGGTGAAATGGCAGACAGCTCCAGACATTCTTAAGCTTAGGGCATAGAAATTCAATGCCATTACCACTGCAGCAGTATTCACAGTCCAGGTTATGCTCAGTGGAACTACAGTCTTATATGTTCTTAGTTTACGCCGTGTGGTTGGAGCTTTAAGTTTCCTTCAAATGCACTTTGAATGAAACTAATCAAGCTGAAAGGCAATACTGAATTCAACTGTACACCTTCTGAAGTCATACATTCATGCACAACAGTTTCTCGTTTCGCAACATTGCGTTTATATACGTAGCATGTAAAGCTCTGCCTGAGCAAGACTGGCTCCTGTGTGGCTCAGATGTTTAACACTTGCAGATAACTTTTAAAAGAGAAGGTTGGAGTTAAATGATCTGTAAATAGTCTGTGATACTCCACGCAAAAATGAACATGAATATTCTGCCCTCGTTTATGTGTATGCATGTATGCATTTCTTTCCTCTGCAGAAGAACATTTTGAAGAACACCAAACAACGATGGAACCCACTGACTTCCACAGAAAAAAGAGAATCATACAGGTTTTATGACAGAACTTTTTTTGGGTGGAGTATCCATTTATGGATACCCCCAAGTATGATTTATTCACCTTGATTCTTGGTGTTTTAATAGTTTTAAACAATAGTTTTAAGGCAAATGGCAATATTAAATTAAAGGGATAATTCACCCAAACTATTATTGTTCCAAACCTGTTTGACTTTGTCCTCTGTGGAATGCAAAAGAAGATGTTTTTTTCCCTTCTATGCACTGAAAGTCAATGGGGTCCAATGTAGTTTTGTTTCCTTGGATGGACAGAAACATTCTTTAAAATATCTTCTTGTGTGTTCCACACAAGGAACGGAAGTCATACAGGTTGTGAGTATTGATTTTTTTTTTTTATGAACTGTCCCTTTAAGTGTCTCTATGGCCATTCAAGAACCAAGCATCGCTTTAAAGGCAGTAGTGTGGATTTAAGGCAAATTTTGATTGAAAACCTTCAGGTTTTCCCACAACCTGCTACTTGGAGGGGATCACCACTAACGGTGTTCCTCGCTTGGGCCTCCACATTAGCACTTGGGCGTCATTAGCATTAGGTTTACCCAAAGCGTTTGGGGGGATCGGCTCCATATGGGTCAACACCTTGGGCTGGTCCTGGTGCACCCGGCCGGTGAGTCTTGCTCGAGAGCCCAGTGGCTTGGAGGGGTCAATGGCGATGTCCACTTTCATCCTCCACTTCACTGTCTGCAGGAGGATCTTCTCCTGTGTGGCCATATTCAAAGCCACCAGCCATGTGGTGAAGCTCTGGTCGCGTTTGATCCGCGTGAGCAAAGGCACATTGCTCTCGCTCACCGGTACGGCCCATGTCACACTGGGGTAGAAGTTATCGTTCATGCTGACAGTGAAGCGTGAGGGTTTGGATGCGGGGCCGGAGAGGGTCACCGTTTCTGTTGTGTTTCCGTACCACGGGTAACTCACGCCGTCCGAGTCGCTGATGGCCTTCACCAATCCTTCTCGTAACTCTGGCAGCTCCCAGCTTGACCTGCGGAAATGTGACGTTTAGAGGTTAAACAAACACGGCTGTGCTATTGAATATAAGCTGTAAGTGAAAGATGCTGCTGAGTCCAAATGATAACTGGGGTTAATGATGACATTCATTATCAGGGTCCCAGCTGTCTGTGTAAAATGACTCAGTGTGAGAGGACGCTAATGTGGCTGGGTGTTGTTAGGTATGACCCGTTGCTGGCATTTCTTCTTTGGTACAGCACCATCTGTGTCACAGTAAACCCCACGCAACCACCCGCTCAGGCAGTAATACACACCCCCACACACATGTCCACACCTCCACACAGACAGGCCCCCCAGGCAGCATCAGAAGGGCCCACATCGCGCGTCACAGGGCTTGTGGGTGGGTGTGAGAATGTCTCTGTCTCCATCTCGTCTGCTGCTCTGTCTTTATAGATAATTGCATTCGCCTGCAAAACTAAACTGTTTAGTGCAACCACGCTGATGTTTCAGTGCAGCTATTCCGTTTTTTTATCCGCTACCTCTCCCTGTCTGATCCAGTGACAAGCTGTGAAACTCATTTGTGGGAGTATAAATGAAAGAGCAGTGACTGATGAAGGTGCAAACACTCCTCCCCTCAGGCACTGAGCTGATGTATGCATACTCTCTGTGAATATAAATCACTGCTGCACTGCACTGCTTATCCTTTGCCATGCACTATTTAAAGTCGTAATTGAATAAACGTATCTATATAAATGAAAGATGTACTCACAGATGGGTCAATGAATATTTTCGGAGTCAAGCTTAACATTTAAGTGGTGTAATGTCTAGAGATTGGAAAAAAGGAAAGAAAAAAAGTCTCTTAAAAGGCTTAAATTCTTGACTGTAGAAATGTTGACATAAGCAGTTTGGCATATTTTCTTATCGTTACTTCATAAAAAAAATTAAAGATATCAATGTCACGATTTGTCCATCAAATCAAAGTCAGTGTTGCATCGGTTTGATTAAACAAAGTTTTAAGAAATCCCAAAAATACTTTGTTTGGGTCAAAATGGGTAACTTTTTAAGAAAAATACTTCAAGTATTTTAGTACCTTTTATAGTTGATTTATGGCCATATGCTGCTTGACATTTTTGGAGGCATTTAATTCGAATTAGGCAACTTGTTTTTCAAAAAATTACAAACGGAAAGATTTCAAATTGCTAGAACTTGGCATGTATGTTTTAAGCTAGATTTGCCACTGACTCAGATAAATGATTGCTTATCTAAATGTCTATAGTTTTAGTGAAGAGCAAGGGCATTGAAGGCATAAAACATGCAGCAGGCTTACATGCCGAGGTCTCCATAAGTGTTGTAGAATTCCATTTGAGTGCACGCTTGAATCCAACCCACAACCCAAGTCTCATTGCGAGGGATCGGCGGCATTACTATCCGGGCGGAGGCCTTGAAGTACGGAGTTTTGTAGCGGAGCACTATGGGTGAATTCTCCTCGATCACTGTCGGGCAGTGGTCAATAGTAGCAAAGACGTCGTAAACAACGATGTTCTCGCGTTTGATTCGGGGCTTGCAGGCGACACTCTGTAGGCAACCCATGGCTGGAGAGGGTCAGAATCAGGGTAAACGACCAACCAAGTAGGGTGTTTAAAAATAAATACTTTTAGATGTCCAAAACAACGCGTCGATCTAAGCTTATGGTCAGTCCACGCGCCCAAAATAGGCTAGTTACTCCACAAATTAATAGATGTAGACTATATCAAAAACAAGACATAAACAGGTGTCAATCAACAGCACGTGCTTTCCCCCCAAGTCAATGCCATTTAGATATGATCAACAGATATCAAATCACTGTCTAGTTACTCGGGATCAACAACAGGTTGCAAGACCTCCGACCATCTCTTGATCTTTGGTGTGCCCATGCCTTTGATTGTCACTCGCGATCGGGCTTAATGGTTGTTTTGGGCTCCCACTTCAATCTGATATGTTCCCTTTCAAATCCACATGGCCTTTTGCAGCTCTTCGCCCTTTCATCCGTTTCTTTCTGGTCCGAGTTTTCATGTCACAACCGGAGGCAGAGCAAAAACAGTCAGGTGTGGCGGACCGCTCGCCTCGACAAGAGGTACTCGCGAATCAGTTTTTCTCGATTGATGTTTGCGCTTTCGGAACAACAGGCAATCTCAAAGTATTTCATGGTTTACGCGAAAAGTGTGTTACACAGCGGAGTGTTGCTCTCGATCACATCACGTTTGACGTTCCGTTACAGCGTGTATTCCTTCAGGAAACACAGACATCCACAAAAACACGCGAGGCGTCCAGATGAGATTGGATAAATCGTTGAAATCTACAGTGTCAAAACGACTGATATTCCGCTTTTAAATAAACCGTTCCCATGTCCGTTGTTGATGTGCACGCCGTGGTCGCTGTTCGGTTGCTGTGGTGCTGAATGAACGATCAGAGGCGCGTGGGAGTACCGGTGCACATTATAGTCCTCCTCACGTAGCTACACTCAGTTCATCATATAGGGCTTTCCGTTAAACAAAACCAGAAAACAACAATATTATAGAATAATGAAATGCATGACTCAAGATTGATGTACCCAGAGTTTGAACCTGTTGATGTTGGATCTTATGAAATCCTTTGTAGCTTAGGTATAGGCATAGCCTATTACTTATGCATGCATATATACTCGATGTTAAACATATAATGATCGTACTAACTCGAATAGGTTGATCTAAAAGTGGGACAAATTTTCAAAAACAAAATGTAGGGGTGGGGATGTCTTAAAAGTAGTCCACTTTTAATACACGTTTCACGCTTTTTTAAAGATCGTTGACTGTTAGTAAGGGTCGTCAAAATACATTTGTGTTAGAAGAAACTTAAAGGGATAGTTGACCCCAAAAAAATTAAATTCTGTGATTTCACTCTAGTTCCAAACCCTTAAGGTATTCGTTCTTCTTCAGTACACAAATGAAGATATTTATGATGAAATCTAAGAGCTTTCTGTCCCTCCATTGACAGCTACGCATCTATCTCTTGATGCTTCAAAAAGTTCATAAAGAGATCATAAAACGAATCCAAATGAATTGAGCGGTTTATAGTCCAAATTGACTATAAATCAGTCAATGAGACTTGATCGCTTTATATGATGAACAGATTAAATTTAGACTTTTATTCACATTTAAACATTGATTAGCGAATGTAAACAGAACATAGACTGTAAAAAAATATGGACGTAGTGTCCGTGACGTCACCCTTAGGATTCTGAAGAGCAGTTCTGAAGCGTAAAGTATGGACGAGCTGGCCGTCGCCATCTTGTCAGCGCGTCATCGTGCGTCACTCCCGGATAACAGAAAAGGGCAAAATGGCGGGATGTGGGCGGAGCTGAAGTGACGCGATGACTAACATACAGCAAATAAATGGCTATCCACCTGTCACTCAAAGTGGCCACGCCCTTAATTGTGCAGAACTTTAAGGCTTTATATAATGTTAACGAATGAGTTATACAAAAAATTCACCCCCCTCACAGTTGTCATGAAGGGCAAAATTAGCTGTATAGACCAAAACCACAATTTGTACCAGGCTGTAAACATGTTTTTTTTTTTGCTGTAAAGTTGGGCATTTTAACATGGGGCTCAATGAGATTCTGCTCCCTTCTGGAGCCTGTCCCTAGCGGCCAGTCGACGAATTACAGTTTAAGTCATTTCCGTATTGGCTTCGAGAGAAACTGTGGGAGGTTGCCGCTTGAAACCGAAGCTCAACCGAACCTGCTTGCCGATCAGACAGAACGCATTTTTCAGGTTCGAAAACGCAAGGCGCAGTGCGCTGCGTTTTTTTTTTTTTTTCATGTTGCTTGGAAACCCCCGAATCATCAGTCCTATCTCATCAAGGTAACTGTGACCACAACGGAAGGCCCATCTCTCCATTCATTCGATTGGACAATAGAAAAAAAACGCGATGACGTTGGGCGCTTTTCCGATCAGAGTTTTTTTTTTTTCAACTTCAGGCGCTCCGAGCTCTCCTTCTAAAACGCGAGGCGCAGCAGGCGGTTAAAACGCGAGGCGTCCGGGGCGCATAAGCAGCGTGCATAACGCTCTCTGCCAACAAAATCTAGTCAAAAAAGGCGCCTCTCGCTGCAAAAACTCGTTCTGTCTGAGCGGGGCCTTAATTGGTTTTTGCAGAAGCTCAAATGTGCTGCACAAGACGAGAACGAACCTCATTGGTTCTCGCACATCAAACAAACATGCTTGAGCTTCTGTTTACCACAATTGATGTGTGAGTTGATGAATGTTAGTGTAACAGAGCTAGTAGTTGCTGTGCGAGTAAACCTCACTCCTCTGATCTCAAGAGACGTTCTAGCGACCGACGCTAGAGGTTGCAGCCTTTAGCCTCCTTGTTAGTGTCCGACTCTCATGCAGGTGGACCCAGGTTCGAGTCCTGCTTGAAGCGGGGCGATTCGAACAGGAGGGGTTCCATTTATATGTGAATAAAAGCCGAGATTCAATCTGTTCATCTTATAAAGCAGGGGTGTCCAATCCTGATCCTGGAGGCCTACTGTCCTGCAAAGTTTAGCTCCAACCCAAATTAAACACACCTGAACCAGCTAACGTTAATCAAGGTCTTACTAAGGATACTAGAAACTTCTAGGCAGGTGTGTCAGGGCTAAACTCTGCAGGACAGTGGCCCTTCAAAACTGAGTTTGGACATCCCTGATATAAAGAAATCATGTCTCTTCAGAAAATTTGGACTGAACTGCTCAATTTATATGGATTAGTTTTACGATCTCTTTATGAACATTTTTGAAGTGTCAAAGTGTTTGTTGCATAGCTGTCAATGGAGGGACAGAAAGCTCTCAGATTTAATCAAAAAGATCTTTATTCTTTATTCTTCTATATTTATTGTTCTGAAGATGAACGAAAGTCATGAGGGTTAGTAATTAACGACAGATTTTTCATTTTTGGGTGAACTATCCCCTAAAGCGATTGCGCCATAGAGAAAGCACAGACACGTTTGCAAGTCAAGAGATGGCCTAAGAGGCAAAAGGTGATTTTACTACTTTAAGAGCTACATTTTCACTTGCAGAATTGATTATAATAATTACTTTTTGTAACTTTGATCCATATTTACCTCCTCTTCTCTCTTACATATTAGGTTAACACAGGGAGATTATACAGCGCGAGAGACATGTTCCGCTTCTTAATTGGTGGCTTTCCGTGTTACCATGACAACCAACATAGACGGACTGTCGTCACTAAGGCCGATCTCATGTCAAATGTATCCGTCAGGGGAACATCACTGTGAAAATTGGCTGGTGTCTTAAGCACGCGTGAGGTCAGAAGAAGATGATGGTGATTAGGGAATCTAAACTCAACCCGGAGTAAAGTGCAGATTTGCCGAAGTCAATGTGTAGCTACAGGTGTGTGTGCGTGACATCAGAATGAGGAGTCGACTGCCTGCTTTGGATCAACTGCTTTGTTGTATTTCTCATTTTTAAGGCGTCGAATGAATTAATGTAAATTACAATCTCCCTATTCGTTATTCTAAAATTATGAACGGCCGAACTGAATGAGGTAGAGCGATAAAAAGAGAACGTTTGGATGTGGACCTTTACTTATTTGTCATGTCACGTGATATGCATATGAAAAATCTAATATAAGTATAATGAGTCACGCAGTCTGTTTTAAGAACACCGGCAAAACACCACACAGTGAAAACAAGTTTTATCTTGTTTTCTTGTCTTTTTTTAGTATTTTCTTAAAATAGCAAGCCATGTCTCTATAAAGGCACAGTCTGCATTTACCAAATTCTCCAGCAGAGGGAGATATTGCTTCTGAGAAATGGAAGTCAATTGTGGCAATAGCTCGGATTTTCTGGTAACGTGGAGGTGGTGTTCAAGTGCACTCGTTCATACACACTTTTTTATTGCTTTAGTTCTGTTCAGTTCTGTTTTCTTCATCCATATCATCCTAAAACCCAGATTTTTTCATGAATAGGCAAAAACAATGGCTTTTTTTCATACTTTTTTTAAGTTTCAGGCTTTTTTTAATCCAAACTTTGTATAAAGATGCATCTCGACTATGTTATGAAAGATATGACAGACTGATTTGATATACTATTTTATTACTTTATGCAATATGTGTGTAAATAAACATGGCCATAAATGCAATGCATCTACACACTGTATCTAATTTGCGTATTTATGTGTTCTTGGGGCAACATGTAATTAAAAAAATGACATAATAATGGGAGCAATAATTGGGAATATTTTTATATGAGATATTCTTATTTCATAAGAATATTAATATATAATTTATTTCTCTATTCACCAGTTGTGTCTCCAAAATGCCTGATATGCCATGATGTAAATCCTTTACAGGGGTCATGTATGAAATCCATGCCGTTTCATAACAGAAAGTCATATTCATAACAATTGCCTGAGATGTTGATTTCTGACAATTTGAAAATTTGTCAGATTTTATTATAATTAGTTTAATTACTGATAATTATCATATTTCCATAAGAGTGCAAAATTTGATCATTTATTCATTTTTAAAGACCAAGGAGAGGGGGTTATCATGGTTACACCTCCAAACATTTGGTATCTCTGAAAGCCCTGAATAATCTTTACAGGACATCCAGACTTAAATGTGACTAATGATCTCAGAGACATTTGTTAAAGCTGCAGTCCGTAACTTTTTTGTTTTGTTTTAAAATGATCCAAAATACATTTTTGACCAAGTACATAACCAGCCAAATGTGTTCAAAACGTTCTCCTTACCTTAGCCCAATTCAAAACGGTAATCTTGTAATAATGTGTTATAATTTGAGTGGTGCTGGTGGATTTATGCGGGAAATTTGAGCATGGCACCGTTCGTCTTTGCTTCATCACATCTGTATACATAAAGGAGGAGTCCCGGGTACACTCTAAAAAAAAAGGCTCGTAATCATAGGGGAACCTTTTTTAGTGCTATATAGCACCAATTTTGGTGCTTCAGTGGTTCTTCAGCGGTTCTTCAGAGGTGCTATATAGCACCTTAGTCAAAGAACCGGTGAAGAACCTCTGAAGAACCGCTGAAGAACCGCTGAAGAACCTCTGAAGAACCGCTGAAGAACCACTGAAGCACCAAAATTGGTGCTATATAGCACTAAAAAAGGTTCCCCTATGATTACGAGCCAAGAACCATTTTTGGTGCAATATAGAACCTTTTTTTTTTAGAGTGTAGGCTATATCAAATGTGAGGATGCTGCAGGTGGTGGATCATTTTCTCACAGCAGCTGGACTAATTAAACATATTATTTTGATGGCAGATTATTATCCAGAAAGGTGCAAATGACAATCATCAGTGACAACTGGAGATTCACCTGCAGTCAAAAGCAAAAGATTAGACTGTACGGTAATCAAAATCTACACGGGTAACGCTAATATACACTAAATACAGTCACGCAATGCTGATGTTGTTAACATAGCAAAGTATAACCGTAATAATAATTTGATGTTATGTGAGCTAAGTGGTCGTTAGATTTAATCACCGTTGGTAGCACGATTTTATTGTAATGTCTTTTTTTTCTCAGTTGATCTGAACAAAATTGGCAGACATGTTACTTGTTCAGATGACATTTTGGTCAAACTTCCAATACATAGAATCTCTGATTCCGAAGTACAGCATCCACACCACCACAACAAAACCCGCCCAATTGCTACTCAAAACTAGTCCAATTTCAAGGGTGTCCCTCAGTAAAAAACGCATTTTGGGGGATAAAATCTGCATTTTTTGGCGGGGTTTCCCCCGCTAAAATTTGCGTTCCCGGGGTTAAATATCACATTATTGTGGTCGCTTCAATCCACGGATATGAAAAACAACTTGGCAACACTACTGACAGCCACACATACTCATCAAAACTTTTAGATTCATCGGCTCTGAGGAGCCATGCCAATGCACGACCCACGTAAAGAAGATAATTCCGCAAATAACTGCAATTCCAGGTTTCAAACAGAGATGGTGACAAAGAAGCAAAACTTATGGACTGCTGCCTTAAAATATAATGTCCTCTACAGAGGAAAAATCTCAAATGCAGGGTTTTAGGAGAATATGACATGTTTTTTGTGAAGCATATTCATAGTTTTGTGTTTCTGAATCTAGCTGGAGGTTGAAATGACAATGGAGAGAACAAGAGGGTAAGCAATCAAGAGAGAGGGCAAGAGAAAGAAAGGGGAGGAAGCAGTGATCTTAGTTCAGCCGCCTGGTTCTGTCATATCAGGCTTCTGGTGGAGTGGATTAGAGCTTGGGTGAAAAAGAGAACTGGAGAGAGAGCCGGGAGATGTCTGTCGGGTAGCCTATCTGTCTGAGATGGCCCAGCGCTAATGGACAGGTTAAGATGCTCTGTAATCCTTACATGGGTGGGTAAATAATCCAGGCCTTCCCTGTCCTATGCAGAACAGGTCTAGACCACTTTAAACTTTGTAATGTGACTCAGTGGAGGGACAAGCATGAAAATCCTCCTTTAGTAAACAAGTACTTAAATCCGTGTAATCTAGAGGAAACCAGGGCTGTGGAGTAGAACATGGAAATACCTAAAACACGTGAGCATTAAAAGCTGTGAATAGGACCTTCAAGGAACAGTTCACCCAAAAATGTTGCCATCAAATGTTGTCATGTTGTTTCAAACCTTTGAGTTTCTGTCTTCTGTTGAACACAAAAGAAGATATTTTAAAAGATGTTGGTAAACAGACAGTTGACGACACCCATTGACTTCCATAGTAGCCTACACTAAAAAAAAAAAAAAAAATTGCTCTATGGCACTAAAAGTGGTACTTGGCTCATCATCATAGGGGAACCTCTTTAAGTGCTCTATAGCACCAATCTTGGTGCTTCAGTGGTTCTTCAGCAGTTCTTCACCGGTTCTTTGTCTGAGGTGCCATATAGCACCAAAAGTTCCCCTATGATTACGACCAAGAACCACTTTTAGTGCCATATAGCACCGTTTTTTTAGAGTGTAGGGAAAAAAAATACACTATGGAAGTCAATAGATGCCGTCAACTGTCTGGTTACCAACATTCTACAGAAGAAAGAAACTCATACAGGTTTGGAACAACTTGAGAGCGAAGTAATAACACAATTTTCATTTTTGGGCGAAGTATCCCTTTCAATAGTTTGCTTGGTGTCTTTTAAGGTGATGTGGAAAGTGTGTGTGTGTGTGTGTGTGTGTTATTGGAGGAATTGTGGGAGGAGCACAGAAGGTGAGGAACTCATCAGAAACCTGTTTGTATCTGACCTTTCTGCTTTAATGAAATGTCATAAAGATAAAAGAGGAGTAGTGTGTGTGTGTGCGTGTGTAGACGCAAGACCTGTTTGTAAGTGTCAGCAGAATATAGGCCTAGATATGTACATTATACGTTGTCTTCCTCTTTCTCCCTCCTCTCTCTCTGTCTTTCTCGATGTAATAAAAGGTTGGAAATGCTGAAGCTCCATCTCTCATCACTATTCAATGCTCAGCTACATCGCAGATGCCTGGAGACCATGACTCCTGCCAGACTTTCAAGCTAATTACATTCAATCCTTTCACACTATTCTGCCCACTGTGCAATAATGAAAATTTTCTTTGAAGAAATCTAAAATCTCCATTTTACAGTACAAATTGTCACATCTGGGCCTAGTTCATAAAGGTTCATTCAATTAAAACATGCATAGCTTATACTAATACAAGAATATAACTGGAAAGGCAATATTTCTTGGAATCTAACCAAAGCTTTGTACCAGAGTTTTTTTTAAGGCTATGAGCAGAGTAAAGACAAGGACAAGTGTCTGTTGAAAGATAAAACGGGAATAAGACAGAAGGCCCTTGTGTCTTTGCGGTCGTCTCTGTCTCTCATCTCAGAGCCTTGTGGCCTCACTTGCGTCACTTGATCACTTTTTTTCACTGAGATTTTATTGGTGGATTGGACCATCTATTTTTAGATGAACAACTATTTTGTATAGGTTCATTGGTTCATTTTTTTTCTAGCTCAGATTTGTAAAAATATATTGATTGGGTGCGTTCACTAATAGGAGCTTCTGCAGATAAATAATTTCTGTGGTGCTTCAGGACTGAAGGAGCCCTCAAACCCCCCTTTTGCTTCTATATAGACCCAGACACATTTAGTCAGTCAGTCAGCAGTCTGAGCCACCTAACGCTTCAGGAATCTCCTGCCTGCTCAGGGCACTTCCCGCTCTGAACAGCAGACCGGAGAATCAACGAACCCACTAAAACCTACAGTAAACACCACAAACACTTTTTAGACACACACACACACAGTGGATTGAAAGCAAAAGGACTTATTAGTAATATCTATCTAAACATTGAATACATTAAATGCATGCAACAAGTCTCATGAACACAATTCATTGTTTACTTAAGTCTAATCAAGTTTATAATATTGTTTATATGTGGTGTTTTTAAAATGCGTTAAAGTAGTAGTTCACCCAAAAATGAAAATTATCCCATGATTTACTCACCCTATAGGTGTATATGACATTCTTCTTTCAATCGAATACAATCGAGTTGTATTAAAAAATGTCCTGGCTAATCCAAGCTTTATAATGGTAGCCCCAAATTTGAAGCGCAAAAAAGTGCATCCATCCATCATAAACATACTCCACACGGCTCGGGGGGTTAATAAAGGCCTTCTGAAGTGAATCGATGGGTTTGTGTAAGAAAAATATTACTTTATAAAGTAAACTATCTAGCTTTCAGCAGACTGCCTTCCGTATTCAACTTACGAAAAAAGAGCAACTGGTGTAACTACACTTAAAAAAAAAAGTTCAATATGGCACCAAAAATTATTCTTGGCTCGTAATCATAGGGGAACCTTTTTAAGTTTTAAGTATATAGCACCAATTTTGGTTCTTCAGTGGTTCTTTGACTAAGGTGCTATATAGCACCGCTACCATATATAGAACATGTTAAGATATGGTGCTATATAGCACCAAAAGTGCTTCCTCTATGATTACGACGAAGAACCATTTTTGGTGCCATAGAGAACCTTTTTTTTTTTAGAGTGTATGACGTCGGACGTAGCTAAGCATTTTGAACTGCGAGGAGCATTACACTTTCTTCATGAGTTGTATACAAAAGGCGGTCCCGGAAGCTAGATATTTTACTAGATAGAGTTTTAAATATGGATATTTTTCGTACACAAACCCATCGATTAGCTTCAGAAGGCCTTTATTAACCTCCTGGAGCCGTATACTTTTATAATGGATGGATACACTTTTTTGATCCTGGCTCTTCCAAGCTTTATAATGGCAGTGAACAGGGCCCACGAATTTGAAGCTCAAAAAAGCACATCCATCCATCATAAACGTACTCCACACGGCTCTGGGGGGTTAGTAGAGCCCTTCTGAAACGAATCCATGAGGTTTTGTAAGAAAAATATCCATATTTAAAACTTAATAAAGTAAAATATCTAGCTTCTGGCGGACCACCTTCCATATTCAACGTATGCAGAAAGTGTAATCAGTCCCTCCAGAAAAACGCGATTATGCGATCGCGTGATTTAACGCATAATCAGCCAAAGTCCGCATATTCATGCGGGGGCCGCATTTTTTCAAATACGCCGCACTTTCGCCGCATAAATTGCCTATTTCCGCGTGCAAAATATGCGGGGCTATCATGATTTCATAATCCCCGCATTTTCGTTGCAAAAAAAGTCATATATATTAGCAGAAAGTTGAAAAAATTTCGTTTACTTCACACAAGAGCCGCCATTTCCGCCTATTGCCATGGGAACGTTTTGAAGTGACGTGATTACCCGACGCGAACGTCATCGAAAAGCTTCAAACCCCGTGGAGAAACCATAGATACCGGTGAAACCATGATGAAGCACAAACTCCCATTGGCCAACAAAAATAACAGCAAAAGAGCAAAGCAGTTTCCCTGTGTGCTGACTGATTTCAAAACACAGCTTTGAAGCGTTATGAATCAATGAGTCGATTCAGCGGTTTGAAGCGTTATGAATCAATGAGTTGATTCAGCGGTTTGAAGCGTTATGAATCAATGAGTCGATTCAGCGGGTTGGATCGCCAAAGTCACGTATTTCAGCAGTTTGACACGCGATCCGAATCATGAATCGACTCGATGATTCAAAGCATCATGATGCTGTGTTTTGAAATCATCACTATACAAGTCGTTATTTAGTTTTTTTTGCACACAATAACTATTATCGTCGCTTCATAAAGTTATTGTAGAACCACTGTAGTGAGATGGACTTTGTAACGACGTCTTTAGTAGGCTACCTTTTATGGGTCTTGAGAGTGTACATTGTGCCAATGGAGGCCTTTCTGAGCCATCGGAATTCAACTAAAATATCTTAATTTGTGTCCAACAACATAAAGGGAAGTCATTAATGACAGAATTTTCATTTTTAGGTGAACTAACCCTTTAAGAGATCGCACTTTGTGCATTGGAAGCACTCAAATGTCTGTTTTGTATAGCGACATCTGTAAAACAGGAAGTTATTTATAAATTTTTTTCAGAAGTTGTAGCATATTCCTTTTGTAAAGCTACAGAACTTGATTGACTAAATGTTTTGTAAATTTGAGCCATTATTAAGGTCTTCAATAAAACAAGATGAGAACTTAAATATTCCAGCACTTTCTGTGATGTAGTGCTTTTTTTCTCTTTCTCATCAAACCGCAGTTTTTGCAAGTTCCCGCAATTTAATCGGATAAAATTGCATAAATATCCCGCATTTTTCATCGCATTTTTTAAGAAAACGTGCCGCATAATCAAGGATTTTTGCCCGCAACAATCACAAAAAAAAGCCGCATTTTTCTGGAAGGACTGTGTAATGCCTCTCGCGGTTCAAAACGCTTGTGCTATGTCCTATGTCCGGAGCCTTGTGGAGTATTTTTATGATGGATGGATGTGCTTTTATGAGGTTCAAACTCGTGCACTGCCATAATACAGCTTGGAAACATCAGGATATTTATTAATATAACTCTGACTGTGTTCATCAGAAAGAAGAAAGTCTTATACACCTATATGGCTTGAGGGTGAGTAAATCATTGGGTAATTTTCATTTTAAAGTGAACTAATCCTCTAAAACTGCAATAAAACAAAGATAGTATCAAAAACTTGGTTTGAAATCGCTGGTATTTCTTACTTCACAAACTAACTTGTAACCAATCACGTCAATGTGTGGGCGGGCTTTAGCATATCATTACTATGCTGTGAAGCAGGGGAGTCTCAAGAGAACACAGGTTATCCTGTTATATTTTTCTAATGATGTGAAAAATCGGGTACATTTAGCAATATAGTGGGTGAATTATGCATATGATACGAATATGAATGATCATTGTGTCCGACGTTGTAAAGAGCAATACCATTCTGCAGCGTTTACTACAGTAACTTGAGTAAAGTTGACTGCGTGGATCTCTGAACTTGTGTGAGTCGAGGCAAGGCTAATTTGCATATTCATGGTTCTGCATATACTAAATTAAGCAGCGGGTGAAGAGTTACATTCAAGCTATTTTAATGTATTTCCGCAGGATTTTTTTTTTTGAATGCAATAATTAAGGGATAAAATTGACTATAGGGGGACTTTAAAGGAAATTATTTTCAGTCCGACATTAAATGGATTCCAAACCTCATTCCAAACCTATTACAGTCTAAACCTATATGATTTTCTTTCTTCTGTGGATCACAAAAGAAAATATTCTCTTCAACGTGTATATTCTGTTTTGGTTTTATTTTCACTCTCTTTGTTCTGTTCCTGTTTAGTTTCCTGGGCTGTTTATTTGTTTCCACACACCTGTTTCTCTTCTCCTTGATTACGTTCCCTGTGTATTTAAGTCTTAAGTTCTTTCTGTTCAGTGTCCAATATCGCCTATGTTAGGGTGACCAAACGTCCTGTTTTCCCAGGACATGTTTTCAAGTCCTGTCCTGGCCCTAATATAACAATTTTCTATCCATACAGAGGGGGCATACTTTAAATGTATTGAAATTAATAAGGAATCTTTGAGTAAACTTCGAGTATCATTTGAGTATCTCATTGCCGGGCTGAGTGACCTGGTTTTCGGTAATCAAAATAGGGTCACCCTACCCTATGTTATGTGGTTGTGTTTACATTTAGCTCCTGCGATCTCCTGAGTGTTTCATTGTTAGTTTAATAAAAACTGTTTGGTAACTCTTTATTTTACACTGTCCCTGTTTACATGTAGTTACTGTAGTAATAACTATAAATTATGCATAATTTCATGCACCTAACCCTAAAGTACACATAGTTAATTAATATTACTTAATAATTAAGTTAAGTTAATTATTATTAATATAATATTAATTATTACAATAGTACTTAAATGTAGGCTACACGGTAAAAAGATTTGCTGCCTTAAAATACAATTTACTTAAATTACATTGAACTAACTTAAAAAATGAGTTGAATCTTGTGTTAAAAAAAATTGGAAATTGTTTAACTTATTTTGATGAGTTAAAGCAATGTAAAACCACGTTTTCTTAACTTATTGATCATTTCATTTTTTACAGTGTATAATTACACTGTAACGAAGACTCCTTAAAATAGAGTGTAACCGACTGTTTTTGTTTCTCTATTCCTTCATCGGATACAGACAGCCACCGTAACATTCTGACAAATGTTAGTGTTTTTTTGTCCTATACTGAAAGTCTAGGGTGAAATCTCTGATAGTTAACCAGTGTAAATTACTTAACAGAGTGAAATTTTATTCAAAAACACGACTTTGTTGTTTGATTTTCAGCTTTACATACTTTACTTTTACCACCCAACACTGGCAGATAGGATGATTGCAATGAAGAAAAGGAGGGAACTGTTTTTTGGTGAGGATTTGACCTTGTGACCATATTTGTGCTAGTGAGAGTGAGTTCTTGTCTTTGTGCATGACTGCAGGCCCTGAGGCTTAAAATCACTAAGCGCTGTCATTAAGAGTTTGTTGATAAGATCAACCAATGCATGCATGTTGCTTAAAGGGTGCACATTTAGTGCTACTGGAGGATTACCAACATAAATCATGTTCTAATTTTTATTTTTGCACTGTACAACTCATAATATCTCGTAGCAGTTCTACATATAGTATACAGGTTTGACTGTATATGTGAAGGCCGAAATTTTGAAAATGTCCTACTAATATGGTCAAAACTAGACATTTTAAATTGTCTGCTGGTTTGTGGGAGGATGCAGTTTCAGGGTATTGTCAATATCACTTTCATATATATATATATATATATATATATATATATATATATATATATATATATATATATATATATATATATATATATATATATATATATATATATATATATATATATATATATATATATATAAAAACATCCTTACTAGAATCAATGTGTTGTTGTGGACATTAATGTGTCAAGAATTACAGCAAATGTTTATGTCGCTCTTGGCTTAGAATGTCAGTGACCTATGTGTCGCATGCTTGTGCGAGCGTGCTAGTAAGTGTATATGCATTGTGTCTTTGTGTATGTGTGTGTGTGTATCTGTGAGAACCATGTTGGAGCGCTTTAGCGAAGCAGCGTAGCGTGCAGTACAGGAGTGATGTGGGCTGAGCCGACCTGACCGAGCCCCGGCCCTCCACTAATCCTGCCGTTTTCAGGAGCCCTGGCCCGTACTTGATGAGCTTGGGTAAGAAAAGGGGCATCTCTTTCTCCCGCTCGCTTTTCCCTCTTTCGTTCCCTCTCGTTCTTTCATTCTCTCTCTCTTTTTCTCATGCACCCCCTCTCAAACCCCAGCCCTGCCTGGAGCCAGTGTGCAAATGAATGAGTTCCAAGTGTTTACTCAGCAGTTCTCTCTCTCTCTCTCTCTCTCTCTCTCTGTCCTCTTCTTTCACACCTCTCTCTCTACACTGACAGATATAGCAGAGGTGGACACCAAGCTAATTTCAAACTTTTCTTGCGACATAGAAAAGTTAAATTGGCATAGATTTGGGTTTAAAATTAAACGAGTTGTCTGACTTGTATTACAGTTTTTCTCCATTGGTTTGGTTCATTTCTTGAAACAGAAATTACATTCTCAAAATTGTAAGATCATTTGGCAAAACAGTCTTACAGTTCAGCACAACACTATAGCTCACTTGCAAAAGCTAATATCTCTCCCAAAACTGTTCACTCATGATTCAGAACTAAATTCCTTTCCCATATAAATGGTCAGTGCCACCAAAATGGCAAAGATCCTTCCCATTGCTTTGGCTCATTTCTTGAAACAGACCGGACATTCTCAACACTCTTGGTGCTTTTGCCAAAATAACGTGGATGGTTCGGCACAACACCATGGTTCACCTGCAAAAGCTCATACCTCTCCCAAAACAGTTCACTCATGTGTCAAAACTAAATTTCCTTCTCATTTAAACAGTCAGTGCCCCCAAAATGCTTCGTCCCTTTGGCATTGTGTAAGCACTGCAAGTCAAAATGTTTAGATGTTTTGTCACTATGGCAGAGGACCATTGAAATATCCCTCATGTCCACCTCTCAGTCTTAGCCCAGTCCATCATTTTTGTCTAGCTAACAGAATACAATTGTGTATAAAACTGAAAAAAAAAGAAATAGGATTTTAGGGTAAGAGTAGCCTCCAAGGTTTGACATCACACATTGCACTCATACTGCCAAGGAAATTGTAACCATTATCACTCACACACATAAAGTAACTTCCATACATCAGAGTAAAAAGAAAATGTATACAGCATAATATACTGTAATATAACACACAAACAAAAAAAACAATGAAAATTACCGTCCTCACCTTCCTGGCCATCCACATGCTGCTGTTCTCAATCTTAAACACTTGTAAAATTTCTACTTTTCTAATGATATAATCTGGGTTCGATTTTTTTTTCAGAGATATTGTTAGAGTAAAGTATGTGAATATATTGACCAAACAGTACACACAAGACCAGTACTGCATATTGATGAAAATATTTATTTCTCTCCACATTTGTAAAATCATTCGATTCATTCATGCATTTTCAAAGGTTTGTTTTTTATTTCTGCTGAGGTTGGGCTGAAGTCTCTGTCCAGCCTCTCTCAATGTCAACCCATGGGTTCAGAATCGCATCTGATAAATTTGGTCCCAGTCTTCTTTGGCCACATCCTACTCCAGGTCTACCTCTTCCTACCCCTCTCTTCCCCTCCCCCTCTCTACCCCTCTCTACCCCTTTCCCTCTCTTCCCCTCTCTACCCCTCTCATCCCCCCCTTCCCCTCTCTTCCCCTCTCTTCCCCTCTCTACCCCTTCCCCTCTCTACCCCTCTCTACCCACTTCCCCTCTCATCCCCCCTTCCCCTCTCTTCCCCTCTCTTCCCCTCTCTACCCCTCTCTACCCACTTCCCCTCTCATTCCCCCTTCCCCTCTCTTCCCCTCTCTACCCCTCTCATCCCCCCTTCCCCTCTCTTCCCCTCTCTACCCCTCTCATCCCCCCTTCCCCTCTCTTCCCCTCTCATCCCCTCTCATCCCCCCTTCCCCTCTCTTCCCCTCTCTTCCCCTCTCTACCCCTTCCCCTCTCTTCCCCTCTCTTCCCCTCTCTACCCCTTCCCCTCTCTACCCCTCTCTTCCCCTCTCTACCCCTTCCCCTCTCTTCCCCTCTCTTCCCTCTCTTCCCCTCTCTACCCCTTCCCCTCTCTTCCCCTCTCTTCCCCTCTCTACCCCTTCCCCTCTCTCCCTCTCTTCCCCTCTCTTCCCCTCTCTTCCCTCTCTTCCCCTCTCTTCCCCTTCCCCTCTCTTCCCTCTCTTCCCCTCTCTACCCCTTCCCCTCTCTTCCCCTCTCTTCCCCTCTCTTCCCCTCTCTACCCCTTCCCCTCTCTTCCCCTCTCTTCCCCTCTCTTCCCTCTCTTCCCCTCTCTACCCCTTCCCCTCTCTTCCCCTCTCTTCCCCTCTCTACCCCTTCCCCTCTCTTCCCCTCTCTTCCCCTCTCTTCCCCTCTCTTCCCCTCTCTTCCCCTTCCCTCTCTTCCCCTCTCTTCCCCTCTCTACCCCTTCCCCTCTCTTCCCTCTCTTCCCCTCTCTTCCCCTCTCTTCCCCTCTCTACCCCTTCCCCTCTCTTCCCCTCTCTACCCCTTCCCCTCTCTACCCCTCTCTACCCACTTCCCCTCTCATCCCCCCTTCCCCTCTCTTCCCCTCTCTACCCCTCTCATCCCCCCTTCCCCTCTCTACCCCCTTCCCCTCTCTTCCCCTCTCTTCCCCTCTCTACCCCTTCCCTCTCTTCCCCTCTCTACCCCTTCCCCTCTCTACCCACTTCCCCTCTCATCCCCCCCTTCCCCTCTCATCCCCCCTTCCCCTCTCTTCCCCTCTCTACCCCTTCCCCTCTCTACCCACTTCCCCTCTCATCCCCCCTTCCCCTCTCATCCCCCTTCCCCTCTCTTCCCCTCTCTACCCCTCTCATCCCCCCTTCCCCTCTCTACCCCCTTCCCCTCTCTTCCCCTCTCTACCCCTCTCATCCCCCCTTCCCCTCTCTACCCCCTTCCCCTCTCTTCCCCTCTCTACCCCTCTCATCCCCCCTTCCCCTCTCTTCCCCTCTCTACCCCTCTCTACCCACTTCCCCTCTCATCCCCTCTCTACCCCTCTCTACCCACTTCCCCTCTCTTCCCCTCTCTTCCCCTCTCTTCCCCTCTCTACCCCTTCCCCTCTCTTCCCCTCTCTTCCCCTCTCTTCCCCTCTCTTCCCCTCTCTACCCCTTCCCCTCTCTTCCCCTCTCTTCCCCTCTCTACCCCTTCCCCTCTCTTCCCCTCTCTTCCCCTCTCTTCCCCTCTCTTCCCCTCTCTTCCCCTCTCTTCCCCTCTCTTCCCCTTCCCCTCTCTTCCCCTCTCTTCCCCTCTCTCCCTCTCTACCCCTTCCCCTCTCTTCCCCTCTCTTCCCCTCTCTTCCCCTCTCTTCCCCTCTCTACCCCTTCCCCTCTCTTCCCCTCTCTACCCCTTCCCCTCTCTACCCCTCTCTACCCACTTCCCCTCTCATCCCCCCTTCCCCTCTCTTCCCCTCTCTACCCCTCTCATCCCCCCTTCCCCTCTCTACCCCCTTCCCCTCTCTTCCCCTCTTTTCCCCTCTCTACCCTTCCCCTCTCTTCCCCTCTCTACCCCTTCCCCTCTCTACCCACTTCCCCTCTCATCCCCCCTTCCCCTCTCATCCCCCCTTCCCCTCTCTTCCCCTCTCTACCCCTTCCCCTCTCTACCCACTTCCCCTCTCATCCCCCCTTCCCCTCTCATCCCCCTTCCCCTCTCTTCCCCTCTCTACCCCTCTCATCCCCCCTTCCCCTCTCTACCCCCTTCCCCTCTCTTCCCCTCTCTACCCCTCTCATCCCCCCTTCCCCTCTCTACCCCCTTCCCCTCTCTTCCCCTCTCTACCCCTCTCATCCCCCCTTCCCCTCTCTACCCCCTTCCCCTCTCTTCCCCTCTCTACCCCTCTCATCCCCCTTCCCCTCTCTACCCCTCTCATCCCCCCTTCCCCTCTCTACCCCTCTCATCCCCCCTTCCCCTCTCTTCCCCTCTCTACCCCTCTCTACCCACTTCCCCTCTCATCCCCTCTCTACCCCTCTCTACCCCTCTCTACCCACTTCCCCTCTCTTCCCCTCTCTACCCCTCTCTACCCACTTCCCCTCTCTTCCCCTCTCTACCCCTCTCTACCCACTTCCCCTCTCTTCCCCTCTCTACCCCTCTCATCCCCCCTTCCCCTCTCTACCCCTCTCATCCCCCCTTCCCCTCTCTACCCCTCTCATCCCCCCTTCCCCTCTCTTCCCCTCTCTACCCCTCTCTACCCCTCTCTACCCACTTCCCCTCTCATCCCCCCTCCCCCTCTCTTCCCCTCTCTACCCACCTCCCCTCTCTACCCCTCTCTACCCCCTTCCCCTCTCTACCCACTTCCCCTCTCATCCCCCTTCCCCTCTCTTCCCTCTCCCCTCTCTACCCCTCTCTACCCCCTTCCCCTCTACCCACTTCCCCTCTCATCCCCTCTTCCCCTCTCTACCCCTCTCATCCCTTCCCCTCTCTACCCACTTCCCCTCTCATCCCCTCTTCCCCTCTCTACCCCTCTCATCCCCCCTTCCCCTCTCTACCCACTTCCCCTCTCATCCCCTCTTCCCCTCTCTACCCCTCTCATCCCCCCTTCCCCTCTCTACCCCTCTCTACCCCCTTCCCCTCTCTACCCACTTCCCCTCTCATCCCCTCTTCCCCTCTCTACCCCTCTCTACCCCCTTCCCCTC